>NW_009954567.1:2038124-2080062 GCF_000747805.2 Chaetura pelagica | reverse complement strand
CCTGCTCCATTTAGGGCAGTGATACAGCTTAGGCTAGGATGAGAGGGCGAGCCCAGGAGGGGAAAAAGCCATGGTAATAATGTATCTGTCAGAGAAAAACATGGTTGTGACACCCCTCAAATACTACAGTTTGATCCCTTTCACTAGCAGCAGGATCTCAGGGTTGGTATCAATGTTGAAAAAAAAACACAATCTTGATCTATACTGGTAACTAGTTTTTTCTAAATAATAATTGGAAGGAGTTGGATATATTTTAAGGTTATATGGGCACAAAATTTATTTAGAAAACTACTGTGTTGCATTTATAGGTGTTCCATACATTTTGATAGAGCTGGAAGAACTCCTGAGGGATTGGTGAAGACTCTCTTAGAATGCCTAGGGAATTTTATTATCTTTATTTTCATTTGTAAATTCTACTGCAGCTATTTTCTGGATGGAAAATTAGCCATTGACAGCCATATGGGTGGACAGTTTATTTTATATCTTCCATCTTTTCCAGCTCCAAAAGAGCCTCAGGAAACTGTCTGAGCTTTTCTTTTACATTCACTTGCATGGCATTATGATGTTGCTTTTGAGACTGGGAATGGCAGAAGCCACAAAGCTTTGTGATAGTGCTTATTGTTGATCCACTCACGTGTTGTTGTTTGTTTTTTGTTTGTTTGTTTTTGTCTGATTGTTTTTGTGGTTTTTTGTGGGTTTTTTTGTTTGGTTATTTGGTTGTTTGTTGTGTTTTTTTTTTTGTTTAGTTTAGTTTTGGTTTTGTTTTTTTTATATATTTTTAAAGTAGACAGGTTAATTAAAGCACTAAAACAAACCAGAGGCAAGCCTGAGGCATCTGTGTATGCTTTGGGTGTGTTATGAGACAAAGGATTAATCTGGCCAAATTCTCTTTGTAATTCAGATTTTATGGGACAAGCCTGATGTGTTTCAATTAGTATTAAAGTAGGTAAACAGATCCCTCCACTTAGAAAGAGTTTCTTAACATGGAATTTCTGCAAGTGTATTTGAAGTGATCCCAAATGGGAGCCAGGCAAGCTGGTTCTGACATATTGGGTGTATTAGAAGCAAAGAAATGAAAAATCCATTTAGTAAACTTGCAGCACTGGTTTTATGTGGCTATCTAAAATATCTTCATAAACTAGTTCTGTATGCTTCATAGTTAGGACTACAGTGACTGAAGCTATGGTGATGTAACTTCAAAAATGGATCTTCATTCATGAAGAATTCTATACAGATCTCACACTGGTCTCTAGAAATATTCACAGCTTGGTCAGGTGTTAGTTGTTCTACAGTGTACTTCTCTGCTTGTCAAGTCTGGAGACAGAAACTGGAATACTAAACAGACTAGCAGTTTCTGAATTTTTTTAATTTAATCTACATCCTGAATTTCATGGGTCTGATTCCAGGAGCAAATGGTATGATTTTTTATTTTCTTTCTATTAGATCTTATCACTCTACTTGAAAGAAACTGTGATCCTCTTGTGCAGGAATTAATAAGGAGGAGTGATCAAGGAATAAAACCAAAATTTCATGCAAGACCATAACCTCCATGTGAGATAAGGACACCACATTGCAGGGTGCTAAAGTCATGTGTCAAGATCACACATATATTTTGGGCTACATGACTGGGATATGCTCCTACAAGGTGTCTCTGTCCTTTGTTTTCTCCCTGAGCTCTGATAGTGTGAAAGCTTCCTGGATTTTGGATTATGACATGTTTACAGAGAAACATGTTGGGGTCTAGAGTAGGAAACATGGTGAAACTATCTTTAATTGAGGAAGTGGGGATGGAAGGATGTTTGGTTAGAAATTTAACTTCCAGGCTTGTGTCTGGTATTCCAAGAAATATAATCACTTGTTCATGCTCAGAAGGGTTTTCCCATAGAACATAAATGTACGTAGGGCTAGAGGCAGCTTTATGCAGGTTGAACCTGTTGAACCTTTTTTTTCTTTATCCCCTTGAGGACAATAGGATTTACACTCTTACTATAGCTTCAAGATAGCATTCCAGCCTTTGGAGACGTGTTCTTCTGTTTCAAGTTACACAGCTGAAGGATGACACGATATTAAGTTCCTCATCCTGCTCATTGTTTTATTTAAAACTTTAATGAAACTCTGATCTGTAGTGAGGAACAACAAAAGAAGTGACATTTTCAGTAGGAGGAAAATTGCAGAAACATTTGCAACAGGACACTATACATGGGTTATGCAATTGTAACTTATATTCTCAGACTTAGCCTTTGCTCCCCTTTAAATCATACTAAGCCTTTCTTGTAACAGTCATCTGGTAGACTTTCAACTGTGAAGCTCATGAATTCACAAAACATGCAGATGTATATAATGAGAGCTTGAATGAAAAGTCATATATCATATATTAAGAACTACCTTGTGATGATACACATGTGGCACAGTATCTGGAAAAAAAAAGGTATTGATAAAATATGTTCAAGAAAATTACATCATCATTTCAACGTTTGCGATTTACAGCCTTCAGAATACAAGTTAATGTGATTCCCACCCTAATTACTTTTCAAGATAAAAGAATATGGGCAGAGCAAACATTGATATTTTTAATAATTATGGTTCCATTTAGTGCATTCCTTGCAGATATTCCCATCAGCTAATTTAACTGCACATACACACACAGTTCTGCTTGGGTTAGAAAGTGATAAAACCATAATAATTACCAAAATACAATTCTGAACTCTGTATAAGTCAGTAACATCACCATCAGATTTTCCAAAAACATTTTTCAAGATAGTTTTCATCATTGAGGATTTTTTTCCCCCCCAGACTATTTCTCTTTTTCAAAGTTCCTTAACCATTAATGAAAATTCATTATTGTATGGAAAGATTTTGTTTTTATTTGTTTTGTCTTTTTGTTTGCTTGTTGGTTTTTGTTTTTCTTCTTCAGTTTTCTCAGATTTAAAACACATGTAGAGATAATTTATTTGCTGAAATCCTGAAGTTGAATAACAGCTCTGAGGAAAAACTACCCTAGGGCAATTATAACCAAACAATTTCAGGAAATAATTAATTTTAATTTTGAGTAATTTGAGATATTTTTTTTTACTGGAAAGGTTGGCACAATATTTGGCATGGTCTCCATTTAAATCTAATATCCTAACTGATGAGGCAGACTCCTCATAGATATGATAATTGAAAAAATGCACTTTTGATATAAAATCTTTTCTCAAAGAAATAAGAGTAATTTATGTCAAGGAGTGGACTATCCTGTCAATAATCTTGTAAAGACCAGGAAGGCCCACCAGCATAATTGTGTGGTGGTACAAATAAAAGATGTTAGAAGAGAGGCTACTACAACACGCATAAGTTTATAATACCTCATACCTAAACCTGCATCACATGTCTGCTTTATTTTCCTACATATAAGGTTTAGCCAGTGAACAGGAGGACTCTATAAAAATGGATAATCAGCATGCTAAAACCAAAGGTACTGTGACTTACTCTAGACTTCAAGGAAAATTTTACTGGCAGAATAAGAAATAAAACCAGTCTCCTTTGACCTTCATGGTTCTTTACAAAAAGTTTTTTTCAAAGACAGACCTAGGCACACATATTTTGGCTTAACTGTGATCTGTTTTTAGTTCAGCCTTTACTGAAAAAGCAACTAAGCAAATAAAATCCAAGAAAATGACATTGCAAGAAATCCTATGAAAATCTTGTTCCAGCTATTATTGTAATAATTGAAAACATCATCTTTGATTTCAGTGGGGAACAGCATTTGCTCCTCTAACATAATCTAGAGTGATACAGCAGACATGGCAGAATGATGGAAGAAGACTATTTGCCTCTGATCTTCCCTGTCCTTCTTCACGTTGTTCATGTCTTGCAAGCTTCTGGTTAAGCCAGCAAACACCCCAGCAGGATCTTGCTGTGACTGCTTTAGACTTAGCTACTAGGTATAGTTCTCTTTTATCATTACATAATTTATGATAGCTGCTATCAAAACAACAGCTCATCATAACTGGTTGACTAGGTCTTACTTTAACCTTTTAAAAACAAGGATATTCAGGAATAAGAACACATTTTAACAGAAGGCTCATATTGCATATTGAGTCTCTCACTTTTTTAGCAACTAGGAAACAATTCTCTGTCTTGACGTTAAATCAGGTACTTGGACTGTACCCTTTATTGGAAAATTGCTCCAAACTTTCTTGTAAGAAAATTGTTTCAGCTTCCCAGAAGGGACAAGAAATAAAAATCTTATTTATCAGGGACATAAAAGAGTGTCTCTGGAGCTCATAGGATTTGGAGTATAGATAGAAATGCTAAGGAAATGAGCTGCTATTTGTGTGATGCTCAACAGATTTGGGATTTTCTTAGAAAGTTCTATATAATGCTGCATCCTAAAGGACAAAAGTCTCAGTCCCATTGAGGTAGGCATCATATACAGCACAAGAAGCTTCTGTCTCAGAAGCTTAATGTCTGTGAAGAGTTTACTTCTGCTCCTTTAGTATCCAATCCAAAGCAGAGCAAGGTGTCCATGATGTCTCAGCAGTAGCATAAACATTCCAGTGTTAACAGCCCACTAGCTGGAAAACTTGTGTGCTGAAAAAAGTACACTGAAGAAAAAAAAAAAAACCGAAAAAACACAATAAACAGAAAATTGACTTCTTCCTGGCTGAAACTAGGACATCCTTACATTTGAAAATTCACCCATTGAAGGTTCCAGCACTTGTGCCTGCAAAGATGGGCACAAATATTTGGGATAATTTCCAGGAAGTTCATAGGTCTGCATCCAGTTGATGACGTACAAATAAATGTACAGGTGTGAGCCAGTGTTTTCTCTGTGGTGAGCCCTCTATAACTCTGAACATGAGAAGTGGAAGCAGAAGGCTGACAGAGCTTTTATACTTTGCAAGTATAGATGACAATCAATGCTTGTGCAGGTCTTCTCAGACTGCAATTAGAAAACCAGATAGGTGGTTACCACACAGAACATTTCAATTTTCTCTTAGAAATGTTAGCAGTAACAGGAATAATCATAGGTGTTTGGTTAGACACACACATAATGACATTTTTGAAACAGGCTCGCTTAAAATCTGATAGCAGGTTTCTTCATGGAGGGATAAACTTACCTAGTGAAGTGCCTAGGACTCGTCAGTCACCTCGAGTCCTTAGGACTTCTTCAATCAAGAAGGAAAGGAGAGTAATTGTGGTGGGTGACTCCCTTCTGAGGGGGACAGAAGGGCCCATTTGTCCGCCGGACCCATCTCACAGGGAGGTCTGTTGCCTCCCTGGGGCTCGGATTAGGGATGTTAAAAGGAAACTCCCCAATCTTGTGAATTCTTCCGATTACTACCCGCTGCTGATTTTTCAGGTTGGCAGTGATGAAATTATTACAAGAAATGTAAGGGCAATGAAGAGAGACTTCAGGGCCCTGGGACAGCTAGTTAGGGGGTCTGGAGCGCAAGTAGTGTTTGCCTCCATCCCTCCTGCAAGAATGGGTAGGGAGGTATACAGGAAGAGTTTGCAGGTTAACGAATGGTTAAGAGACTGGTGCCATAGACAGGGTTTTGGTTTTTTTGATCATGGGATGCTATATGAGGCACCTGGACTGATGGTAGCAGGTGGGATGCACCTGTCCCAGAGGGGGAAGAGGCTTTTGGGGCAGGACTTGGCAGGGCTCATTGATAGAGCTTTAAACTAGATGTGATGGGGGAAGGGGAGAAGACCGGGTCTGTTAGGGACAAGCACAAGAGGAACACACCATGGCCCAAAGTCAGGTCGTCCAAGGAGGATTTAGTCTTTGCTGAGCTGTGAATTCAGAAAAGGTAAACCTCTGAAAGAGGGAATTTAAAAGCATTTTAAAATGCAACATTTAGATAAAACAAATAAACAAATAAATAAGTGGTTATAATAGAAAAATAAAAATAAAACAAAATATGGGATAATCTGAAATATTCTCTTCCATTTTTTTAAATTTGAACAACAGAAGCTGTTACCTGTCCTACCTTACTCCTAAACACTGAAACCCAGAAAGAAAAAACAAGGGACAAAAAAACCAAACCATTTTACACTCCTACAAAATTACACATATTTATATTTCAAAGAATCATTGCATTCTAATTATTCACAGTACTGCTATGACTTTTCACTCTACTTTGAATTTCTTCCCCTTAATAGCAAGTCTCCTTGCTTTCTCTTTTAATGTAGCAATACTACAGAATCTAAAAGAAGAAAGGTAAAGAAAGAGAGAAAGAAGGATAGACTGAGAGTGAAAAGCCTGACAACTGTGTAACAAACAAGAACATAGTAGAAAAAAAATGTATTGTACTGAAGCTGAAAATTCTTTTTGAAAAATGTCAGAAGACCAGGTAGATTATTAAGCAATACAGTAAGATAATTATTTGTTTGCCTTGTTTGTACAATATTAACTACCTAATTTGTAAGGCATGGTGATAGAATTTAAATGCTAATAAAATCTTAACTGAGCTGATGTAATCACAACAAAACAGATTTTATATGAGTACATATCCTGTGTGGAAGGAACAAAATACCCAGCAGGACCAGAACCCTGGACTTCCACAGGGCAAACTTTGGTCTCCTCAATCATCTATTAAGGGAAATCCCATGGGACAGGGTGCTAGAAAATAAAGGAGCTCAAGATAGCTGGTCAACATTCAAGGACCACTTCTTGCAAGCACAGGATCAGAGTGTCCCAATGGTTAGGAAATCTAGTAAGGGTGCTAGGAGACCTGCATGGTTAAAGAAGGAACTACTGGGCAAACTTAAGTGGAAAAGGAAAATCTATAGATCATGGAAGGAGGGGCTGGTCACTTGGGAGGAATATAGGACTGTTGTCAGAGGATGTAGGGAGGCAATTAGGAAAGCTAAGGCCTCCTTGGAACTTAACCTTGCAAGTCAGGTTAAGGATAATAGAAAGGGCTTTTTCAAGTACATAGCTAGCAAAACTAGCAATAGAGGCAATATTGGCCCATTGAGGAATGAGGTGGGAGCCCTGGTGACAGAGGATATAAAGAAGGCAGAGGTGCTGAATGCCTTCTTTGCCTCTGTCTTCACTCCTGCAGGGTCTCCCTATGAGCCCCAGATTCATATAGCCCCAGAAGAAGTCAAGATAGAGGAAGAGTTTGACATGGTAGATGAGGATTGGGTTAGGGATCAGTTGAGTAATCTGGACATCCATAAATCAATGGGTCCAGATGGAATGCACCCAAGGGTGCTGAGGGAGCTGGCGGAGGTCATTGCTAGGCCACTCTCCATCATCTTCAGTAAATCATGGGCAACAGGTGAGGTGCCTGAGGACTGGAGGATAGCAAATGTCACTCCAGTCTACAAGAAGGGCAAGAAGGAGGACCCGGGTAACTATAGACCGGTCAGCCTCACCTCCATCCCTGGAAAGGTGATGGAACAACTTGTTCTTGTGACTATCTCCAGGCACATCAAGGACATGGGGGTCATCAAGAGCAGTCAGCATGGTTTTATCAAGGGTAAATCATGTTTGACTAACCTCATAGCCTTCTATGAGGAAATTACTAGGTGGATAGATGATGGTAGAGCGGTAGATGTGGTTTATCTTGATTTCAGTAAAGCATTTGACACCGTCTCCCACAGCATCCTTGTGGATAAGTTGATCAGGTATGGGTTTGGTGACCAGGAAGTGAGGTGGATTAGGAACTGGTTGAAAGGAAGGAGTCAGAGAGTTGTAGTCAATGGGGTAGAATCTGGTTGGAGGTGTGTTACTAGTGGAGTCCCACAAGGGTCGGTGCTGGGACCGGTGTTGTTCAACATCTTCATCAACGACCTGGATGAGGGTATAGAATGTACCCTCAGCAAGTTTGCTGATGACACTAAGCTGGGAGGAGTGGCTGACACACCAGAAGGCTGTGCTGCCATTCAGAGAGACTTAGATAGGTTGGAGAGTTGGGCGGGGAGAAACATGATGAAATTCAACAAGGGGAAGTGCAGAGTTTTACATTTGGGGAAGAACAACACCATGTCCCAGTACAGGTTGGGGGCTGAACTGCTGGAGAGTAGTGTAGGTGAAAGAGACCTGGGGGTCCTGGTAGACAGGAGGATGACCATGAGCCAGCAATGTGCCCTTGTGGCCAAGAAGGCCAATGGCATCCTGGGGTGCATTAGAAAGGGTGTGGTTAGTAGGTCAAGAGAGGTTCTCCTCCCCCTCTATTCTGCATTGGTGAGGCCACATCTGGAGTATTGTGTCCAGTTCTGGGCCCCTCAGTTCAAAAAGGACAGGGAACTGCTCGAGAGAGTCCAGCGCAGAGCTACGAAGATGATTAAGGGAGTGGAACATCTCCCTTATGAGGAAAGGCTGAGGGAGCTGGGTCTCTTTAGCTTGGAGATAAGGAGACTGAGGGGTGACCTCATCAATGTTTACAAATATGTAAGGGGTGAGTGTCAGGGGGATGGAGTTAGGCTTTTCTCAGTGATGACCAGTGATAGGACAAGGGGTAATGGGTGTAAATTGGAGCATAGGAGATTCAAGGTGAATATCCGAAAAAAATTTTTTACTGTGAGAGTGACAGAGCACTGGAACAGACTGCCCAGGGAGGTTGTAGAGTCTCCCTCACTGGAGACATTCAAAACCCACCTGGATGAGTACCTGTGTGATGTACTCTAGGTGACCCTGCTCTGGCAGGGGGGTTGGACTAGATGATCTCTCGAGGTCCCTTCCAGCCCCTAAGATTCTATGATTCTATGATTCATCCTGCATAAAAGACGAAAACTAAAATCTTTCCGCAGGCTGTATTGTCTTTATTGTAGAAGTTCCTGAGTGCAGTGAACACACTGGCATAGAGTAACTTTTATCTTTGGTGAGGCAGAGATTAGCTATTGTACTTGGCTGAAATCAGTTCTCCAACCTGTGGTCAGATACCATAATTACCTTGTTGTCTTAATACTCAAAGTGAGAGTTCTTAAGCCTCAAAGCTACAGGGCATGGAATTGCTCATGTCCATAGGACTGAAATATCTTATGCTGCACAATAAGTTTGCTGCATTCACATTGTCATTTGAGAATGGCTCTTGTTCCTCCTCTTTTTGGATTACTACTGTTTGGCAAAAGCCAAAATCATGCCAGGAGCTGTGCTCTTAAATTAATTGAATGGATATGCCTGTGTGAGTACTTCCACTGTGGTCTGTTTCACTAACAGCAAAAAAGGTCAAAAAGACAAAGTTGGTGGGAAAACAGCAAGGTGAGATTCATTTGCTAAAAACCAGACATATATGAGAGAAAAAAGTACAGCAATGTGCCCTTGTGGCCAAGAAGGCCAATGGTATCCTGGGGTACATTAAGAAAAGTGTGTCCAGCAGATCGAGGGAGGTTCTCCTCCCCCTCTACTCTGCCTTAGTGAGGCCACATCTGGAGTATTGTGTCCAGTTCTGGGCTCTCCATTTCAAAAGGAACAGGGATTTATTTGAGAGTGTCCAATGGAGGGCTACAAGGATGATTAAGGAACTGGAACATCAGTCTTAAGAGGAAAGACTGTTTAGTCTAGAGAAGAGAAGACTAAGAGGGGATCTTTTTGATGTCTATAAATAGCTGAAGGGTGGGTGTCAAGAAGACACTCTTTTCACAAGGACAAGGGGTAATGGACACAAACTAGAAGACAGGAAGTTCCACATGAACATGAGGAAAAACTTCACTTTACAGAGCTCTGGAACAGGCTACCCAGAGAGATTATGGAGTCTCCTTCTCTGGAGACTTTCAAGACCCATCGGATACATTTCTGTGTGACTTGCCCTAGGTGGTCCTTCTCTGGAAAGGGGGTTAGATTCATGATCTTCAGAGGTCCCTTCCAACCCGTAACATTCTTTGATTCTATCATTCTGTAATGAGTCTATGATGTGTGTTAGTCTTTGGGAGACTACAGTAAATGAAAAGAAACAGACATACCTAATGAGCGATTCAGCTCTCCCTAAAGTACATGTCTAAAATAGGTCAGATTAACTGTTCCCCTAAAATGCCAAAAGACATCCCACTCCACTGACTATAAAGGAGGTCTCTTAGCTTGGACACAGGTATCTACATGGTAGACACTAAAAGTTGAGGAAGATGACTATACTGCCTGCTTCTGCATATTCCACACTAAAGCAGTACACTTAGGAAAATCTCAGATGCATGAAAGGCATTACAAAAATGTGTTTCTCCTGAGGCCTGAGCCTTATACATACATAACAACACCAGAGTTTGTGTTGTTTGGTTTGTTGTTTTTTTTAATATATGTAGTTATGCCAGTGAAGTCCATGGATGACTACAGCTTTCCTTGGATAAAAATGCCATATTTCAATATATGGTTATTGTTTCCCTTGGTCTAGAATGAAGAGACATGAGCTCTTTATATCAAGATACTTGCATGTATCCTGAGCTGATTTGATTGTTTCATCTACCTGAAACTTAGGGATAACAATTCTTTAAATCAGAGAAGGGAACAATACTTTTGTCACACAGTTTGCACAACATTTCTGCATGTTAATTCAATTTAAAGACATTGTCAAAAACCATTTATAAATTAATATACTTCAGAAGCACTTAAAAACAACACACCAGTGATAAATAGAAAAAATGGTAGCACAACATTCTGTTTATAAAGGATTCTGTCATAATAATGGATAGGTGGGATTCAGCTCATCTTTGTGATCTCTGAGCTCTTTTGGCAAATGAAGAAAAATAAATGCATGCAGAGAGTGATTCATCATATTCAAAGACAGATGTCTAAAATAAGCAAGATTTACTGCATTTATAAGTGCCTGTTTCTTTCCTCCCACTGCACAGGGAGTCCAGATGACTAGCTCTGATGTAGGTTGCTACAGTGAAGACATTTATAGTTGGGGAAATTAATCTTATTTCACATTTCTCAGGGGGGTAGCCAAAAATGGGTGACCAAATAAGGGACAGGATTCTGCCAGAGCTGTTCCTCACATAATCATGAGCTTCTTCCAAAGTAACAAAGTTTTTCCTCTTGGCTTAGCAAACAAGAAAAGAAGTTTTGAAAAAAGGTCAGACCAGGTTTGTCATAAGTTAGTCCCCAGGGCTAAACAGAGGACAGAACTCAATGTATTTTAAATTAAGCAGTGCATTAATATTATATATGCATATTATGTAAGGGGTGTTTATGTGTCAGAGGGAATGGTTAAGTAAAGAACTGGCTTTCCCACACTGATGTGTAAGAAGAGAACTGTGGGGTGGCTTTTCTGCTCAGCTCTGCTGGCATGAAAGAATAGAAAACCGCCTCCAATAACCTTAGGGAAAAGGTTATTTGTAGAGCTGTCAGAACTCTCGCTACTTCTAAAACTTCAGACTAGGGCAGAAGGTAGGTGCTGAGAGTGGCTCTGGTCACTTTCCTCTCTTCTTTATTATTCATGAGAAACTGTGCAGCTTAGAGCAGGTTCCAGGTTGCTTCAGCAGATACTAAGAGATCCCTGAATAGCCCTTGCCCCAAAAGTGGCTAAAAGGGAGGCTGTGTAAGAAGATGGCAGACATGAAGATAATTTTTTTAAGATCTTTATATTATTAAAATAATTCTTTCTTCATCAGCAACATCAAAGAAGAGGAATGTCACCGCACTCCAACATTTAAGTTATCTTTCACATGTCTATCCACTGACACCTTTCTTAAACAGTCACATTTTCCATCTAACTCCTACAGAACTTAATTTAGAAAAAAAATTCTCAAACACACAAAGAAGAATGAAGCTGGTTGATATCTACATCATATAACACCCTGAGCTGATGACATGTCTCTGTGTAGAGATGAACAATTTGGTATAACTCAATATACTAACATAGAGAGATTTGTGCTGGGGGGAAGGTAGTACTTGAGGGTACTCCTGCCACTTCTACTTTATAAGATCCAGACAACACTTCTGGCAGTGTTGCAGCTCTACACAACAGACACACATCCACCCATTCCTCCCTCCCCCCTGCCCCAAGTAAATCTTCCAGTTTAAGGGCACATAACACACAAATAATGACTATATGGAGCAAATTATTAAGCAGTACTTGATTGCTCTAAATTTGTGTCAGCCATACAAATATCCACTAAACTTTTTGCTTTTCTCTCCTTCCCTCTCCTCAGACCCAGGTGACTACAGCTTGCCTAGGAAGCTGTTTGTGGTGATACCATGAAGAATAAGCTATGAAGGGTTGAACTGCTGTCAGATGACAAAGGTTGTTTCAATATATATATGGAATTAAAATTGATTTATTTTAAGGTCTTTGAAAAGCTTCCTGATGCCTGCTACATGTTATGAAACTTAGCTTGCCCTTGCTCAAGCACAGCCAGACAGGTTGGATCTGTCTTTTCTTTCTCCTCTTTTCCCTGGTCTTCCATGCTCTAATATAGGAAGGCTGGTTTTTGTTCTCAGCACTCCAGACAGTTAATGATGCTCCAGATATACTCACATAAGAGTCTTCAGAGTCAGGGGTCATGAAGACTGTTTTTTTTTGGTGGAATTACTAATGAAAACAACATATGTGGCTGGTGGCAATATAATAAAAACTTAAATGAGTGACAGAAGAGGATGACAAATACTTGTTTTGGTCATAAAGCTTCTCAATTTATCATTCTCACTAAATTAGCTTCCTCAAAACTTCATGGATAACTGAGGTCCCTGCATCAATCTAGTTCTTACCTGCCAATTAAAATCAGTATAAAATATTAATAAAGTGATGGATTGTTAAAAAGTTTGAACCTTAGTTTCACAAGTCAGTATAACAGGGAGGAAACATTACCAGATTTTCTGGTTCTAGATAGATGTTAGAATTATTTTTCTTTTTACCTTTATTTTTATTCTTCTGTCTAATTATTTGTTGTTTTGTTGTTTTTTGGGGTTTTTTTTGTAGTGGAAACATTTCAAGTTTTGGAAAACTCCAAAAACTATTTCAAAGTCCGAATCAAAAGCATTCAGTTCAGTAAATGAGAATTACATTTTTTGTTCTGATATTGGCAAACATGAATTCCTAATTCAAGTGTTAAAATGTCACTGTGAAAATGTCGGTAGGGAACCTTGCTCCAAAATAGCACTCATATGTCTCAGAAAAGGGTCTGAATGTAAGTAGATGAGGGATTATTTCATGGAATTATTGACCAAACCTCTTGAGGAAAACCTCTCTTATGTTTGCTGAACATTGTTTGAGATAAATTAGGGGTGGTGAGGTCTGTGCTGTTTCTGTCTGGGTCTCAAGAAGAGATATGTAACAATACAATGTTATTACAAATATATTTATAATAATTTTCAGTTATTCCTTTGGAAATATATTTTTTTAATTTCTAAACTGTTCCTTATGTTTCGTTTTCTCCTTGTAACCTATGTCAGTGGAATTGACCACTAGTATTCTAAGATCTCTTACATCAGGGCTGAAAATTCTGTCAGTCTTTGTCACTAAGAACACTTCCAGGCTATCAGTTTCTTACACTGACAAATGTGTTTTTCAAATGTTCTGTAATAGTTTATGGCCATGAGATTTCTTAGAGATCCAGGTTTCCTCAACTTTCCACTTTGTGCAGATATGCATCTAGTATGGCTTGGCCCTGGCATGAAACAAAAAGAGGATTAGTATTGAACTTTTGTAGCACATCTTTATAGAATCATAGAATCATTAAGGTTGGAAGGGACCTTAAAGATCAACAAGCTCCAACCCACCTGTCATGGGCAGGGAACCCTACTAGTAGACCGGGTTGCACAAAACCTTGTCCAACCTGGCATTAAAAAACTCCAGGGATGGGGCATTAACAACCTCCCTGGGCAACTCATTCCAGCTCCTCACCACCCTTATAGTGTATAATTTCTTCCTAATATCTAACTTAAATCTCCCCTCTCTCAGTTTAAAGACATTATCCCTTGTCCTCTCACTATCTTCTCTGCTGAAAAGTCTCTCCCCACCTTTCCTGCGGCCCCTTCAAGTACTGGAAGGCTGCTTTAAGGTATCCCTGGAGCCTTCTCTTCTCTAGGCTGAACAGCCCCAGTTCTCTTTGCCTGCCTTCATAGCAGAGGTGCTCCAGGCCTTTGATCACCTCTGGGGCCCTTCTTTAAAAAACTTCTCTCCATCTGCTCATGATGAGAGGCTTAAGTGTGCAAAAGCCACACACAACATCCTTGTCTAGAAAGTGGAGAGAACTAGATTTTACAGGTGGATCACTTGGAAAAAGAATTGGCTGAATAGTCAAGACTAGTCAAGACACTCAAGAACTAGCTATTATCTTCCTCATGCCACAAAGTAGTAGATACAGCATTAAGTTATTGTCCTGGAGTAGAAGTGCCCTTAGAGAGCTCTGTCGCACTCCCTCTCACTTCTTGTCTACCTCCTCTGTTTCCCCTGGGCTTCATTCTTGCTGAGTTGACCTCATTTCACTCACCCATTGCTTTCTGCTTTTGTCCTGTTACCTCTCTTGTCTTTTGCTCTTTCCACATCTTTCTGGTTAGCTCACCTGTGGTTAGCTGAACCATTTCAGTTGAAAGTACATAAAAGAGGAAAACAATCAATAGTAGCAGCATATCAATTACACAAATATTAATTTTGCCTGCTGATCCACGCCTTTCAATATGCTAAGTGTTTACCTCATGTCATTAGCTTGTTGATTTGGTGTAAGTTCATGGAGGCTGACATGTACAAGGCAGTGTTGCCTCAAGAAATACACTCAATCGTTGGTGAACAGGGCTCAGAAATGGAGACATCTCTTAAGAAAGGCTCCTGTGTGTGGCACTTCATTAAATAGCCAGGAATTATCTATATACAGCCTCCGATTTATGGCTGAACCTTAATACATGCTTTCTTATCTTGTGTTTTTTTGCCTTTCTCCCCCTTCTTCTCAATAGGACTTTAAATATGTTCCTGTGTATTACATTGTCTTTAATAACAAAAGATCCTTTATATGCACAGATTCATTTTTAATAAGTTAATACTTCGAGAAACTAGTAAGTCTTAAAGAGTAAAGATAAAATTCTTTCTTGTCTCTAATATTTAGATTTCTGTATCAAAATGAAGGATTTAGATGTTCTGTTTTACTGACTTTTAAACAGTGGGTTTAGAAGAAAAATAAATATTTCCAGGTTTCGTACAATGGAATAGAAGAATTTCAGGTCAGAGTGAAAATAAACTGAAATACAGAAGAGCTGGCAGCAACATGCAGCATTTGGAGCTGCAGAAGTACATCTGCACCCACATGCCTTAATTGATTGCTACATGACTTAGAAATTATTCCTTCTAAGGCATGTTCAGACAAAAAATGGAAATGTTCAGTCTGTGCCAACTTTGTAAAGTTCTTGCTTCACAAAGGGACTTTGCTGTGTTGTACAGTCCTTGTAAGGGCTGAACTTTAGAGGATTCTTATACTGTGTTGCAGGAGTTCTATGCAGTAAATATTGTTGGTGCTATGTACAAGGAGCACTTCTGGCACTGTGCCTTGTGTGTTAAAGACATTCACCTCAGGCAAAATGTTCAGTAGATAAGGAAGGGAGTGTCTTTTAAACTTGGCTATGTTCACTGTGGGAGTTTCTAAAAGTAATACTAGAAGCCTTAATTCTGGAATTCTTTAACATTAGAGTTTTCAGATTTCGACTGTGGCAGTCTATACACAGGGATCTAGCGATATCTTTAATGCTAAGGGTATTTTTAGGAACCTGCACAGACTTGGCAGATATGACACAGGGCTATTGGGGGACCAGGGCCCTCCATAGTTAGTCTGCATTCCATAAGGCATTAAGCCTGCCCAGTGCCCACTTACGCACATGTGATGCAGCCTTAGAGATTCTATAGAAGGGACTAACAGTTTTAGAACCATGGCACAGATCATACAAGACTTCTGGATTTCTAACCCCTGTGCTTATTAGAAGAAAGAAAAAAGTGTCAGACTTGCTTGAAAGAAGCCTGCACAGTATTCTATAGCAGACAGTACCTTCAAAATTACAGACATTTTTTTTAATGGTTTAGAGACAAATAATGTATATAACCCATTTTCTTTGTGATCAGTCATCAATGTGAGTATATTTGTAATTTTACTCTACACAAGGTCTAAAACATACTATTCCAAATGCAGGCTGCTGTGACTGTTTCTACAGCTTTTCTCCCTTGCTTTCTGTTGCTGAAAATGGTAAATACCGCTGTGAGATGTGTTTTTAATTAATATATTGTTACTTAAATTTACTATTCTAGAGAATATTCATGACAAGTAACTAATTTCTTCCACTGGAAAGTAAATACAAGTGGGATGCAAAATAATATAAGTGAATTTCTTTAATAGCTTAGATGAACATCTACAGGCATTTTTGTTTTTGTCTTGTGTGCATTAGTTGTTTGTATCCTCAGCAAGCTATATGGATAAATGGGGCTACTGTATATCTGCTTTAAAACTATTGTTATTAGAATACTGGAAAAAATAGGAAAGATCAAGTTTTTGAATGTTGTGAGGGTAAACTCAACAGCACTAGCAAAACAGAAACTCAGGTCTATATGAAAAACAACCACACGCTTTTCCAGTAGTAAGCAGGTATAAGAAAGAACATAATGCTATCTTAAATACAAACATTTGATTATTTTTGAGATGAAAGCCTCCCATACTACTAGCTTCTCTTATATTTTCTTTTTTACTTGGCCTTTACTGAAAACCCAAATTTACTGCTAATTCTCCAACACTGAAATTATCCCAGTGGCTCGGTCTAAGTCTGCACTAGTATTCTAGAGATTAAGCATTTGGTTCAGTTCATCATAAAGAAAGGGAGCAATTTGTACTTCCATCTGATAAGCCAGAAATTAGTCTTTTATGCCTTAATTTTTTTGTGTGTGTGTGCAGCCTGCAGCTGCCAACAACAATCTCCACTGCAAAACCGAGAACCAATAATGCAAGCTAAATCTGATTTGAAAGCCATTGTGCTTGGATTTTAATTAAAAGTTAGAGGAACACATTATTGTCTCCTCCAGGAACCTGAACATTTTGTCTCCTCGGAATGTAGCCTGTAGTATTAAAAAGTAGCAGAGTTAATTGAGAAAGGAAGTAGCATTTGCAGCAGTTCAACAATTCATCTGTTACATCATAGCAATTACAGACAGCTTACATCTCTTGTAACATGTCATTCAAAAATGCTTTTGATATCTGAAAATATGCATATATATTTAAAGGACTTTTTTTTTTTTTTTTTTTTTTATATATTTCATATTGCATTAAGCAAAGAAAAAGATGAAACACATGAAACAATAAAAATACTAATAAAATATTTCTGATCATTCTTTACAATAAAAGAAAGGACAAGCCAGCACATGATGCACAGTCCCATATAAGTAAAACAAGATGAAAAATAAACTAAGTCCCTTCAGGATAGAAAGGAATAGTTTAATCCCGTCAGACAAAACAACAAAAGCAACAACAACAACAACAACAACAACCAAAGAAAAAAAACAACCCCCCCCCCAAAAAAAAAAACAAACCCAAAACAAACAAAAGCAAAGCAAAGGAAACCAACCAACCAACCAACCAACCAAAACAAAAGCAAACAAAAAACCCCCCAAAACTTCATATTGATATTTTTCAAGATTATCAGTAATTTTTTTTTTGTTTTTTTTCAGTAATGGCAGTTGAGTTCTCAGTTGGGTATGTGTGTACTTCGCTCTTCTCATTTGCAAAAGTTGTTCGGCTGTGGCAAGGAATGGAGTCAGCTTCTCCTGATCCACTGATATAACTGAGATCATCCTTGGAAGACAAATTCAAATATATTCCTCTGGGTGTGACTTATGTTGTGTCCCTGTTAACCTCTAAATAGAGAGCTGTCTTATTGTAACTCCTCCTCAAAAGATAAAAATAAAAAGCTGAAGCAACAGAAGGGAAGCCACATAATCTTGTGGAGTCAATATGTACTATACATCTGTAGACTTGCCAATCTTGATGCCTAGAATGAGGGGCTTTGGTTGTTTCTAAGTGTAAAATAGTTCTGCCACTGTTTCTACCTCTATCCTTCAAGTATGTATATTGCAGTGTTGTAACTAGCAAGAAGGGTTTAATTCAGCTGCACTGATTTACAACTTTGATGTTACAAAGTACAAATTAGGCAGAATTTAGGCACAGGTCTCTTATGGTAAAAGGTGTCTAGCTACTACTTTCGTTTCTGCATCTACAATATCTGTTCTAGATTGATTAGGTTTACTCCTAAACAGCTGAAAAATAGTGTGATCTTTTTTGAAATGGTGTATAGCATTCCAAAGGATAGTGGCTCCATCCAAAATTTCTTTTGCTAATTCTGGAAAGTAAACACAAAACAATATTCAGACAAATCTATTTACTGACGAATAGACGAATCTATTTTAATGGTAATGGAAAAATTACAATTAGGATTACATCACTTCTACAAGTGGAAATGGAAACTCAATCAAAAAATTATAATCTAGCTGAATCACAAAAGGCAAAAAGTTGGATAATGGAATTGCTCAAACAAAATGGGATTCTTGGCACAAAGCCTTGTGCTACCAAAATTAAATCTTCACTTGAAATTAAGGGAATAGTCAACAAAGGCTTATGATAATATTCTCTAGGGCCATTAAGCTTGTCTTTCAGTCTTCACCCCAAGCTTAGAATTCTAATTTTCTGGAAGTAACATTCCCATAAAGCAGTGATGAATGGAAATGTTATGATTTGGGCCAGCTAACTGCCCAAAGACAACAACTGTCTCTGCCTGCCTCTGCTATGCTTCTGTACTGAATGTGTTGAAAAATGATAAGAGTAAGAAACGCAGAAAAGAGGAGTGTGCTGGCTGGGAGCACCCAAGATTTCAAATTACTCTCTTATTATTTCATTCCTTTAAGATTCACGGGATTCTAGAAATATTTCAGGAATATGCTATAGACTCCACAAGTTGTTTCTTCGTCTGGCACTGAAGAAAAACTGCAGAAGAACTTTCTCTCTAGAAGGAGGGAAAATGCTGGCTAAACACCTGATTTTTAAAATTTTCATAATAAGAGAGACTACAGTCATTCAGGAGTACAGCAATAAATCTTCAATAAATAAATAATTTAATTTTAAATAAACATGCAAATGCTCTTGTTTTAATTTGTGAAATGAAAAAGTGTATGTCATTTCATCCTAATGAAGGTGTTCCTCAAAAGAAAAAAAACACTTGTAGTTTTCTCTGGAGATCTTATTGTATTTAAGATATTTTTAGTTGCTATATATAGATCAGCAGAAGGCTCAAAAATCAGTCTTTTTCCTAGGGATGTAATGACCCCAAAGACTAAACTTTAGACTTTTCCTTTAAGGACTTTGATTAAAGGAAGCAAAAGAGAATTATAAACCACTGTTAACTATGTTTTAACCATAGCAAATACTGATTGAAGTTAATCACTTGCTCCAACTTACCTTGTTGCCTTGTGTGCCAACAATAGATAAAATTGTGGAAATCAAATGTGATAGCACTGAAACTCATGAAAAATCTCCCCATGGCAATAGACCAATCTTTTGCAGGAACTGGGGATTTTGCAAAAGATAGGGAGGAAAATGTTAAAAAATCGTAAGATAGCATGCACAGTAAGACCAATGGGAGAAGAAGGTCCTTCAAAATACAGTTTTTAAAGAGGCTGAAGGGAATTTGACAGACTACATGGTGTTGTGCCAGGCATGTGTTGTTTTTTTTTAATGGGAACGTGACGGTGGAGAAGCAACAATGGTAGAGCAACAAGTTAAAAGAAAATAGATTGTTCCACTGTTGCTCTTCTTGGAACAGCTCCACTTGACATAAAATATTAAATATTCATTGAACCATAGAAAAGAAGTGAGAGAAGGAATTGTATCACCCAGCAGTTAAGAGTACTCATTTGGGACAAAGGAGGTTCAAAACTCTGCTCCAAAAAACATTCAATTATTTATACAATCAAAACTCCACAGGATAACTTCAGTCACAACTTGCCAGATCAGCTTAGAATTTAAACCAGCCACTGGGGAAACAAGGAACTAGAGAGTCCTGCCACTAAATAATGAATACCAAGGTCTTAAAACTCCGCCTTTGCATCCCAAATCAGATCGTTAAACATCCACCTCCTCTGAATTGCTTGGTACTGAATTGCTTTTCCCTTTCTTTTGGTAATGATTTTCTTACGCATTTTTCATTTAATTTTCAAGTATCTTGGTATTATCCCAATGTGCAATAGGGAAATCAGTGTCTAGAACATTTTTAAAGCACAGATATAAACAAACCTTCCTAAGCTAGCTGTTATTTGAGCTCTGAAGCCCTCGTGACAGGAAAGACATGGATCTGTTGGAGAGGGTCCAGAGAAGGGCCACCAAGATGATCAAAGGCCTGGAGCACCTCTGCTGGGAGGACAGGCTGAGAGAGTTGGGACTGTTCAGCCTGGAGAAGAGAAGGCTCCAGGGAGACCTTATAGCATCTTCCAGTACTTGAAAGGAGCTACAGAAAAGCTGGGGAGGGTCTTTTCATCAGAGAAGATAATGATAGGACAAGGGGTAATGGTTTTAAACTGAAAGAGGGTAGATTTAAGTTAGACATCAGGAAGAAATTCTTCACCATGAGGGTAGTAAGATGCTGGTATAGGTTGCCCAGGGAAGTTGTGGAAGCCCCCTCCCTGGAGGTGTTAAAGTCCAGGTTGGATGAGGCTTTGTGCAGCCTGCTTTAGTGAGAGGGATCCTCGTGATCTTTAAGGTCCCTTCCAACCTTAACAGTTTTATGGCTCTATGAGTCTATGTTTTGGAGTGTGCTTCTTGCACCCACCCTCCTTTTATCAGGAAATTCACTGACTGTGAGAAACTTCTCCAATGTATCACGGATCATAATGATGAATAGGCATGTTTGGACTATACATATACTATATGTAGTCTATAGACCATATGTATATATCTTCTTCTAACCCACTTTACCTTGAAGGCTGGTGTCACATGAGCATAATTTGTATGTAGGCTGCTGGTTTTCAACATAACAGTATTATGTAGGGATTGATCACACAATTAAAAAAAAATAAAATAAAGGTGTGTAAAACAGAACAGGCTTCTGAAATCAGTGAAGTACTCCAAACCAGGGCCTGGCTTAATTTTTATTAAAATGACCCAGTCACTTGCTGGTTAATGTAAAAAAGATTACAGAAAAGATTACAGTTTTTAATGTCAAGGAGAAGTCAAGGGATCATCTTTTGTATTTGCTATTATGCTAATTCAGTCTGTTAATATTGGGAAGATATTAAACAAAAGAGACATGCCCTAACCAGATGTAAGCAAAAAGGTGTTCTTCAAAACAGTTGGTTGTTGCTATGTAGAAGTGTGACTGGAACATAGAGTGACAGGGTGAGATTTTGGAAGAATTAATTAAATAGAACACATATCAATAAACAGTGGGGTTTTTCCATTTACCAGATGCATTTTCAATCAATCCACCCTGATGGTTGCCAGTACAAGGAATATAAAATTACTTCATATGCTTTAGGGGAAGTTGCTTCTTATGCCACATCATATTCTTACTTTTCTGTCCCTGAGAAGTTCCATCAGGAAGGGAATACGACGGCAGTAAACATGATTGAACAACACATTAAATTACAAATATATTAAATAGTTTTGACCTGTACTTCTAGTATGACACAGAAAAATTACCTGATTTCAGATATTTTTTTGCTATTTCTTGTAAAACATTCTGATTATTGCTAGTTGTGATCCTTTCCTCTGAAGTCTCTGAAGAGTGTCTGAATCCCATCCATATTCTATTCCTGGATGCAAACAGAAACACTGTAACTCAAGTTTTTGTAGCATGTATGATGTTATTAAAGGCAAACCTAAGGTATACATCTACCTATAGTGTCAATTAGTAATATAGAAACATATTTAATATTTTACAAAAGAGTATCAATTTTAAAACTACTGAAAACCACTACAAAAATTAAGGATTGAGATAAAGGAGTAGAAGCAAGTCAACTGAAAGTTTTGCACTGCATCTCTGTATCTAGTGTTTAAACACCCATCTTTACTGTACCAGTTGCCACATACTATTTTGAATGCCATGCGAATTATTTCATATGACACTAGGAACAGGTTTTGTAGTTTCATAATAGAAGAATTTTGTTCATAAGTAAAAAAAATTCAAGAGAAGCTTTACGTACTATCACCTGCCTTTTGGGGACAGGGAGCATTCCATAGCTACCTTTCATTACACTGTATAAATACAGAGTATATATATATGTTTGAGGACTGGAGCAGAAAATATAAGTCTCATAATTTTCTTTCAGCTCTTTCTTGTTCTTTTTGTGTATTCTCATTTCTAATACATTTCTAATAAATTTGTAATACATTATATTTCTATTTTTATGTGTTCTTCCACTTGCAAGTTAGATTATCTGTAGTTATTATCAATTAGGCTCTACTGGCTACCTTCAGCTATGTGCCTTCCAATTTTAATATCTTTCTTAATTTTAAATACTTAGAAAGCTCTGGATAGGTCTTATAAGTCTCTCATCCACAAGGCATTCTTCATTCATACCCACTCCCAATTTTTTATTTATTTTTTTTTGAGGGGTGGTGTGGACTGGAGATGTCCCACTTTGCTACTGCGTTTGAATGTCTCTTTTCAAATTACAGCTACTACTCCTTGAATCCTTGGACTACCTGTCAAGAGATACTATCTGTCAATTTACAATGTTTACTGAAATCTATTTTTTTGACACTATCCTTCTTTTGATGTTTCTATTGTTTAGAATAACACCTAATTTCTCATTAAAAAGTGCAAATTATCTTCCACCTTCAGATATTTTCTCAGTTCTTTTTTCTTCTTTAATACTTCTTTTTCCTCTGTTTTATCCAATTGTCTCTTACTAAGTTTGTCTCAAAGGATATTTAGGTGTCTGGGACTTAGATTGATGTAGCATTAGACTTTGTGCATCTCTCCTACACTGGACTAGAGATAGAACCGTGACACTAATCTTCTTTCTTCACACTTTTCTTTACATTTTACCTGTTCTTGATGTTCAGAATAAGTATGTGTCGTGGCTTAAACCCAGCCAATCACTACGAGGCATTCACTCATTCACCTCCTGACGCCCACTGTAGGATAGGGAGGACAAAAAACATCTAAAATTCCACTTGTGAATCAGGACAAAGACAGGGAGGTTTTCACTCCCTTATTACAGTTACAAGCAAAGCAGACAGATTCAACTTGGGAAGAAAAAAAAACAATTTATCAGAACAGAAGAGAGAAAATAAGACACAGTCCTAAATATCTTCCTCCTTGATCCCTCTTTTCTTCTAGGGCTCAAATAACTTCACTTCTGCCACCCCCTCAATGATACAGTGGGACAGGGATGGAGACAGGGGTTTAAGACAGTTCATTCTGATCATACACTGATTCAGCTGTTCCTTCCTCCTCAGGGAGAAGGATCCTTCACAGGCCCCTCACAGGAGCCCTCTGGCATGAACTCCTGTGACATTAGTCCCTCCTATGAGGTGCAGCCCCTCAGGAACAGACTGCTCCAGCGTGGATTTTCCGCAGAGTCACTGTCTACTTCAGGAACAGTCACCTTCCCTGGTGTGGGATCCACACATGGGGTTCCATGGCTGCAGATCCATGTCTGCCCCACCATGGTTCTCCATGGCTGCAGATCCACATCTGCTCCACCATGGTCCTTCACAGACTGCTCCCTGTAAGAGGACAGCTGTCATCTCACCACAGGATGTGGGAAAATCTCTGCTTGGGAACCTCCTACCCCTCCTTCCTTACTGACACTGGTGTCTCTGCTTCAGCATTTCTCTCACCTCCCCCTCTCTTGTGCCCTGCAGGTCTTCTTTTGAGTTTAGTTTTCCTCTTCATAGAATCATAGAATCTTAGGGGCTGGAAGGGACCTCGAGAGATCATCTAGTCCAACCCCCCTGCCAGAGCAGGGTCACCTAGAGTACATCACACAGGAACTCATCCAGGTGGGTTTTGAATGTCTCCAGTGAGGGAGACTCCACAACCTCCCTGGGCAGTCTGTTCCAGTGCTCTGTCACTCTCACAGTAAAAAATTTTTTTCGGATATTCACCTTGAACCTCCTATGCTCCAATTTACACCCATTACCCCTTGTCCTATCACTGGTCATCACTGAGAAAAGCCTAACTCCGTCCCCCTGACACTCACCCCTTACATATTTGTAAACATTGATGAGGTCACCCCTCAGTCTCCTTTTCTCCAAGCTAAAGAGACCCAGCTCCCTCAGCCTTTCCTCATAAGGGAGATGTTCCACTCCCCTAATCATCTTCGTAGCTCTGCGCTGGACTCTTTCGAGCAGTTCCCTGTCCTTTTTGAACTGAGGGGCCCAGAACTGGACACAATATTCCAGATGTGGCCTCACCAATGCAGAATAGAGGGGGAGGAGAACCTCTCTTGACCTACTAACCACACCCTTTCTAATGCTCCCCAGGATGCCATTGGCCTTCTTGGCCACAAGGGCACATTGCTGGCTCATGGTCATCCTCCTGTCTACCAGGACCCCCAGGTCTCTTTCACCTACACTACTCTCCAGCAGTTCAGCCCCCAACCTGTACTGGGACATGGTGTTGTTCTTCCCCAAATGTAAAACTCTGCACTTCCCCTTGTTGAATTTCATCATGTTTCTCCCCGCCCAACTCTCCAACCTATCTAAGTCTCTCTGAATGGCAGCACAGCCTTCTGGTGTGTCAGCCACTCCTCCCAGCTTAGTGTCATCAGCAAACTTGCTGAGGGTACATTCTATACCCTCATCCAGGTCGTTGATGAAGATGTTGAACAACACCGGTCCCAGTACCGACCCCTGTGGGACTCCACTAGTCACACACCTCCAACCAGATTCTGCCCCATTGACTACAACTCTCTGACTCCTTCCTTTCAACCAGTTCCTAATCCACCTCACTTCCTGATCACCAAACCCATACCTGATCAACTTTTCTACAAGGATGCTGTGGGAGACGGTGTCAAATGCTTTACTGAAATCAAGATAAACCACATCTACCGCTCTACCATCATCTATCCACCTAGTAATTTCCTCATAGAAGGCTATGAGGTTAGTCAAACATGATTTACCCTTGATAAAACCATGTTGACTGCTCTTGATGACCCCCATGTCCTTGATGTGCCTGGAGATAGTGACAAGAACAAGTTGTTCCATCACCTTTCCAGGGATGGAGGTGAGGCTGACCGGTCTATAGTTACCCGGGTCCTCCTTCTTGCCCTTCTTGTAGACTGGAGTGACATTTGCTATCCTCCAGTCCTCAGGCACCTCACCTGTTGCCCATGACTTACTGAAGATGATGGAGAGTGGCCTAGCAATGACCTCCGCCAGCTCCCTCAGCACCCTTGGGTGCATTCCATCTGGACCCATTGATTTATGGATGTCCAGATTACTCAACTGATCCCTAACCCAATCCTCATCTACCATGTCAAACTCTTCCTCTATCTTGACTTCTTCTGGGGCTATATGAATCTGGGGCTCATAGGGAGACCCTGCAGGAGTGAAGACAGAGGCAAAGAAGGCATTCAGCACCTCTGCCTTCTTTATATCCTCTGTCACCAGGGCTCCCACCTCATTCCTCAATGGGCCAATATTGCCTCTATTGCTAGTTTTGCTAGCTATGTATTTGAAAAAGCCCTTTCTATTATCCTTAACCTGACTTGCAAGGTTAAGTTCCAAGGAGGCCTTAGCTTTCCTAATTGCCTCCCTACATCCTCTGACAACAGTCCTATATTCCTCCCACGTGACCAGCCCCTCCTTCCATGATCTGTAGATTTTCCTTTTCCACTTAAGTTTGCCCAGTAGTTCCTTCTTTAACCATGCAGGTCTCCTAGCACCCTTACTAGATTTCCTAACCATTGGGACGCTCTGATCCTGTGCTTGCAAGAAGTGGTCCTTGAATGTTGACCAGCTATCTTGAGCTCCTTTATCTTCTAGCACCCTGTCCCATGGGATTTCCCTTAATAGATGATTGAGGAGACCAAAGTTTGCCCTGTGGAAGTCCAGGGTTCTGGTCCTGCTGGGTATTTTGTTCCTTCCACACAGGATCCTGAACTCCACCATCTCATGATCACTGCAGCCAAGGCTGCCATTGACCACCACTGCTTCAACAAGGCCCTCCTTGCTGGTTAGTACAAGATCCAGCAGCGCTCCTCTTCTAGTCGGCTTGTCCACCATTTGCATTAAGAAGTTATCATCAACGCTCTGGAGGAACCTCCTAGACTGTGAAAGGCTGGCTGTGTGAGTCTTCCAGCAGATGCTAATTCTGTTTAGTAAGTGTTGATAATAATGAGATCAAAACATATAGTAATGACATATATACCAAATGCATAAAAAAGGAGAGCAGGAAGATATGTAAAAACCACTTCTATCTCAGGCAGGGGCCCTACTTTCATGTAATCTTCCTGGATGGAGAATTGTAAGTAAAATGTACAAGCACCAGAATCTTTCTGTAAGGAGATCAAACTACTGGAAAAGCAGGGATTTGGGATGTAGAGTTGAGAGGTGAAATGCTTCACTCAGGAGCTGTGTTGTGAAGAACTGCCAGGGCACTTCCAGTTGGGACTAAATTTTTTGCCTTGAAGTAGTCACTATTAGAAGATTTTTCATGAGTTGAGGCTTCATATCAGATATATATTTGCAATTGTGTGCCACTACCTCACAATTTGAGATGTACCTACATATGCTACTTTACTATCAGATTAAAAAAAAATATATAGACAGATCATAAATGCCCTTAAGCTGAAAGAAAACAAACAAACAAACAAACCCCCAAACTAACCCAAAACTCAACTGTGATTAAAACTATGCTTATAGAAGGTTATATTTTAGTATACATATTTTTAATAATGTTGTGGAGTCATCAGATCAGTAGTTTCTTCAGATTCATGCTTTTTTATTATCTCTAAAGTAGATATGCAATAAAATATTAATATCCTCAACTTGCTTAGGACATCAATTACTAAATGAACCATTTAAAGCCTTTATATACTACAACCATAACACAGAGTTGATACATTGTATTTCTCTTACAGTTCAGGAATTAGATTCTGTCCTATATTCACAAAGAAGCAGATGGCACACCTGTTTCAGTATGCTGTTACACTGAAAATCTACAAATCACTTGAGTTAACCTATCTAAAGTTGACATGGCACTGTAGTAGCAATACTCTAAACTTACTGATTTATTCTGTGATTTAACTATGCACAGTGTACAATAATTTTATTTTGGCTAAAAATTGTGTAGCATTTTATTAATTCACAGTTACATTTCCATCAGTTTGGCATAAGCCTTTAGGCAAAATAAGAATGGATATAAATCTATTTTCATAAACTCTGTTTCACAGAATACCAAAACAGTTGAAAATATTGTGTCGATTTTCACTGCATATACCTATTAATATTCTGAAAAAAATTGCACTGCTTTAGTACTATATAACTTTTAAAACTTTTTCAAGCATACCCCTTCCAGACTTTTGAAGTAGAATTTAGTTAATCTTTAAATGTTTATTTTCCAGAGAGACTGTTGTGCCTGAGGAAATCATAAACAAGAATACGTGTGTTTTATTGATGTCCACAGGTTCAAATGTGAGATTTCCAGTGCATTTTACATATGTTAATGACTTGAGCTTCACACCACTCCATGGGCAAAAAGTTATCCCCACTTAGCAGGTCAGGAAATGAAGGAACAAGTGTGAGTTATTTAAAGGTATTTGGTGTCAATCTGCATGATGAAGTGCTGAAATACTTAAGAAAACAAATCTGTCTTGCTGAAGATTGCTGATTTAGTCAAGCACATGCAGAAAATCTGTGGCCTTGCCTTTGCTAGGAACTCAGAAACCCTAATCCCCAGGGTTCTGGTCATAATCCTCCTTCAAGCACTATCAGTACAGTGTGCAGCTCCTGCAGCTAAGAAACCACATGTATCTCACTGTCCATGTCCAACCAAGAAATGGTTGAAAAGAAAGTTCATATCAAGCAGCAGATTCTTATCATTGCCATAGTATGGCAAACAGCATTGGTGGAAATCACATTGTTTTTTTTCTACTGACAGGAAGAAAAAATTGTTTTGATCTGTGGTGCCTTTTCAAGAAAAATGAGTAAAAACTTTTTTTTTTTTTAAGGGAAGGAGGAAAAATGAGAAACAAATTATTTGCGTTTTTAAGTCCTTTTCATAAAACTTCACTTTTTGTGGGCCTGCAAAGCCTAGTGGATTCAAGTCCAATAGCCAATTTAAACTTTTCTAAACATATTATTCAGAACAAAAAAACCCCAACGCTTTAATCTTTACATTTTGGGGGGAGTGACGGATAGGAAGGTAAAGCAGTTAGATGAAAACAACTATTTTAAACCATTACAGAGATCTTTGTAAAGTAATAATGACCAAGTAACTCACTTAATATTTATCAGACCAACCTGGAAGAAAAGCTATATAAGTTTAAAGACTTATGCAAGTTTTTTCCTTATTTAAAAATTGAAATAAATACTCATAGCTACTTACAGTGATACCCAATAGCAAAAGAAAAAAAAAATATGTAAAAAATGCCATTTCTTATGCCATTATGCTCTGCATCTCACTGAATAAACATGGCGAAATTTAGGCAGGGCTGTCTACTCTTGGTTCTGCTGACTAAGTGTTCAACCCCTAAGTTTCTGCTGAAAATCAGATTTCTAACCACACAGTTTGCTAGCTGGGGCTACTAGCCCACAGCAAATCGCTGCTGAAATGTTAAGGCTCTCACTGTATTTTGCAGCTGCAAAACCATCCAGCTAAGCACTTCCAAAACATGGACCTCTCTCACGAGGTGTGACATGTAAGAATGAGATTCTGGGGACTTGCTGATGTTCAGGTTTGTTCCACTCAACAGTCCTGCTTTTGGAGTATTCTGATGTATATATAAAGCAGAGTTTTAAACCTTTACCCTGTCTGCTAAATGGTAAGGACTTAAATCTAGATGTACATAAATTATAATCTGTATGTTGTTGTCTATTCTTGAAAGAGTCTTTCTTAATCTTATCTTTAGAGCTGTTCTGCTTTATAAACAATTAAATATCCAGTGAAGCAGAGACTGGAATCTCTTGTTCCCACCTCAATGCTCTAACCACTGAGCCTGAAAGTCCTTGTCTCCCTCTCTTTGTTTCAATTAATATTTAATTATTACCTTAAGTGGAGTAATGCCAAGAGATTAAGATGGCTTTTCTACAATACCAAATAGTCTGGTGGGTGGGACACACTCTTAGGATGTTTCTTGGTCCTACTCCACTCACTGGCTTGGAAAACAAATTTCTGACCTGCCAAAAGATTACCTGGTGGAGTAGGTCCTTCTATGTTTTTATTTTGCTTAAGCCTGAACATGGGAGGAGTCTCACTGGAGCCAAAAGTAAGCATGTCTGTAAACATTTTGTCTTGAGGTCTCAACTGATATTTTAATTAGTAATGTAGAATTTGAAGCTGATATTATTAAATTCCAAATTATAAATTTTTATCTTATAAATAAGAAGAATAAGTAACGCATTAAACTTCTTTAGAAGCATAAGAAAAACCAAAAAAGACAAGAAACAATGCTGAAACCAAAGGCTGATCCTGAAGAAAGGTCATCGAACTACAAATGGGTAATTAATCATCATAGAAATGTAGAGTGGCTAGGCTGAAGGGCACATTAAGCACCTCTAGATCCAAATCCTCTGCACTGGCAGGGATAAATCCCATTAGACCAGTTGCTCAGAGCACTATCTAACCTACCCTTAAATACTTCCAAGATGGGGCTTCCACAGCTTCCCTGGGCAACCTGTGCCAGTGTCTCACCACCCTCATAGTAAAGAATTTCCTCCTAATGCCCAACATACATCTCCCCTCTTCTAGTTTTAATCCATTATCCCTTTTCTTCTCACTACAAACCCTTGTAAAATGTCCTTCCCCAGCTTTCTTGTAAGCCCCCTTCTGGTACTGGAAGGCCACCAAGAGGTCTCCCTGCAGCCTTCTCTTCTCCAGGCTGAACAACTCCAACTCTCTCAGACTGTCTTCATAGGAGAGGTGCTCCAGTCCTCAGATCATCTTCATGGCGCTTCTGTGGACTAGTTTCAGCAGTTCCATGTCCTTCCTGCATTGAGACTCTGTAACTGGACACAGCACTGCAAGTGGAGTTTCACCAGAGCAGAGCAGGGGGGGAGAATCACCTCCCCTAAACTGTTGGCCACACCTCTTTTGAGAGAGACCAGTACATGGTTGGCTTTCTGGGATGCAGGAGCATATTGTCAGCCCATGTTGAGCTTCTCGTCCACCATCTTCCCCAGGTCTTCTCCTCAGGATTGTTATTTTTCCGTTCTCCACTCAGCCTGTATTTGTGCTTGGGATTGCCCTGACCCACGTGCAGAACCTTGTGCTTGACTTTCTTTAACTTCATGCAGTTTGCACGAGCCCACCTCTCAAGCCTGTCAAGGTCCTTCTGGATGGCATCATCCTTCTGTTCCAGAGTGTTGACCTCACCACACAGTTTTGTGTCACTTGCAACTGAGGCTGCACTCAATCATACTGTCCATGTTGCCTACAAAGATGTTATACAACATTGATCCAAGTACGGACCCTTTGGGAACACCACTTTTCACTGGTTTCCATCTGGACATCGAGCCATTTGTCACAACTCTTGGAGTGTGACCATCAAGCCAGTTTCTTACCCAAAGAATGGTCCATCCATCAAATCCATACGTTTCCAGTTTAGATACCAGAACGTCCTGAAGGACAGTGTCAAAAGCTTTGCACAGGTCCAGGTAGGTGACAACAGTTGCTCTCCCTTTGTCCATCAACCACCTCCTCATTTTCCATGAGCCTTAGAAGACCCTTCAGGAGAATCTGCTCCACGATCTTTCTGGGCACAGAGGTGAGACTGATTGGTATATAGTTCTCCGGCTCTTTCTTTTCTCTCTTTTTGAAAATAAGGGTAATGTTTCCCCTTTTCCAGTCAGTGGGAACTTCACCAGACTACCAAGACTTTTCAAATATGATGGACAGAGGTTTTGCAACTTCCTTGGCCAATTCCTTCAAGATCCATGGGTGAATCTCATCCGGTCCCATGGACTTGTGCACCTTCAGGTCCCTCAGGTGATCTCAGACCTGCTCTTCTCCTATAGCAGCAGTATCTTCCTTTTCCCAGTAGCTGCTATAACTGGGATGGTGTGATCAGAGCTTGTGCATGTGAAGAATGAGGCTAAATAGTCACTGAGAACCTCAGCCTTCTCTACATCCTGCATGATCAGGTCTCTGCTTCCTTCTGGAGTGGGCTCACATTTTCCATCATCTTTCTCTTATTACAAGAAATTGTATTTGTTGCTCTTAACATCTCTGGCCAGATCCAATTATCTCTGTACTTTGGCTTTCCTTACCTGGTGCCTTGCTTCTTTGACAACTTGTCCATACTTCTCTCAGCATACCTGTCCCTGTTTCCACTCTCTATACCTTGTTTTTACATTTAAGTGTGTCCAGGAGCTCCTTGCTTGTTCATGCAGGCCTCCTGGCACTCCTGCCTGCCTTACTCTTCATTGGAACACATAGCTTTTGGGCATGGAGGAAGTCATCCTTGAATATGGACAAGCTTTCCTCAACTCCCTCCAGGGCTTTGTCCCATGCTAGCCCACCAAGCAGATCCTTGAAGAGACAAAAGTCTGGTCTTTTGAAAGAGGAGGAAGTCGTCATCCATGCACTCCAGGAACTTCCTGGATTGCTGGTGTTTCGCTGTATTTACCGTCCAGCAGATATGGAATGTTGAAAATGTAGCCCACACCTGTTTCAGAGAAAAGATGTTGAAAATCAGTAGAATCATAGAATCATAGAATGCCAGGTTGGAAGGGACCTCAAGAATCACCTGGTCCAACCTTTCTACATACTACTATAGTTTGTATGAGATGGCTCAGCACCTGGTCAAGCTGAGACTTAAAACTGTCCAATGTAGGATCATCTACCACTTCCCTTGAGACACTATTCCAACGTTTGGTTGTCCTCACGACGAAAAATTTACCTCCTGTCTCCAATTGGAATCTCCAAAGGAGCAACTTGTGCCTATTGTCTTTTCAGTGTAGCTCCTTGTAAATAGAGAGTGTCCAGTTTCTTGGTAGCCACCCTTGAAATACTGGAACATTGTAATAAGGTCTCTCTGAAGCATTCTTTTCTCAAGGCTGAAGAAGATCAGTTTTCTCAGTCTCCTCATATGGCAGGTCCTCCAGTCCTCTAATCATCCTTCTGGCCCTTCTTTGGATCTTCTCCAGCCTGTCCAATCCTTTTTGTAGAGCAGGGACCAAAACTGAACATAATACTCCAGAAGTGGTCTGACAAGCACTGAGTAGAGCAGGACAATGACTACTCTATCTCTGCTGGTGATGTCCTTGTTGATGCAGCCCAGAATCCTGTTGGCTTTCTTTGCCACTGTAACACACTGGTCACTCATGTTGAGCCTATTATTCACCAAGACCCCCAGGTCCCTTTCCACAGGGCTGCTCTCCAGCCAGGTGGATCCTAGTCTGAACTGCACTCCTGGGTTACGTGTTCCCAGGTGCAAGACCTTACACTTCTCTCTGTTCAACTTCATAAGGTTCCTGCTAGCCCACTCCTCCAGTTTGTCCACATGATCCTGGAGTGTGGTCCTCCCTTATGGAGTATCAACCTTCCCACTCATCTTGGTATTGTCAACAAAATTCCTTGGAGAGATCTTGATTCCAACATCCAGGTCACTTATGAAGTTGTTAAACAACATTGGGCCCAATATTCATCCCTGGGTGACCCCACTTGTGACTAGTTGCCAGTTTGAGGAGGAACTATTTACTGTCACCTCCTGGGTATGGTCTGTCAGACAATTCCACACCCACCACTGCACAGACCATTTGTCAAGGCTACAATGAGTCCATTTCTCCAGGACAAGGCAGCTACTTAGGGACAGAAAACTAAATGTATATATTTTAGATTACAGCCAGGTCTCTAGGGTTGCATTTAAATCTTGTGGATTGTTTCAGTCATACACTTTTTGGACCAGTGATTTTTAAATTATTATTATTTTATATTTTGGCAAGACAATGTATTAAGATTATACCTTCAAATGCAGAACGAAGTGCATAGCTGCCACTCCCCCAGATTAGTGGTGTCTTGATATTTTCTAATGTTACCACACTATGTGTATGATAGCATTGTTCTACATATAGTATGGAATGTATACATCATTGTAGCACCTCTCCTATGAAGACAGTCTGAGATGGTTTGGGATGTTCAGACTGGAGAACAGAAGGCTCCAAAGAGACCGTCTAGGGGCCTTCCAATACATGAAGGAGGCCTAAAGAAAAGCTGTAGAGGGACTTTTTACAAGGATTTAAAAAGCTTGTAGTGAGAGGAGAGGCTTTATTCAGATTAGCCAACATGTACAAATTATCAACCTTTTCAAATCTGCACCTGTCAAAATGTTTTTTTCCTGTCTGGTCTTGCCTTTATCATTGAAATGTCCTTTGCTGCTCTTTTACTTAATTTCAAATTATTTATTTTTAGCTACTTTTGTGTGTCTATTTTTAGCTTTTACTTACTTCTCCTCACCTAAGCAATAATGTACACTGACTACATCTGTGCCTGTACCTGACATCTGGTATTATCAGTAAGTTATTTAATGAGGAGATCTAGCATTGAAGAAGAAAACTGTGTGAAAAAATACTTGCATTGATTTAGACATCCACCCAAGCCCATTATTTTCTGTTATCCCTCAGGTATCGGAGCTCAGTGGAGGTGGTGCAGCCACCCTGACATATTTACAGGTAGAGTGGTCTTAACAATACATTGCTGAACATATAAACTCTCAATACTTCTAAAAAAATTAATTTGGAAGATATGTGCCAGTTGTATTTTGGGGAGTTAGATAAGCCTCAGAAATAGCAAAATCTGTTTGCATTGTACTAGTTCATGCTGCTAAAACCCCAGAAAACCAGAACTGCACTCAGGTCTTCCTGCCTTCTTACCACAGGTGGAAAGCACTGCACAAAACCCACTTTATCTGATTTTTAATTCTGTCCTGTAACTTCTGTCCCCAAGGGATTCTGTTCAAGTAATGAACAGCCAGGTTGACTCCTGCCAACACAGAAATGAATGCTGAAAAGAACCTGCTTTTCTTCTCTACAACATATCCTTAAAGAAATGATAAAAGAAATTAAAATAGGTACTATTAATTGTAACTGAAAACTTGTAAAGCAAGATATACCAACATGGAGACGACAAGTTGAAAGCTTTGTTTGCCCAAGATGAATTTATGTTCCTTGTGTCTGTGGTTACTCAGACTCAGGTTCCCAATAGGCTGTGTTACTTCTCTCAAAAATAAGGGAGGAACTAAGAACTCCAAACATAGAAAAATTGTGGGGGGAAAAAAAAAGCATCCACCTTGTTTTGTACTTAATTTTAAGGTTTCCTGTTCCTGAAAATAAAGTCTAAGAAGCATGCAGTATTTCAAAGACAATATGGATAAACTGGTGAGAGGAAAAAGAAATTAATAGGAGACCCATGATTCGAAGCAAAAGTGTTAACTGTCTTGCATTATAGATTGTGATAATGAAAACATGGTTTGCAGGACTTGTCTATGTGTATGAAAACTTCTCCTGTGTGTTTTCCTGGATGTGGTCAATAGCTGAAGAAGAAAAGTAGTCAATTTTCTTTAATACAAGTGTAGAGACACTCAAATGATGCTCAGGTTCATTCATTCATTCATTGTTCAGAAATTGTAACGCAGGTGTAAGTATAGAACTACACGAACATGTGGTACATGTTTCAGTCCTATCTCGCTTTACAATTATGTCCAAAAGCAGTCCATCTGCATCCCTAAATGTGCAATGTTAAATTTTCTAAGGCAGACAGGGCCTGCTGCTTCCTCACATCTATGAGCTATAGAGTGAAAAATGGCTTACTTCTCTGCCATATATCTGATGTGACTGATCACTCCTTTAAGAAACAGTTAAAATCCTCTGCTGAGAGGACTTTGAAATTTGAGTCCACTTAGCAACCACTAGCTATAGGGTTTAACTCTAATAGTCCTCCTTTTAAGCTCCTTTACCGTTTCTAACTAAATGTAGTTTTCTACCAAGTTCTACTTTTTATGAAGCAGGTTGCATCAACCTAAACACACACAAATGTTTTGCTTCCAGCCTCTGGGTTTTTTGCATGGAAGCTGTTACTTGGATTACTTAGAAAGCAGCAATAAAATGTAAGAGATAATGTTTTCTTTTTTACTTTCATACAGAGTCCTTATCACACTGAAGTATAAATGTGCCTTTGGTAGAAAATAATATCAGCTTGGATGACTCACTCTCTTCCCTTCCTATAGCAAAATACATTGCATTTAAGTACTTAAATAGCCTTTGGGTTTAAGTATTCTACTTACTGAAGTTTTCCAAATTAAAATGCAGTGTAATCTATCTTTTTTTATGGCATTACAAGAAGCTGGATTTTTTACTATTTTAGGGAGTATACAAGTCTTGACAATTAGAAATAATGATTGTTTGACATCAGAGCATTTAATTTATCTATACCTACATATCAGTGGATTTGTGAAGTTACTTATATAGTAACTCCTATCAGCAGTCAAAGTAGAAAATACTGGATTTCCTAACCCTGAGACCTTGAAATATATATATTTCCTTTATTTTATTACCACTGCCTAATCTACCTTGCAAGGTAGATTGATGTTAGAGTAAGATATTAGTAAGACAACATTGCATTTTAAAGTTGTCATGAAAAAGTGAACAACCAATTTCAGCATTTCTATGAAAATTTTCCCTTGTCTACTTTGCAAGCAGCCCTACTAACTCTTAAATGTGAATAGTTATGATAAGTTATAATAGTTATTGTAAGGCAGCAGCTGGCTCTTTGGACGTGGGAGATAGGCCTGGAAGGAGATTCCTGGAACTCCAGTTAACCATGAAATGAACCCTTTGTCCAGCAGACAAACTTCACACTTGAATTGCTGACAGGTCACAATCTGTCTACCTCCCAAACACTTAATAACAAATTGAAGATACTGTACAAGCCTGCTGTGCAAAATTGCTGGCATGCATCTCTGTATCCAGTGCACATCTGCTGGACTACTGCTCAGAAACAGCCTGATGAAGCTAACAGTTAATTTCAAGATGTATGGTTTGCATGCCAGGGTATGATTTACATGGCTCAGGGCTCTCTTTATTAAAATTCCCAAGTGAAAACAGAGGTAAGGGGATTTCCTTCCTCCCAAAAGAGGTGGTGCTTTGATGAGTATTGCTGTATCATCCATGTTAACGGCAGCTCAGCCTGAAGGATCAAGTGAAGAGAATTTTTTTTTTCTTTAATTTTCACTTTGTATCTAATGCCAGGGGTTTTTTTTAACACCCGGAATGAAACTACCTAGCTGTGCAGCAAGCATGTTCTTTATCTTTCTCTGGTTCATGTGAAACACTAAATCAAATGCAGATGGGAAAAATGCTACTTCATTTCAAAATTTCTATTTTAAAGGAAAATTCCACAGTTGCCAAGGGTCTATTTCTTATTAAGGCTCTCCCCGTTCTAACCAAAAAGCATAAGATCCGGCTCTAGACTAGTAATGTTACTGCCTGTCTGGTCCTGTGACATTAATCTTTGTAATCTTAATACAATGTGACAGCTCATTATTATGATTGTTGTGCCAAATCCAGCAGGCTAGACAAGGGGTAGGGCTATTCCAAAGCACACGTAGGTGTAGAAGCCCAGTGTTGTGGGTCCTGCTGCTTCAGCATTGTTCACAGCTTTAGTCATACATGAACAGTAGAGGGAAATGAATGGAGCAGCTCCCCAGGTTCCATCAGGAAGCTCTTGGAATTCTCTTAGTCAAACTGAAACCAAATCACTCTTTGTAAGTAATGTACGACTGAAACAGATATGAGTAGTAATAAAACATGTCAATATGGTTTCCTCACATGGAAGAGTGCTTTATAGTTTATACACAGAGGAATTCGCACAACTGTGAGCCTTCAACTTCTACATCTTTCAGTTTTGAATTTCCTGATCAGTTCCTTAATTTCTCTATTATACTCCTTTGTCATGTTGTTTCTTCAGTGTTCCTTGAAGTCTACTGGCTTTAATGTGGCTAAAGTTCCAATGACAGCATCTCATTTGTAGTTTCTTGGAAAAATTTTGCTCCGTCAAACTGTGCTTCACTCTTCCCTGACCTCATCATAAAAGTTAAAGAAAATGAGCCTCACAGAAGTTTACCTCTGTTGTTCCATTACCTCTTTCGCTATATTCCTTCTTTTTTTTCTGTGATTGCTGGTCTTTAACTGCTGTTTCTAGTCATGTATGTATTACACCCTTTCCTTATTTTATACAATCTACATGACATAAAATGCACTGAAGGCATTAATATACATAGTCATATTCCTTTATGGCATAAAATATCAAAATAATTGCATTTTGTTTTCGATACTTGGATGGTGTTTTCCCTGCCTCGTACAAAGCCCTAGCTGCCCATGTTGTCTGTAGTTGAGTTTATCTAACAGAATTCATTTTAGGACTGTTATGTCCACTATAAGTGTAGTCATCAATTCTTGCATCCCCCTCACTGTTTGTCTGAATAATCTGGATACTGTACGTTGATTATATTTGGGCATGTATATTAGCAACTAGAGTCATAGGTTTTGAACCCATCCAGGTTCACAACCTGGGCACTTGCAATATCTACTAAAGATTCCTGGGTTGTAAATGGAACACTCATTCCTTGATCAAAATAAAAGTTAAGACTTATGTGACTTTTGAAGGATTTACACTATGTTGAATACCACTTCAGATCCTAGTGGCTAACTGGGTTTAGTACTTTTTTTTCTTGAAAGTCATAAAAATACTGCAACTTAGGTAAAGGCTAGTGTTTAAACTATTTGTCTTCACTTAACTAGTATTAGTTTTAGAGTAGATTCAGATAAAGTAGTGCAGATTTCTTCTAGGGTGCTCATTTGCATATGGTATGGATTCTACCTGACTAGAAATGTGTTGAAAAAAAAAAACAACTCATTCAAAACAGATGTTAACCCATGCCAGGATGACTATAAATTAGTGTAGTTAAATTTCTACTATTGGAATCCTAAAGTGAATGGAGCAAACTGACCTTTAGTAGTCAATCTGTACAAGCGTGAAGGCAGAGCACTGAGAACCAGGCTGACTATGTACAAGGTTGTTTTCCTGTTCCTGTGAAATGACTGGCTCTTCTCTATGCATATATGTATGTATATATGCGTTATGCACACATAGAATCATAGAATACATACCACTGTATTCCCTAGTGCAAAAGATAGATCACTTCATCAGAATGGAAAAATTCATCTTTTTAAAGACTAATGTAAATAAAGCACCTTAGTGTTTTGAAAACATTTTTATAAAATTAATAATAAGTAGCAAACTTTGGAAATTGGCACAAATGCTTTAAGTCTTGTCTGAGGAAAACGTAACATTCTGATAGGTCTCAGAAGGATTTTGCAGTTCTGTGGATGAAATACCAGAAAAGCTCTGATTTTTTTCCTTCTATTGTAAATAATGAGTAACAAGGAAACACCATTTTATGTCTGTACTGCTTACCAGGTTACTTACCACAGTGGCATTTAATTTTAATTAAAAGATGGTAAGAAGTTTATTTTCTCAGTAGTGCTATCATAGAAGCATAATTAAAGCTTCTGCTGGATAAAAGGAGGGGGAAAAAATGACATTTGTTCGGTTACTGCACCTTGAGTGTTCATAGGTTTGTATCATGAATGTATTGCTTATTATTTGCATTATCAGTAAACAAATATACCAGTGAAAAATAATATTTTGAAAATAGAAGCATTGAATCAGTTCTGTAACAGAATCTCAATTTTTTTGTTTGTTAGATAATGACACCAAATATCCAGCTTTATGTTTTGAAGTTAACGTGCATTGCTGTGTCTAGTTAAAACTGGCATTCATTTTGTTAAGACTTCTTAAAAACTTGCTTTACTGTCACATTGAAAGAGGTTATGATGTGTACTGCTTCTACTGATGATGTTGTAGTAAATAAAATTTTAGTAATGTGACTCTATGCTTTTTTGATAGTGTTAATCCTGTACACCACTACAATTAATTTTGGGGATCATTTACTTTGTTATTAAAGATTTTCACTTTATAATAAGATGTGTTCAAGTTGTCATGAGTTATCTGCTTGTAGTTCACAAAGCAATTTGCCTGAAAAGAAATAAAATAATTATAAATATCACTGAAGTGAATGTTAATGATGCCTAATCACTGTCTTCTAAAAATCTTGTTCAGACTATGAAGTAGAGAAATATTATGTGGAGTCTGTTCTAGAAACAAGCATGTTGCTGTTGAATCAGAAGTTAGCTTTAACATTTTGGGAATATATTTTTTTTTTATTGTATGACTGATAATGCAAAAATATCTTCATGAAGCAGTCCTGGCTTTAGAACTATTATCACCTTCACTTTAAGGCATCCTCTCTTTCTATCCCAAGTAGCTTCATTTTTATGATACTTAGAGGTGCATACTGGGGTAACAATTTAAGCAATCACTGGCCTTACTTGTCCAAATGATATTTCTTGCAGTTGTTGCTGTCTTAATAACTACATTGACAAAACATGTTGTGTGATCTTCTCAGTCTTATTCCATTTTGATAAACACAGAAATTGTGAGAGTAACACCTACTAGCTGAGGCCTGCATACACCTCCTGCTGTATGGGACTCCTGCATGACTGAACAAAGAAGCTAAAGTCAGTAACATCTTTGATTACCAAATCCACATCTGCTGCAAATGGAGGTCTCTGTGTTGTGCCCACCACTTTGTATCACACAGATGACTGAATTGGAAACTTCTACAATACGAATAAAATTACTTTTAAAGATTAATGACAGCTTCTTAAGCACAGATTTCAGATACGGCAAGCACAGCAGAGGTCCTGCACTAACCGAGACTCAGGCTATGGCTTTTTCCATATTTACTTTCACAAAAGTCACCACAGACTCTTATTCCATTCCAATTCATGAGCTCAGTCTTCCACCTGAGTCCACGTCTTTGTAGGAGAAATTCCTGTAAAGGTGCATGATCTCATCTTTCAGTACAGTAAGACTGCAGCTGTGCCACAGAGAGAGCTAGTGCTGATAATGACAACAGTTTATCATGACCAGTGCTGTGTTGCACTGAGGATGAATAGTGCCTTGTGCCAGGCACACATCTTTACAGTGCACACATCTTTAGCTTCTTCAATCTTCCACAGAAAAATCATTACAACTGCTAGGTCAACAATTAGTAGCCACTTGATCTTGTGGTTCTTGCCCAGAGATCTTTTTTGCAGTGTGTTGCATCAAAACTTTTAATCCTGACACCTGTATATCGTGGAGGAATCCTGCCTGTCTGGTTTTACTCTTTTCTAAGGAACAGTAAGTTCTGTCTTCCTTCTTTGAACTATTTCAGGTTTAGTTTTTTGGTTAAACTTTTGGTTTTCTTCTTCGGTGCTGTTCTTTTGCTGTTTGTTTGTTGGTTGGTTGGTTGTTTTTTTTTGATGGGTTTTTTGCTGGTTTGGTTTGTTGTTGTTTTTTTTCAACCAAGAATGCAGATTGTAAAAATAGAGCGGCTGTTTTCAGGTCAAGGATTCCCCTGGAAGAGTCAGCTGTTCTCTATGCTATTCTCAAGTTTAGTTTACAGACTTGCTTCCTTGTGCCATGGAATGCCAACCAGCAAAGCAAAGCCTCAGTAAAAATTTACTGTGAGAGCTCCTGTGGGCTCAACCTGCAGCTTTGCATACAATCATCAATAATGGCAGTTGTGAGGACAATGTTCCCCTCCTTGGAGTTATTATTTTGAAAACAGTGTGAAGATGTACTGTGGAGAAAAGATACAAATATGAGTTAGGATTTCCATTAATCTTCTCCAAAAAAGGGGCCATAGCTGTGGAGAAGCTGAGTGTCTGATTCTAACAGGAACCAGTATCCCTAGAAAGGCTTGAGGGTAAGGGAATGGATGAGAGGTGCAGCTGATCTGTGAAGGGCTACATGCATGGGAGGACCACAGTGCATCTTTTAGTAGTTCGTCATCCTTGCATTGGCTCCCCTCCTTACCATTACTAGCTGTAATGGTTACTACCTGTAACATTACTAGCTGTCTTATTAGTGACTCCTTTTCCTTCTTTATTTTATTTTCTCATATTACCACTATTTTTATGCATCTTTAACACAAGACTTGCAAGAAAAGAAGTGTTGTCTTCTCACGTTTTGCCCTCTGCAATCAGGAGACAGGAGGCTGAACATAGTTTTACAGGTTTGTCAGGCTGTAGCTGTCTTCTGTCTTCAGACTCATTTTTTTCCTTGAGAAAATAAATGCACCAAAAAATGCCCAAAATAGAAATACAGTTTCTCTGTGATATAAGGAGATTGCCTACAGCTCTCACTCTTCTACTTGTTTTTTTTTCTTATTCTTTTTGTAGTTTTTATGTTGTTCTTTAATCTCCTGCCTTTCCTGACTGAGGATGAAGCACTGCTAGGTGAGCGTACTGAGGTGTTGGCAGGGAAAGACTGCTTGACTTTTTCAATACGTGCTGCTGTGATCCTCAGGCTACTACACTCAGCTAGGCCCTTAACTGCTTCTTGCAGCCCCATTGCGTGCATTGTATTTGTCCATGGGTACTAAATAAGTGTTATGTGTGTATCTTGCATGCATGTGTTACCACTAAGTTGTGGACATGTCTTTATCTGTGAGCAAATGTACTCCTGGTATAAGAAGCTACTCACAGGATAATGGGGCATAGAAGCCCTTCATTAAGCAGCTGGTCTTGACTGTACTATGGCACCAGCCTTTTAAGCAGTGACAGATGAAACATGTGATGGGAGTTCCCAACAAGTTTTGGTTTTTTTCCTATCTACAGAATTGACTCCAAGATATTGAAAGATTGGATTGCTTGTTATTTATATTTACATGCCCATGCAGAGATATTTTGCAGTGAGTGAGGTCACTGGATTTCCTTTTTCTTC
>NW_009954567.1:2036661-2038089 GCF_000747805.2 Chaetura pelagica | reverse complement strand
CAGACTGTGCTGAAAACATACTTTGTAAATAAATAAGAAGTAAATACTATTTGAGTTTGCTAATGACACCAAGCTGTGTAGTCAACACACTGGAGGAAGGGATACCATCCAGAGGAACTTGGACAGGCTTGAAATGTGGGCCTGTGCAAATCTCATGAACCTCAACAAGGCCAAGTGCCAGGTCCTGAACCTGGGTCAGGGCAATCCCAAGCATAATTACAGTCTGGGCTGAGAATGGATTGAGAACAGCCCTGAGGAGAAGCTGTTGATTGATGAGAAGCCCAACATGAGCCAGCAATGTGGGCTTGCAGCCCAGAAAACCATCAGTGTCCTTGACTGCATCAAAAGAAGTGTGGCCAGCAGGTCAAGGGTGGTGATTCTGTCCCTCTGCTCTGGTGAGACCCTATGTGGAGTATTGTGTATGATGCTGGAGCTCTCAATGCAGGAAGGACAGGAACTGTTTGAGTGAGTCCAGAAAAGGGTCATGAAGATGATCTGAGGGCTGGAGCACCTCTCCTATAAAGACAAGCTGAGACAATTGGGGTTGTTCAGCCTGGAGAATACAAGGCTACAGGGAGATCTCATAGCAGCCTTTCAGTAATTCAAGTGGGCCTACATGAAAGCTGGAGAGGGATATTTTTTTATAAGGGTATGTAGAAATAGGACAAGGGGGTAGATTTAGTTAGATATTAGGAAGAAATTATTTCATGTGAGATTGTTGAGATACTGGAATAGGTTGTCCAGAGAAGCTGTAGATGCCCCCTCCATGGAGGTCTTCAAGACCAGGTTGGATGGGGCCTTGAGCAACCTGGTCTGGAGGAAGGTATCCCTGCCCATGGCAGGGGATGTGAACTAGATGGCCTTTAAACATCCCATTCAAAGCAAACCTTTCAATTGTTCTGTAATTCTACGACAAGTTGAAATAGCATGATTTGTGGATATAGAATGCAAAGCTGTTTTCTCTTAGTTATTTCCAATCCTGTTTTCAAGCAAAGAGGAATTGTACGTTGCTGAAACAAGCATCACATCTTGTCTGCTTTGTGAGTAGTTATGGAAGTTCTGTACTGGCAGGATGCAGTAAGATGTTTGTGTCCTCTGTCAGATGTATGCTGCTGTTATCACTGTCCCATCTTCCACTGACTGTGTGATTTGGACAACATTTGAGATGCACACAGTGAACACTGTTTTGTCTTAGGCAAATAGGCAGCATATCCCCCTCCATTTGACCTCAGATTCTGGGCTCATTAACTATTTACACAAGCCTCCAAATTTGCATGTGAATTCAATAGCCAGTGTAGAAAATCACAGCTGAGTGATGCTGAGTATATTTGTACTTGGGGACAAATGTTTTTAAATTCCCGCCACCTAATAGGCTAAAACTGTGTGCTGATCCCAATGCTAAGATACTGTTGGAAGTGCAGGAGCAGG
>NW_009954567.1:2033669-2036341 GCF_000747805.2 Chaetura pelagica | reverse complement strand
ATGTCCATCTGAGAAAATGAGCATGAATGCTTTCTCAGGTGTTATTTATAGCTGAACTAACTGCGGGAAAAAATGTAAGAAAAATAAATAGATTTTTAAACACTTTTGAACAATTTCAGGGTGAAATTTTAAAGCAGTGTCCCGGAGAAAATCTTAACTTGGTACTCCTGTGAAGTTCCCTTCTTTCTTGTGTAGCCAAGCTGTCAGCAAATGAGTTTGTTAATATCTCATATCCTAGAGATAGCTGCAGTCAAGAGACATTATACTCTGATTTTCTAATTGGCCCATTCCCTGTAATGGGAACTGATTCAGATATTTAAGGTGTGTGAACAAAACCTTAGGTAGAGTTTTGGTCTGTTTGGAATGTAAAACAGACATGACCTGTAAGGAGACAGTGTTGGACACGGCTGGATTGTCACTCCTGAACAGAAGTAGCTGTAAATTTTCTGATCTCATTGTCTGCATCTCAAAGAAGAGGATATGATATTACCTAGCCATACATAGTTTTCACAGGGCCGACTGAAAGTGACTTAATATCTTTGGACTGTTTTTAAAAATCCTGAAAATCTACATTGAGGGAAGGCACTAGGCAGACTTCCAACTGCACTGTTACTGTTAAAAAATCTAGTTCTAACAACAAAGACCAAACATACATTTATTTCACCATCTAATTCTCTTGTAGTACTGTTTTCATAAAGCAAGTATTTGGAACTGCAGATTTCCAATCTGAAAACTTTCTTTATGGTTAGTCATTTATATAATCAACTTCCAGTCTAATGAACTTGAAACACGTGAAAACAGGGTTATATTTTGTACATAGCAGGAGAAATTAACTTACAATAAATCAATTTAAGAACACCTTTCACACTATGATTGTTTTTTTCTTGAATAATTTTGTAAGGTCAGATTTTGCTGTTGAATATAGCAGTTGGAAGGAGACTAAGTGTGTGGTTTCTAAAATGTTTTTGTTGTCTCACTACTGGTATGCTAATGAAAAGAAAAAGGATGAAGAGTGGAAATTTTCATTTGATTACTTTTATTTTCAACTGACTGTTATGCACTGATGTATACAGAAGTGAGGAGTTCCTGTACTTCTCATCCACATTTCCCTCTTTGGAGGAACTATGTGACCATACTGAGGAGCAACAACTTGTCCTGGAGAAGTTAGCTAGACAGACAAGGTAACTTAAGTTTGTACACTACAGACAAAGGACAGAAGCAAAAAGATTTTGTATGGAAGTTAAATAGATGTGCTAGCACAGGACTGTGATCAAGCCAGTAAGCCCTACTTCTCAGCAGTATTTTAAATGCTTTGATCTTCAGAAATAATTCCTTAGGATGGAAGATTCAGTTTAAATGGTAGGAAAAGTGTAATAATGACAGCACAAGATAGACTGGTAAATCTCCATGTCTGTTAAACATTTACAGATACTGGTGAGAGTTAATACAGTCTTAATATAATTATAATGATGTTCAGTGGTCTCTCAAAGTACCTTTGGGCAAGAGTTTACATTCAAGGAACATCCAAAAGATTTAGTATCAAGAGAAAGCAATGATCAATTTGAGTAAAAATAGCTAAGCAAGAGGTGACAGGAATGATGTATCATCTTACTGTCACAGTTTGACTCAGGTCCAACAACAATGCTCTTGATCCCCTCCCCCTCCCACCCAGGTAGGGAAGGGGAGAGAGAAAAAGAGAGAGACTTGGCTGGATTAAAAACTAAACTACACAGCTTTAATTAAAACACTAATGAATGATATAAGAGAATATATAGAATTATATACAGATATATTCAGGTATGGACAAAAACCTCTCACCTCCCCCCACCCCCAGCGACTCCCACAGCACTTCCTTGAGATTAAGACAGTCCCAAGGAATCCCGAAGTTGCTGCTGGAGAAAGCGGAGACTGATGAGGGTCAGGAGAGCTGGAGCCTGGGGGTTGATGGTGATGGATGGATGCAGTCCTGCCTGGATGCTGGCCATGGATGGAAGAGAAGGGAAGAAGAAGCAGGAAGGAAGTTGTCTTCTGTGATCTCTGACCTTCCTCTGAGCTTACATAGAGATATGGAATGCTATATCTCTGGCCAGGTTTGCTCTCTGCGTAACTCAGCCTCCTACGGGGGGGTCACAGATCTCCCAGTAGTGTCTGAGCCAGCAGAGTGAAGGTGCAACCTTGAAGCCTCAGTAGTTACAAAAACATTCCTCTGTCTTATCAGCTTTAGCTAGAGCACACTGTTGCTAGTTAAAAGAAAACTTACTGAAGGAAAAAAAAATAGCAAAAAGAAAATTGGCTTCATCCTGGCTCAAACCAGGACACTTATAGGATAAACCCACAGAGAGATTAGAAGCAAGCGAAGAGAGAATGATGAACCACAGAACTGAAATATTTGTGGCTGTGAGAAACAGTATCACTGGACATGAGTGGAGGACCACAGATGGGATGGCAAATCAGGCATTAAAGCAGTGAGCCATGATAGAGCAGCCAAAAACCTAAGGCATCTCTGGTCCTGCTGATAATCATTCATGCAAAGCAATTGCAGAAAACAAGTAAAGGCATTGCAGTGTAGCACCAGTGCCTCCACAATAACAACAACAGCCCATAAAATTGATCAAAGCTGATTTGGGATACACTTTACCAAGGTCATAAGAACATCATGAAAGTGGTTGTAG
>NW_009954567.1:2029940-2033079 GCF_000747805.2 Chaetura pelagica | reverse complement strand
TCTGAGCAAGTATGTCACAGAAGAGGCAAAGGAAATAATTTTTAATGATAATTAAGTGAATGAAGAGCAAAAGCTGAATTTAAGGGAAAACAAGTACAACTTCAACAGCAGTGGCACAAGCAAGTATTTGGAGATTAGTTTAAAGGCCATTACACTGGAAGCAATATGAACAGTAACAGGGTAAAAGAGTTAGCTTCAAGATAGGTTTACATTTCAGTGTATTAAAAAATGCCTGCAGCATAGCTGCAGTAATTTTTATAAGGATGTGTGGTGAGCTGAGCAGAACAGAGATAAATGAGCAAAAGTTTCAAGTGAGGCAGGCCTGGAGGAATATCCAGAAGGCAGCCTTTGCAGTTTGTTGTTGATGTGAATGATATGTGCCCTGGAAAACACACCACAGCAGGAGCAGTGAGAAAAACTTGATTGAGAAACATTTCTGATAAAAAGTCTCCTAGGGATTAGAAATTAACCAAATACAGGGAATGGTGTATAGCGTTTTACCTTCTGCAAGGCATGGTGTGTTGTAGTTTAATCAAGGAGGCTAATCGTAGGGAACTGTTCCTGTTGTAGATCTGCTACAGGTCACAAAACAACAGAAAGCACACAAAGTGCTTACTGCAAAGGAAAGCTATAGGAATTAATTAACCTATGCTTATGTAATGCTTTGGACATAATGTAAATGCTTTCTAGAGAGGAATATTATGAAGTAATCCAACTGAGGAGTTTTGAGCAGGAGATGACAGATTAAAAACCTTGATCTACATTTAGGCATAATAGAAGAAAGTGAAAGCAAGAGTATTCTGTGATCATCTGAAGCAATAACAGGATTAAGACATTCTAGGAAAAAAACCTCAGATTTAGGAAATACAAGCACAGTGCAGTAACTAAAAAAAAATAAAAATGTGTGCCTTTTAGCTTTTTATCTGTTAGTGTCTTCTTTTTCACGTTTAGGAAAACTGAAATACGCAACCTAAATAAGTCTGCAACTAACACCATTAAACCCCTATAAACAAAGGGTAAAATACAAGGTCCAAATCAATGGATGTGCTTCCTCTTCAATGGACTCCTGTGAGACATGAGCTTGTCTGATTGTTCACCCACCTCTCTGTTGGCTTGTTTTCTTGTCTCTTCTGCTGCAAACACTGAGGTGGACTTTCTCTTCCCCTGATGGAAGAAGACAGTTTGCTTTTACATCAAAAAATCTGCTTGGCATATAAGCAGGCTCAACTGAGATATAATTAAGATACAGTGCCATCACTTTGCAAGTTACTGCTTTTTGATTTTCATCTTGTCCTCTGGTTTCCTTGCTCCTTTACCAAAGAAAAGAATCATATTCTTTAGCATTTTACAGATAAGGGTGTTTTTTGCAGTAATAAAGATAGCTAGCATTCTTAACTCTGTGTATGATGTGTTTAAGGTTTTGGGACAGTCTTCTAACACAAAAAGAGCACAAGGAGTCCAAGAATATGACTAATAAAATATCAGTAAAAAATTATATGGAGGAAGTTACTGTTGGTAAAAAAAAGCCTGTGGATCCTGAAATCTTTAAAACACAATATGAGTCAGTATTTCTAGTTGCAATGAACTTGAACTGGATTTAAGTGTCCAGCTCACTTGAATATCTGTGAAAAATCTCAGCCTAAATTACTCACAATTTAAATTTGATTAATCTAGAACCTCTTTGTTTTACCTTTTTTATCTTCTTACTCATTGTCCACTACTTCTCAGCCTCTATAAACTGTGTACTGACGCCTTGATTTTGCACATCATGATTTATGTGCTTGGGCCTGCACACAGTTATTGGTGAGACAGGACAAGAGACAGTCTGTCTGTGTAGATTCTAACTGAGGGAGTCTAGATTTTAAATATATTAGAATGACATGCATTCACAGTATCTTATGTTCAATGGATGCTTGGTAGACGGTCTAGGAATAAAGCAGGCTTTGGAGCTGGGTTTGGCTCTCTAAGGATGCCAGAGTTTATAGGACCATGCCTGACTAGGTGAGGCAGTGCTAAATCCTCTGTGCCAGTCACATGCACTGCCTTATATTCTCCGATTCAATAGTAGTTTTACTGACTTCAGATACCATATGCCAAAGGGATATAAAACAATTCCGTTGCTTTGAAACCAGAATGTTTATGGACAGTCTGCTCTTAACTGATTGCGACACAGTTCTGTGCAGAGGTGATGCTTTGAAAGGGGTGCCAAAGAGCTCCAAACAGCACTGCTGAAAGGTGTGTGTATTCTCAGAGGCAGCTGGCAGGCAATATATATTAGCAGAAGACTTAATGAATACTTTAACTTAAACAATCACAAGAGAGAAGTGGGGAAGAGATGGAATGATAGACATTTTTCTGGTGAAGAAAATAGGACATAACTGAAGAAATTAAGTTAGAGTATTTTGGGAGTCCTCTGCTGGTTTTTACCTCACTAAAGGGGCCTGATTTGGAGTGGTAAAGCTGTATCTAGGCTCACAGTATTTCAGAGACCAGCACTGAGATTTTGTTGAATCTATTTGTTCAAGATTCACTTGATTAATACAAGGCATGAGGAGGGAAGAAGTAGGAAGCAGCCAGTGTTGAGGAAGGAGCAGAAACTGTCCTGCAGTTCCTAAACTGTAACACAGTCAGGCTTGACTTTGGTGCTGGACACTATAACTGGGAGCTGGAGTTTATGAGCGGGATAGGGCAGGAAATGAGAGATAAACTTTACCCACAATTAACTCAGGTCAGGGAAATTCTCAAGACAGTTAAATAATCTGTAACCTGACCAAGCACTGAAGGATGTCTGGGAGCACCAAAAGTTATGTAGCACGTTTAGCTTCCTAAAATGGTAGTAATATTCCCTGTACTGCTCTGATGCCTATTCTATACCACTGGGGTAAAGAGACAGACAGTAAGCAAGTATGAGCAACAATTAAAAACTATTATCCAAATTGCTGGTATTATTGTCAACTGCTTTTGTCATCCAGAATATTACGATTTCTCCTTTTATTGCTAATACTTAGACTGCTGACCTGTGCTGATCTTTTATTGTGATAATAAAAAGAATTTTGCTTTTGCCATGGGTTACCATCCAGGTTCAAATAGGCACTGTGCAGATGCAGATGAGAATTTTTCAATTGTAGACAAATAAGTG
>NW_009954567.1:1988909-2029398 GCF_000747805.2 Chaetura pelagica | reverse complement strand
AGGGAAGAAAATTTGTTTCCTCTATCACGTATGTAATAAAAAGTATCACTGAATAAACCTAAATATCCAGAGGGCTCTATGAACTCCATTATTATTTTTCAAGGAGATGTGGCTATAAATGACTCAACAATCTGCCTGTGAAGGAAATAATTATGTTAAAGTGATCTATTTGTCTCAGACTCTTGGTATGTGACTTGTAAGCATCTGTAAATATGCTGGTTAATCAGAAATGGTCAGAAGAATGGAAAACCTTCAGCTGAAAGGTAAATAACACTTTGTTTCAACCTTTGTGAGAAAGTGAGGTGTGTTGACAGCAAAAACTGTCATTGGTGCTCTTTGAATGTATGTGCAGTCTCCTGCAAAATCAATACACAGTCAGCCTTTGTGATCCTACCGCTTGCTTTGGCTGCAGATGGGGAAGTTCCAACGTGATAATACCGAACAAAGTTCACTTTCTGGATTGTTTGTTGTTAAGTAATGTGCCGAAAACATTGCAAGATGAAAGAAGGCAACATTCCAGGCAACCATTTCCCTTTTGGAGACAGTTTCCTTTTTTTTTTTTTTGTGTGTGTGTGTGTGTTGGTAGTACCTAGAGGAACAGTTGGAATTTAGGAGGCTGTAGGCCTGAAAGATGAGCACAATAGAAATGTATCTGATAAGTATTTACTTATATGGTGACTGTGACTGTAATAATACAAATCCATGAACTAGAGGGTCCCTTTGGAAGACTTGGAGAGCAATGTCAGTATATTTTGTAAGTGTCTAATCAGGATGCAGTCATACTGTAAGAGCTGAAAAATTAGAGGAAAAGTGCCTGTGGACCAGGATATCTCTGTTCTGTGGCTTTTGAGCACCAGCTATTCTATTATTGTACCAGTCTGGAATAAAAATAATGTTGAACACATTAATATTTCAATAGGACATTTATGAAGGTCTATTCAGTCTAACTTGAGTCAATTCTCCTAATTTGTCTGTGTAAGTGACCACTAGCTGGTGCCAAGTGATATATAACATCAGGGAAAATGCATGGAATTCTTATCCATGGCAGTCTTTTATGCTCAAGTACGTTGTTCCAAAGATTCCCTTAGCCAAAAGAAGTTACACACAAATGAATGAAGGCTATCAGTCATAACTTTTCTCCTTTGAATTTGCCCAAATTCCTTCTAAACCCATGTAAGTGTCCAGTACTAGCCTAAAGGCTTTCCATTGCTTAACTGTGTTACAGAAGAGGAAATTCTTGTGCATTTTGAGTTTACCACCTCACATTTTCATAGAAACATAGACCTAAAGAGGTGTTTGGGTTGGAAGGGACCTTTAAAAGTCAGCTGGTCCAAAGCCCCTGCAGTGATCTGGGATATACTTGATTCCATCAGGTTGCTCAGACCTTCAGTGTTTCCAGGGATGAGTCACCTACCACCTCTCTGGGAAACCAGAGCTTCATACTCTGCCCATGCCACTACTGCCTGGATGCACCTTTGAGCCAATTTTTTTTTTTTTAATACTTTCTGACATCCTGTGTACAGCAGGTTGTGTTGGGAATTTCCCATGATATGGGAATTATCATGGTGAGTAACACAAAGATTTCAAAAGCAAGAACAAAAATATATTTTCATACTTTGTGCATTTCAAATAGAAAAGCTTGGATGATTATATGTGTGCCTGACCCTTGCAAGATTTTTATCAGCTTCATTTTTTTCTCTGCAGAAAGAGTAAAGAGTAGGAACTTAAATTAAACAGACTCTTGCAGAAAACAACTGGAGATTGGGCGTGCTAGTTGACAGCAGTCTCAACAGCAGTCAGCTGTGTGCCCTGGCAGCCAAGAGTGCAAACCACATCTTGCAGTGTGTCAAACACAGCATGACCAGACGGTCAAAGAGGTGATTATCCCACTGTATTCAGCATTGTTGTGGCCTCATCTTGAGCAATGTGTGCAGTTCTGGACCTCACAACTAAGGAAAGATGTCACAGTCCTTGAATACACCAGATAAGGCCAATAAAACTGGTGAAACGGCTGCTGAGGACTCTGTGATTGTCTAGTTTGGAGAGAAAGAGGCTGAGGGTAACCTCATTGGTCTCTACAGTTTTCTGAGGAGGGGAAGTGAAGAGGGAGATGCTGAGCTCCTCTCTCTAGTGCCCAGAAATAGGATGTGTAGGAATAGTTCAACACTCCATCAGAAGAGGTTCAGACTGGACATCAGGAAGCATTTCTTTATCAAGATGGTGGTTAAACCCTGGAATAGGCTTCCTAGAGAGGTGGTCGATGCACCAACCCCATCAGTGCTCAAGAGACATTTGGACAATGCCCTTAATAACAAGTTTTAACTTTTGGTCAGCCCTGAAATGGTCAGACAGTTGGACTAGATTATCACTCCAGGTTCCTTCCAATTGAAATATTATTCTATTCTATTCTATTCTATTCTATTCTATTCTATTCTATTCTATTCTATTCTATTCTATTCATCTCATGTATTTAGGGTGTTTTTTTTTCACTTTATCTTAAACAAGTATAAAAAATGCTTGGACAAGCAATGTATGTCTGGAAATCTGTCCCTGATTGTAAGATAAGTTTCACAAAAAGAGTTTACATAACATCATCTGGCAAAAAAAAAAACCCACATTGAACTGTTCAAACCAGTCTTAAAAGACAATTTCTCTAGTAGTCCAAATTAATTTGGCTTTAAAGATTTATTCCAATGGTGTTGGTTTCTCATCTGACCTGACCGAGACCTGTAAAAACACATTGTCTCTAAAAGACTGAGGATTCAGGCACTTCAACACTAGGCCTACTCTTAAATTGGAGTATATGAGTCTAAATACTGTTCATATTCTGAGGTTTAGCATATTTTATAAAATCCCCTCTTGTGGTGTGGGATTGCACTGTACTTCCCAATGCTGAAGAAACTGTTAAAGGAAAATATATGCCATTTACTTTTTAATATATACTATATATAACTATTAATCTTCTGTATGCCATGTTTCTGCAGATTTGGAAACACCTTTAAAGGTTCTGGATGTAAGGTTTTCAGTGTTGCTCATATGCCAGAGGCATGTTGTTGTTATTTTATTGGGCAGGTCCTTTCTATGCCTTTTTTTCCTGTTTCTTTGTTTTTTATGTGGGGTTTGTTGTTTCAGGTTTTTTTAATGTTTTATTACATAGAGCAGAGCAATATGCCATTCTAGGCACTGCACGAGAAAAACAACAATGGAAACAATAACTGTCATCAAGCTTAACTATAGGCAGTCTCTGGAAAAAGAATGAAAGAAAATACTAATAACACAGCCAAACAGGATAGAAATATGACTAATGAATGCAAAAGCTCCACAACCAGGAGAGCATGTGAGATTTTAATTTCTATTTTAACCCCATAGTATTGTTCTTTAGCTGTTGCTCAAACATTGTAAAAACATTTGGAAGTGAAAAAGTATTTGCTTAAGGTAGCTATGAGTGGAAAGCCTGCTGGAATGATCTGGGTGGAGGGGCTTTGACAGGTTAGAGCTCATTCCTTCTGCACTGCAACCAAGCTGCACTTTGGTAAAACGGTGTCAGCAAATCAGTTTCATACTCTCCCCTCCTTGATGTAACCACACAAGTCCAAGACTCTAGGATTCAGCACAAAGAGAGTTGCAGGAGGCAGATATCTTTAAGAGCAGGAGATGTTTTAAATAAGTCCCATCTGCCTCAGGTTCTTCCCTTCCATCAGTGTGAAATATTCTAAAAGCAAAGTAATTACTTTCATGTCTGAAACCTGAGTTTCACTTTACAAAAGGAAAAGTCTGAAGAAGCTCAATGAAACAGATGAAAGCTGATTTGTTTTGCAAAGCAGTTACAGTTACACTGAAGAATTTGGACCTTTGGTACAGAGAGCTCTTAAGCATAAATGGGCCAAACACTCTGCAGAGGTAAATGGGGGCAAATTATGTTCACAGACCTATCCTGTCTTCCAAAATACCATTTACGGGAATACAGTCTCCTCATTTTTGTCCTGCAATGGTAAAGCAAGGAGAGGAATTGCCTTGTGTGCACTGTTGGATGTAAGAGTATGCACTGTCATGCTTGGAGAATCTCTAGGCTGCCCGCCTGTGTCCTGAGCCGTAAAAGTGATATCCTGAGGTACCAGCTAGGGAATGTTTGCTATTTGTATGACAGTGTTATCTTGTATTGTAGCATGCAATCAATCCATAAATATGCTTCTCCTCTGCCTCTCAAAAGCTGCTTGGTTACTCATTTACGCTTGAGATCATTGTAGTTCATATTGTCATGGGTTTAGGGATAATTGTGCAACACATACAAGGTCTTAGCTATGTCAATGACAGGAAATAATGTTTCTGTTTTTCTTGATCTTCCAGGGAACTGGTACACTTAAATAATTTTCACTTGTCCAAACTTGGAAATCAAGAGTTTTCCTAATAAGCCACTACAGAACAGGGTGGTTACTATTGTTTCTTGGGAATATTGTTGCTCTCTGTGGGAGTCCTGATTGACTGCTGACATATTCCTCATGAGCAGACTAGTATTTGAAGGCAAAGATCCTCCAGACAGCAGGAGGTGTGTACTGCCTTATGTGGGTAGCACATAAAAGCTAATTGTAAAGGAATACATTTTCTGAAAAATCACTCATAAAGTATTTTAATATTATTTTCCCAAAGGGAAAGACACCAGATGGCATATTAATTGTCATAATTTTTCTTCTTTCTCTTTGCCATTTTTGCAAGTCCCCACTGTTTCCAACATATCAATCTTTTTGTCAGTTTACAGTGCTGCTTATTGCCAGCGTTAACCAGCATTAGACCATTTAGTAGAGCACAAATTTGCAAATTAACTTAATCTGTAAACCCTGCTATTACACTTTTTACTTAGAAAAGTAAATAAATAACCCCTTATTGTAACAATACTTCTGTGGAAGTATGATAGCAGTACTCCTTACTGCTCTGCCATTCTTTACCTGAAGAGATTTCTTCCTGAGATATTAACCACGTTTGTATGGATGGATTTTCTCTTGAACATACACACTGCAGATGCAAAAAGCAGTGTGGTCATATTTCAGGTAATGCTATTTCTTTTAAATCTAAGCCATGCCACTGACTGTTTTAACAGTATGCATGGTGCTCAGAATTGCTCTCTTTCACAATATAATTTATTATCACAGATGTAGCCTAAGATGATGATTGCATTTAGTTAATGAGTTTGAATTTGTTTTTCTGCTTTTATCTTTGAGACAAGGTAAGTTTTTCCTTCCTCCCCCATTCCACCCCTTTCTGAGGGAAAATTTAGCTCACACAATTCGCCAGTCTTTCAAGCCCTGACAATCTTTCCAGCAGAAGTCTGCATTTCTGCCTTGATTGCAGGTGCCTTGGCAGGAGATGGCACAGCAGACACATTCGTCTCCAAGTATGAGGGCTCCTGCAGAGATACCTGGTGTTATCTAGTACTGCCCAGTGTCTGAACTGAGTTGCCCAGTGGCTGACAATACTCATGTTTAGATGAGCTACCTAATACTTCTCATTTTTATATAAATCCCTTCATATTGATGGATTTCAAAGACTTTATATATATATAAATATAAATATATATATGAAGCATTTTACTGTTAAGAAACACTGGGAAATACTGAAAAAACAGGCTTCCCGGGGAGGCTGTCCCCCATTCCACCCCTTTCTGAGGGAAAATTTAGCTCACACAATTCGCCAGTCTTTCAAGCCCTGACAATCTTTCCAGCAGAAGTCTGCATTTCTGCCTTGATTGCAGGTGCCTTGGCAGGAGATGGCACAGCAGACACATTCGTCTCCAAGTATGAGGGCTCCTGCAGAGATACCTGGTGTTATCTAGTACTGCCCAGTGTCTGAACTGAGTTGCCCAGTGGCTGACAATACTCATGTTTAGATGAGCTACCTAATACTTCTCATTTTTATATAAATCCCTTCATATTGATGGATTTCAAAGACTTTATATATATATAAATATAAATATATATATGAAGCATTTTACTGTTAAGAAACACTGGGAAATACTGAAAAAACAGGCTTCCCGGGGAGGCTGTGGAGTCTCCTTCTCTGGAGACATTCAAAACAAGTGTCTCAAAGACTGGGTGGTCCCTTCCAACCCTGACCACTCTGTAATTCTGTAATTCTGTGATCCTCAGGGAACTACAGAGCATTGTGAATGGGAAGGTGAGATCTGGATGCTGTGAAAAGAGTTTTCAGAAGTTTTGGTGTTGTGTTTTTTTACAGACAGTGTAAACAATCTTTTAATTGTTTACCCTTTGCCTGTTCTTCAGGCAACGTAATGTCCTCTGCATGAATGCATTAGTCACCAAGCATGGGATGTCCTAAATCTTAGCCATCTGGATTTTTTACAGAAGATAAGAAAGCATAGTGTGGGAGCTAAACACAACAGGAAGATCCCGTATGGAGAATAGAAACAAGCTATTGGATCATACTGCCTCTTACAAAGCAAGCACAACTATTTTATAACTAATCCTTGTCTATGTCATCTCTGAAAGCTTCAAAGAATAGCTGCTGTTTTGTCTTTTTTTAAGGTTGTTGCTCTGAGAGAAGAAACTGGTTTGTTAGCTGCGGGGATGAATAAACATTGATGAAAACTGTTTAAATTCTCACCGCTTTAAATGAAACAAATCTCGAAAAGCTACTTTTTTTTTCTCAACAATTAAGCTTGTAATTCTTATATACAGGGAAAGAAATATAACTTAGTTGATAAACATTAAGAGGAATTGTGTTTGAATAGCTAACTTTTTATTAAAAAAGAATTTGTTTGACAAATTCTGGAGCATGTATGGCACAATTCTCCTCTCATCTCACTTTACTTGCTGAGCTAATCTGTTTTGATATTTTTCAGCCACTGTTTATCAAGCACTCTGTTTTTTCAATAAATCTTAAAAGAGATAAAAATGTGTTTAGTGTTGTTGACATCAGACCTCTGAAACCAGCTGCAGAGTTGCTATTGTTTGGCTTCAATGTTAACTAAAATGAATTTCCTTTCTGTTAAATTCAAGGGATATGATGAGTGTCAGGCTATCTTTTTTTTTTTTTTTAATCACACAGATCTGTGTGCTTCTCTAGAGGTCCTGATAAGCAGTGTGTGTGTGTGTGAAAGGAAGGGAAACAGGAATTCCTTTCGGAAGGGTGACAACCTTAGTAAGACTAAAATTAATTCAAGGCAGATGTTCCTAGCAGAAATCAACAGAAAAGTTGCATCTAAAAACTAGCACAGCTCTCAGCAGAGACTTAAACTCTTTTTCCAAACACTGATTTTATTTATGAAAAAAAAAAAAATCGAACATAAGATTGATGAAGAGCCAGTTTTGTGCCAAGTATATATAACACCGACATGTTGCTCCTTGAAAAACAGTACCTCACAATGTAATTATGACAAAATGTCAGCCCAGCAGCCATGTTGTTATTCTGCCATTCAATATTTGACTGTTTTCATATATTGCATATAATTGCATATAATTTCATATATTGCATATAATTATTTGTTGATACTGTAAGCAAAGTGGTGGAAGTGAGATAGAGAGCCTTCCTCCCAGGAAAAAAATATAATAAAAATAATAATAATAAAAAAATCAAACAAATAAGAAAAAAACACAAACACAGACACAGAAAAACCCCCCACAATCCAAAACCAAACACATAAACAAAACAAAATCAAACCAAACCCCAAATGAGCCAACAAAAACCAACCACAAAACCTAAAACCGAACAAACAAAAGCAGAGAAAGTGAGGTTTGATGGTACCTTACGACTGGAATATAGAGACATGTCTCTTTCAGACATTCTGAAAACATGCCATAGACTCCACTGATGCCCTTGGCCTCCTAACCAGCACATTGCTTTTGGCTCAAGATTCCTCTTGTGATTCTTTTCAGTACCAGGTTCTTAGGATTTCCTCCTTTCTCTCCTTATTCTGTCCTCCTGTCACACACTGCTCTCTTATTTTAAAACCTTGAGTGACAGTAATTTAGATGAACTTTTAATGCCCTAAAGCTAAGAAGCAGTAGTAATGGATAAATGAGTATGACAAAATGAGAAGTGACATGATTTGGTATTTCATGTTGGTTAGGTCCTCCTTGTGGACTTCTGCAAATCTATAGAAACATCATCAAAGTTAATGGGACTTCTCTGAAAATCCAGTATTTAGCTGACTGAAGTGTTTAATATGAAGTTCTGATAAAAGTTGGATTTAAGAAATGTTAGATCAGATGATCCAGCAATTAGAAGAAGCTAAATATTATGATCGTGGGGTTGATGAAATACTATAATGGAGCAGAAGTGTGTAATTATTCAGGTTCCAGCTACTCTTGAAAAATGTGGGGGGAGGAGGAAGTGAAGCCTGGTAGCAAATTAGGAAGGTCACTAAAAATTAGCTTTGGCATATCTACGTGGAAAACAAAAGTGGAGTTCAGGGAGATAACCTGTCTATTGCCTCTGGTTAAAACAGGAACAGTTATCCTGGGAGTCTGGAATTGCAACACGTTGAAAAATTGAGTAATTTAAACTTGAATTCTGTCGTTTTTGGGTTTTTGTTTTTTCAAACTCTAAAAAATGCCACCAAAAACAAAGGCTAATGAAAATGTTAAATCCAACTTTCCAAACAGTCATCCTTTAAAACATCATTTTCTGGAGCCTTGACAACAGGACTATAATAAACTGTGTTTCTCCTATGGCTTTCCTACCAAGGATACCTTCTAGTTGAAATAGCCAAGAACACTAAGACAAACAAGGCAATGTTTCAGACCAATGTCTCAAGGCATTTTAAGCAAGACTGTTTGTTTCCCACTTTGAGGCTCTCCATAATGTTTTGTTCACTAGGCAGCTCTATGGTGGGAATCCTGGACAGAAGTGAAGGTAGCTCTGAGCAGGCAACATCTGTGCTCAAGAAGTCCGGTAGAGTAATATTTCCTTCTCAGTTCCAGAGGTGACTATTGTGTGTTTGCTGAAAGACCAAATTCCCACCTGTTCCCCTCTCTTCCCTGGGGAAAATGCTCAACTGGATCCAACTAAAACATTGCAGGGCAGCAGTGCTCAGTACACACAAATTATCTACTATACTCTTTCTCACTACATTGAAAGATGCTTGAAACTATGTATATTTGAACAACTGGTCATTTGAGCTTGAGTAGTCATTGTCAGCAAATTATATCACTAGGGTTGATATGCTTGTTTGTCATCCTGACAGTTCTTCTTCATTTGCAACAGGACTAATTTAGTGTAGGTTTTAAATAATGTTTTAATATTTTTTTACCCTTACCATCACTAATTCTTGTTTTTCCCCTTTTCCACTGTTTCTCTCGTTCTTCTGAGTCATCTGCCTTCACTTACCCTTTACCACAGAATTTCCCTTTCCTCACATATCCTGCTACTCCCTCTTCTAATTCAGGGAACAATATATTTTAATGCAGAATGTGTTCAGTACCAGGATTGCATTATAGAAATTATGGATAATTTCTTTACAGATTAATGAATCTCCTGTTTTGTTTTGTTTTTTTTCATCCTGTATTTTCTGTGTAGAACATTTTATTAAGCAGCTTATTCCCAGGTGATTAAATAACATTGCTTTATCTTCAGGTCTGAAAAAGACTAGTTACAGAACTATGTGAGGACTCATTTTCCTTAGCTTCCCTTTTTTAGCTAGAAGACTGTTTCTAGGAGGAAGGTGATACACTCACCATTCAGAAACACTTTGGACAGTATTAAGTTAAGAATCCAAGGTCTTGATTCTTTATCTTAATTTCCATTTTTCAAATACAGATTATAAAGATGCAAGTATAGTTTCAGATTAAAAATAAGTTCCTGCAATACCAAATTTAGACATATGAACAACAAAAATGAATTTGTCATGACATATAATGCAGAAAAAAAAATCAACAGTTTTTGCAAAATTGGGAAAGTCATGGTTGCATGAACACAGCTTTCAACACGCAGAGCTATGCTGAAATTACAGTCTTTGGAATACAGCTCAAAGCATGGCCTATTCATGACCATGGCAACAGATACGCAACGTCTGTCTAGTACAGCGCAATATTGCATTAAACTGTTTGATTGATTTTGATCAGCTTCTCAGTGACTGAATCATCTTTCTCAAAAGCTTTGATGAGGGAGACTAGCCACTTTTACTTGACAGTGGATGAAGTGTTGTATTACTACTAATGCACTACTCCAGTGGCTACCATCAGCTTTAAGGGTGGAATTGTCACATGCACTGAACTGGTATATCCTGGCTCATTTGTTTTTTGTTTGTTTAGCCATTTATGTGGAGGGCATGAAACGTTGTAGTCTTACTTACCTGCTTTCTAGATATATTTATTAGGGCAGGCTATCGAATTTTATAGCCAAAATTTGTACTTTAATAATATAATGCCTCTTGTCTCTAATTTGGGATGAGATCACTGATGTGCAATGATTGCCTGTTTTCTCCAGTGATTGTTGACACCCATTTGTAGGACAACTAACAATGATGCAGATGACTTAATATAGATGAATCCCATGTTAGGGAACCTTTTTTCTGCATAAGGATGGATGTTGAAATCTTCACTTACTTCTTAAGCTAAATGTCCACTGAAAACAAGGCATTATTACTTTAGATTTGGACTCTGGAGCCTGTGGGAGCTATAAGAGAGAAGGGCAATTTGTCTGTGTCTGCCCAACCTATTCTATAAACAGGGATGCCTTTCAGAGATTGAAGGGAAAGACAAATGTATTGGTTAGTTGGTACTTACCAACATGGATACGGTAGTAGCAGTTGTATCCATACAATTAATGTGTGGTGAAGGAACAATGACTGGGGAAAACTATATTTGGTCAGGAGACAGTACCAGAGAAAGATTATATTTGCGAGCTATTGTTATGCTGGACAACCAGCAGTGTGTGTCAGAGGGTTGCTTCATTATGACACTTGTAATTGTGGGGAAAGTGTAAGTCACTGAAATGTGGAGATTGCTGCCCGATTCAACTTATTTGCTGTCCATTCCCTGTGGAGGAAATCCTAGGTCACCCTGCACATTTATTAAATGGGTGGGTGGGTGGATGGGAGGGGACAATTTATTATGACACATGAGCATCCACACGGAGAAGAGGTTTGCCAAGTTCCTGCAGAGGCCAAAGTGACCAGGAAACAGGTTGCAAGAGTGACGTAGGGGAAACTTGGTGGGGTTGCACAAGTAGAACACTTAGTGAGGAAAAGCAAAATGTCAAAGTTAGCAGGCAGGAGGCCCTTTTATGTGCCCGGGCAGAGCTTTTTTTTTTCCCTTCAACAAATTCACAATGATGACGGTAGTAGACAGTATGTTTTACCTCTGCAACTCCTAAAGACAACAAAAGGCTATTTGCTGGTTTACAGTTGATTATCCTGTTTTAAGAAATACAGCCTGTTTCCTCTGATGAGAGCATCCATAGCCTGGAAGCCAGACACTGCAGATGAAGCTTCCTTTGTTATCACTGAGATATGCTAGAGTTTTATGTTAAAATTTATTAAATTGAGTGGAAACAGTAACTAGATTACAACAACTTTGTTTCAACAGTCAGTGACCTAATCGGGCAGATGTGGTAGGGGGTCATGGCCCCGGAACAGGATGATGTGACTTGATAATGTCCCTAGCAAAGGTTTTGAGTAGTGTAAAGCTGAAGAGAACACCACCAGTACACTGTATGTCCCCAGCTTGGAGAAAATACAGCACTTTCTTCCTTCTGCTGTGTTGTTCAATGTTGTTTGATGTCTGCAGCCAGGGAGGGAACAAAGCTAGAGTTTCATGAATGCTCCATTTGTGTATAAATTTTAATTTATTAAGTAACACTGGAACTAATAAAAAAATATTTAAGATTTTCTCAAACTGTTTTAGAAGCTTCTGACTTGCTATAAAGCCACTTTCAAAATTTGCAATGTTTTGGCTCTGATCAGAACTTCTTTTACTGTGCTCCTTTACCTTGTAAAAAGTGCACCATCTTTCAGTTAGCTACCACTCACGGAATCCAACACAATGACTATTTCTGAATGTACCAGCATACAGTTTCATTACCCACTTCAGAGGGTGGTACACAAGATGCTGTAGAGAAAATTAACAGGATTTGCTTAAATATATTGCATCCAGGCCTTAATTTGATGCAGAAATCTGTCTTGTTTGCAAGTTCCCTCTTATTCTTTAGTAAGAGGGTGAGGAATCTTAGTGCTTTCACACTGTTATAAAGCGCTCTGGGACATGAGAGATGGAAAAGTAGTTTAATGTGGCTTTTGGGATTCTCGTAAAAGTTTGGTGCAGAAGGGAGCAGTGCACTTCTAAACTTCCAAGTGTTGTAGTTTTTAATCCAGGAAATTAGAAGTTTTTTATTCTCTATATTATTCTTTTCTCTTAAACTGAAATTTCTCCAGGAATAGTTCTACTGAGTGAGTATTCTTTATTTTTAAAAATTAATTCCTTTTCCAAACTAGATTCACATTCATAATACAATTTAAATAATAAAATAAAATTATGCTTTTCCCATTACTATATTGTATTTCTTTTCAGATTCTTGAAGCATAATACATATAACCATGTTTTTTCAAAGAATGTATCTGTCACCAAGGAAACCGAAGTTTCAAAATTCAGATGCCAAAATTTGCCCATACCTATTTCATATCTGGCTTATTCTTTTATTTGAAGTACTTAGGGAGGCCAACTGAGTTGGACTGTAGCTATGAACTACAATTATCTGTAGCTGTCCGGGTGCTTGAAGATATGACATAATTGCTGTAGGGTATCATGCACATCACAGCAAATATATTTCTGTGCTACTGATGTACAGTTTGGAGGGGGAAAAAAAAAAGAAAAGCTGGAAGGCTCGGTTTTGACGTTCTATTTTGTTCATTAAGTCAGTAACTCCATGTATACACCCTTTATATATTCCTGATGACAAAAATGGCCTTCTGAGTCACCTGCTCTGTCTTTCTGTCATGCATTCTGTTTTTTCACACCAGAGTTTAAGTTCATCTGTTATTTTGATTTGGCTAATGTAACATTTCCTGAATGCACACACTTTTGATGGGAATATATGAAAGGCAGTGAGACCATCAATGCATTTAGAATAGATTAAGTTGGAATAGACCTTTAGAAGTCTTCTGGTTCAACCTGCTTCTCCAAGGAGGAGTAATTTCAAAGTACGGTCAGGTTACAGAAGTATTTTTTTTTCAGTTTTAAAAATCACCAGGAATAGAAGACCCCTAGACCTTCAGGGCAGCCTGCTCTAGTGTTTGACCACCATCCGTTGGGAGAAATTTTTCTATCTAATGAGAATTTACTTTGCTGCAACTTGTCTATCTCCTCTTTTTGATTAATCTATATAAGGTGAAAACCACCCTTGCCCTCAGCTTGTGCTTTATTTCTTATTTAATTTTTACCTGTCTTTATCTTCTGTTCACTGGTTCTGGTAATAAAACTTAGATGTATTTCAGCTATAATAACAGAATAAAAAGGTTCTTTTGCAGCTATAGTTCTTTCTTCATGAAGACAGACATTGGAAAAAGTCATCCAAGCACACCTAATGGAGAAGGAAGTAGACTGAGCTCTTTGAAGGTCTTTTTGTAGAGGTGTTCAAAGGATGGCTTCCTCATAAATAACTCTCACACACAGACAGCCTTATTCCTGAATATGTTTATCTTATTCTTGCTTAGCTTGAAATTTTGCTACATGGAGAAAAGCCCCAGAACTCGCACAACAAAGTGTGTTCTCTCTTCCTCTCCCCATAACTCCCTACCCAGCCAAGTACTTGCCAAAATTAGAAATGTGATCCATGGATCTGAATATATATGTTATTGCCCATCTGAGTGTAGAAGCTGGTCAGTTCTCCTCTTATCATAACTTCATCTCATGTTTTTCCTGCCTTCTCTGCGTGCTTTTTCTGACTCCTGCCACTCCTGCACTTGAGGAAGAGTAGTTTAAGGCAGAAGATGTGAGCTCATTTTTTTCATCAGAATCTACCTCATGAGATTAAGGGATGCTCTGTATACTTTGGTGACACCAATTTTTTATTTTTTATTTTTTTAATTCAGGGATATTTCAGCTTCTGAAAAAAACAAACAGCCTCAAAATACTTCTTTGTAAATCAACTGGTAACAATGTATTGAAAAATCATACTAGCTAAGTCTTGACATTTTTCCCCATCTTTATTTAGGAGAACTAGTGCATTAATTTAGTGCATTACAGCTCAATAACTTTTGTGAAATCTGTCAGACCAGTATGCATAATGGAGAGCAAGTCACTTGTGCAAGTGGAATACTGTTTCAAAAGTGCTAGAGCTTTTAAAAATTTGTCCCTTACAAAGGTACTGTGCGAAGCCAATGGCATTGGAAATACAGTCTTCTGTCAGCTGTCCTAAAGAAGATACTGCTTAGCTTCACCAGCTTCCTTTGCTACCATGAAGCTATTGCACAGAGCATCTTAATTTCCTCTTCACAATTGTCTGCAACAGATGACAGCGTATGACAATGGCTGCAGGCTGATAGATACTGAAAAGTACAATGCACATTTCTGTGGTTTGCAATTAAAACTGGAAAGTCACTAGAAGGATACAGAATATTCAGTTCAGCATTAAGCCCATATTTTGAACAGTATATTGGATCTTTTGTACTTGTGTGGCCAGAATAGTGAGTTCAGTTCTTGCCACAGGGGATTAAAAAATGCATTTTTTTTCCTTGCAGTACCCTGAACTCCTGGAATAAAGTTGCAAGGAGTATAACAATTTTCAAAGCCCAGCAGAGGAACTGTTTCTGAGAAAGAACACACCTAAATCAAATGAGATAACAGACAATGAGGAAAAGCAAACTAAACTCTCTCCAGGGCAGGATTGAAACAGAGATCAACATGAGATTTTTTCTGAGTATTCACTGCTGTCAAGATTCAAGATTAAAGATAAAAGGATATTTTATCTATAAATACAATGTTTATTGGTGGAGTAAGGGTACATGTATAGAAGAACTACTGGCACACAAGTATTACATAGGAATGTAGCATTTAGGTGATAAGTCTTAATTTAAGTTCCCAACATGAGACTCATTGTCCTCTAGTTTATGCATTTGTTTTAAACTGGTCATCAGGGTTCCCTCTGTAGTCACTGGGCAGACAGAGACAAGGCTTTTGAAGAGAAACAGCACAACAAGAAGCCTTTCTGATAGTAGTTACCTGAGATGAATCCCTCTCACGTAAGGCCAACATCCTCAATCTGGCTTTTCATAGCAGGTAACCTGAGACATGAAGAGATTACAGAGTTGCTCAGAATCATGCAATGAGATAATGGCAGAGAGGGAGGAATAACAACAAACATCACCAAGTTATATTTGCTTAGTTATTTCGTACACATCAGTCATCATACACAACTTCAAATTTATTGTGAAACCTTCCTCTGAATGTCAGGGCCTTGAGCCAAGTTACATACTTCATTCATTCATAGTCAGATTTTTCCCTAGTCAGCCTCTGCATATCAGCTGACTGATGAGAAGCAAATCATGCAATTGATATCACCCTGACATTTTTTCACACTTTCTCTGTGCTTTCTGATAGAGAAAATGTCACCAGATTTCTTGTGAAGTCCTGATTGCATCTCACGTGTCTTTCTCAACAGACAAGCCTACATTCCTTTGTCTGATGAAAGGCTTTCAACTCTCTCTGATGGGACTTTCCCATTACTCCCTTTCCATACTTGAGAGTGGCAAGATGTCTTCAATGCTGAGCCTAAAAAGAAGAAATGCTTAGTTTAGTATGGGTGTAGATAAATAGCAGAATAGATGTTGGTATAACATGGATATTTACACAACAGGCCAGGGACCACAGGAAGGCTGTAAACAAACTATTTACAAGAGCATGTAGTGATAGAATATGGGGTGATGGCCTTTAAACTGTATGAGGGTACATTTAGCTTAGACATTAAGAAGAAATTATTTCCTGTGAGGGTGGTGAGACATAGATTGCACAGGGAAGTTGTAGATGCCCCCTCCCTAGAAGTGTTCAAGACCAGGCTGGATGGGGCTTTGAGCAATGTCTAGTAGAAGATGCCCCTGCCCAAGGCAGGGGAGTTGAAACTGGATGCTTTTTAAGGTCTTCTCCAGCCCAAATCATCTGATGATTAATATGGTAAGATAAGAAAGGGGGGGAAAACAATTGCATTCTAATATACAACAAACAATTATTTTGCTCTGAAGCAAAACCCCTATGATTGGAAAGTACTCTAAGCTTTTAGAAGTTCAAAAAGCATGTGGGAGTCTTTGGAGTAGTTGATTTTCTTGTTTCTTCTACTTTTCGTCTAATACCGATGCTAATTCTGATTTTCTGAGAATTCCTTTTGGGTGTTGATATTCTACAATATTGTACTGGATTGCACAGTATTTTGCACAGTAATAATGCATGAAACTGACTATCACCAAAAAACCCAACAAGCCAGTGAGGTAATGAATTCATAACATGAGATGTGAAGGCCAAGAAAAATCATAGATGTTGCTTTTCTGTAAATTGTAAGGTATGACAGAAAACAAGTCAGTGATTGGTGCTGGATGTTACAATGTTGATAAGGCATGACAAATAAGCATGACTTCAACGTGTATGAAATTGAGATAAAATATTATAAATGTGTAGTCCAGGCACATTCCAAATGTAATATTAACCTGTACTGGTTTCTATTACAGGTATCTCCACAGCCCTACATGTCCCAGAAATCTTGAATGGTGAACATTTCTTCCTCCTTGGTTTGGTAACATTTGAGGAGGTGTTCTGGGAATTCCTAGGTATCTGGGTCTGTCCCTGTATTTATTTGCAATTTGATCATACGAAAGCCATCTCATTACATCAGAAAGTTAATCAGATATGTTGTTTTAATATGTGTAACACTACAAAACCCAGTGGTGAAATATGAAGTGGGAGGGAGATTTTCTTCTCTTCTGCTTTCTTCTTGCAGGTTGCAGCAGTACTGTTACTGTTGTTGGGAATGTAATGAGAACAGACTGTAAAATCTTTTAATTTTTTCACACTTTTCATCTTCCTGGGTTAGGCTTTCTGTATACCATTCTACATTGTTACTTATCTTTCTTTTGCATTATTCTGCTCTATATGTCTCCTTTAAACTGCTACATATAAATTAGAAATTAATTTATTCCCAAGTGCTGTAATGTAAACTTTTTCCCTTGTAGAACAATGCATTTTTATAATTAGAGACCTTGAGCAGCAGCACAAGCTAACAGTTAAGCTGCAGGTGTTCTTCAGTGACTAAAGAGCAGCAGAAATGCCAAGTGTTAGCTGGCCTGCATACTTCCTCTCTGAACAGAAAATGGGAAATCATCCAACACGTCACATTTTCCGTAGAGGAAAATAGTCATAGGAACAGGAAGGTAGTGTCAATAAAAAAACTACAGCTAGGCATTTCATTATAGTTTTTAGTCTCTAAATACTGTGCAAAGGCTTAAATGCATATATGTGTGTGTTTGGTTTTCACATCTATCTTAATTCATTGGTGCTGTCCAGTGAAAACACCAACCAAAAACCTTAAAAAATTGATACGAAAACCCAGCTCAGATTTACTGACTTTTATGACAAAGCCCACTATAAAAAAGAGAGAGATTGCTGTAAAACTAAGAATTTATGTTTATCTAATTGAGCTCACATTCTGGTTGGTAAGTCAAACCATCATTCTGTAATTCAGGTTTCTTTTTGAATATTGCATTAACACTGCAGATGTGGAGGGGCTACATAACTCCTCCTCATCTTCTGGCTGACTGGCTGCCTGGAAAGGTCAATTGCTCAGAGAGCTCTTCATCCTTCAGTCTGATTTGCCAAACTTGAGTGAGTATTCATTTTTTATTCACAGAGTTGAGAAGGAAGGTTCAAGATGCAAAACAAAATGGAGAAGGTTGTTTACAAGCATTTCTACTTCAGCCTGGCGGCTCAATTGTGAAAAGCTGCCTCCTAATTTTGTCTGCATTTTTTTGGACTGAAGCTGTGCTGAGGTAGACGTGATGTCATTTATGTATTTAATTAACTTGCTGTCTTGGCATGTCAGGTTGCAACTATCTAAAAGACATAATTTTCACTGTGAGACATCTGAAGCTGGCACTTGCTTTGTTCTTGCCCAGAAAGGGATAAGCTGTTTTTCAGACACCTTATAGGAGAATCTCTTTTCTGCACTGATTGTAGAACTACCTTCCCAAATTCTAGATCCTCTTCCATGTAGCTTCCTGCCAAAAGCCTGGAAAGTTCTTTGCAACAGACATTGTTTCATGAGTATTAGATATGTCTTGCATTAATACACATGGGTGTGAAAGAGGCAGTCTAGGAAGTATTATCTCAATAAGTAAATGTATGGAAATGAGCATCCTAAGATATTTTGTCTAAGGCAACAAAACCACAATTATTATATGAGAAACTAGAGACAATTTACTTTTCAAAAGACTATAGCAGTGCGGATTACTGGAAAGTGAAAACCAAAACCCAAATCTGTCTGTCTGTCTTAAGATGATGCACTTCCTTCCAGTTGCCTTTTAGCTTCTCTGTGGGGTATGAAAAGAGGAGGATGCATGGCTAGAAATAGTAATGCTTTTCCATGTATGGTACTCAAGTGCTTATAGGAAGGCAAAGGAAACACTAGAAACCTCTGTTAGAAACAGGTGTACATCTTTTCAAATACTATGACATTTTTCATTCCTGTTACAGAAGGGTGGGGTATATGATTAGAAGTGGATGCAATCTCAGTATGAGTTAGTGCAGGCTGAGGAATGTGGTGGGTGGGGAAATGACTGCTTAGCTGACCTGCAAGTCATAACATTGCATGGTCCCCATCACGTGTATCACGCTTTTGCAGCCTGAGGTGGGCTGTAGTGTCTCCTTCATTTACCCTCATCCCTAAATGTATGGATATCTTACTGTTGTTTCCATCACTGCATTTGAAAGAAACACACAAGCTATTCAGGAAATTTCTGTACTTGTTGACCTTCTTGTATGTGTAGGTTGTGATATTTGACCTGAATATGTTTGGAATAGACACTCTCTTTAAGTGATCACTACAAAGCTGTCAGCTTTCTGTGGTCAAAATGTAAAATGAAAGCATTTTAAAAATCTGAATTCTGCTGCTGTGACCTTCCTGCTTTCATGATTTAGCTAGATGACCACACCCTTTCTGTGGCATCCATAACCTGTAACTTCAAAATACACTTAGATGAACCTTGCCATTTGTAGTCTGAATAACTGGCATATAGTGTCCTAACATTGCAAACATCATTTTATCTCCTCATAGCCATGGTAAGAAAAATGAAACACTGTGCCCCAACTGAACAAAAGTAGGGAAATGTGCATGTAAAACCATTTTCTATCTCTGGAAAAATTACCAGGGGCCCTTCAGCTTACATGGGAGGAAAGAAAAAGAGCCTCTTTGTTTTACAATGTTATTTTAAGATCACAAATGATAAAGGTGTCCATGTAGAACAGGTAGAAATATTACCCTGTTTGATGCAGGTTCATATAATTACAGCTGTCCTATATGGCTAGTAATGTTCTAATTTGTTGAAAATACTGACATTGGGCTTTAGCCATAAAGAGTCGCACTTCTGATTGTAATCAGCAGTGCTACACTTGGACCGTTTTCCCTTTCTTACCTCATGGGTATTTACTATGAGAAAAAAGGTTAACACAGCACCATGGTTGCTTCTGCCAAAAAACAGCATGATAAATTCACAGGCCATCCTTCTATTATTTTGGATAGGATCATGTCAGTTACTTCAGGTTAAATACTCTTTCCACAAGTCTTTCTTTTGTGGCCCTAAACAGTGTCTTATCTTCCATTTCACTTAGATTTACTTATTTTACACCATCTCAGAACTGCTCTGGGTAAAACTGTGCACATGGAAAGCCACCATTACACAGCTGTGTAGTTTCACAGCAAACCATTAACCTTCCTCTGGCTTTATTGCCTAGGACACGACTTCTGTCAAAGGTGAGATTACTTCTGGGTTGAGATATTGTGATGGATTGAGACCCAGATAATCATAAAAATGACACAGAGCAGTATTTTTTCTTCTTTTTCTATAAGAGTAATGAACAAACCAGCAATTAATACACTCAGATTCAGTGAAATTCAGTGAGAGTTTTGCAAATTATGTTATTAGGCTTCTACCCAAAATGTCAGGAGACAAAATCAGACACTGGATAAATGCACAAGAGTCAGAGTTCCTATCTCAGGTGATAAAATTTTTTTTTATTTTTGGAATAAAAAAAAGCCATATCTTTCTCATACTTTTTAAGGCATATAAAGTGAAGAGCAAATATGAAATGTCAATTGCTGAAGTTGTTACCATATTGTATGTATTTTTTCTCCAAAAGGGGAATATATTACACTGTGCTCTTAATTAAGAAATGGTAGCTTCTTACTATTCTGATGTATGCTTTTTTAATATGAGCTTCACATGTGCAGATTGACACTACTTTACATAGAAATGATCATTAATTATCAACATTTTATATATTATTCAATTAGTTCCCTTCTATGACAGAAAATACAGTTTAAATGCTGTCCTCTCCTGACCAACTTTTGAAAATATTTTGGTAAATAATTCTTGAAAATTGCAGCTGTTGGGAAAAAAATAAAACTTTAATAATAATAATAATAGGATAAAAATTTATAATAATATAGGTAAACTGTATTTTGAAACATCATACAGTTATAATGACATATATTCCCATGCTTTCTACTCTTGAAATACAGGAGGAGAATGGCAAATGTAAAGGATGAGTCAGGAATAAAGCTGCTTTTCAGGTTTTTTTGATATTTTATTTCTGATAGAATTGAATGAGACAGCACAGGAAGGCTTTTTTAAACAATTTTCTTGCTAAGAATCCAAACTAGAGGCTGTAATTTGTTCTGTCTAAAACAAGTAAACATTTCTGAAAATCCAGAAACCGTTCCCTGAGGAATAAAATATTTTGGACAATTTAAATTTTGGAATTCACAACTTTAGTACCAGATCTTCAAATGTTTTAAGAGTCTAACCTGAACTATAGAAGTAAAGAAAAAGTAGTTACCAATATGCCCATGTGACCTAAATTCTACAGGACTGTAATGATAGTACTTATTAAAAATTTAGACATCCTAACCTCCTGTGCCCATGCTGTACTAGCCACTCTTACTGTTAGTAATTTTACAGAGAAACTTCTATTGCAGTTTTTCCTTTCCAGAGCCTGGAGAGTGACTGAAGAAGGTCCTCTGTCTCTTTTTTCTAGGTGGCAGAGTGTACATGAAAGAACTGAACTTGCATGTTTGTATTAACAGGTCTTTTTCAGAAGGAACAACAGCCTGCTTGGGTTATGCAGCAGCTCATTGCTTTAAAAAGGTTCTGTATGCCAGGCTTAAGCTCTCCTGGACATGCATTTTCTTGGCAAACAAGGCCATGAAGATTTGTATGTCATTACGAATGTGCAGTGCATTGATGGTCTTAGGAGCTTCCCTTTTTGTAAATTTAATTGTATTATATACTGTTTCTTAGCTGCATTTCTGGAATCTACTAGACTTGGGACAGGTGAGAACAGAAACACTAAATGGAAAACTGATGTTCATTGAGAGGCCACCAGCTCATTCCTCTAGCTCCTTGACCCTCAGCAGCTGCTGCTTCTGAAATGGTCAAGAGGTCTAAAAGATGTTCAGGAAAGGCTAAAGCTGGCATATTGATACCTGATATTTATTTACTTGTGTACCAAATGATACTGGAACAAGCTGGATGGTGACCTTGCCACTGGGTTGTGAAACTGGAATATTTAAAGAGCATTTACTTCCACATACTTGCCCAATGAAATGCAGAATATCTTTTGGCATCTGCATGTGCCAAGTGTGCCTAGACACGTCTATATGTGAATGTGCTCTGGAATGTGTCTCTTTAGGTAGAATCAAGTGCCTGAAAGTCTCAGAAAATTTATACTTTATGCTAAATTTCCCTTAGAAGTAAGGCAAATATAATAACAATGATCTTTATTAACTGTTTTCAAGTGCTTAAATGTCGTGGGTGAATTAAAATGACCTTATAATAGGAGAGTATCTTATTACAGTAATTGTTAAAATGGATAAGAAGGTTCTTCTCTCATAGATCTTACAGTCCCAGTGTGCACACAGCAAGATAACTACCAACTAATTACACATACCTCAATTAAAAAAATCAGAGTGAGATGCTCTATAAAAATGCAAAATATTAATTATTTATTATTAATAATAATAATTATTATTTATTATTATTATTATTATTATTATTATTATTATTGCTTTGGGGTCACGTGATAAAAGCAAAGTATATTGGTCTTTCTATCAGTCAAAAATTAATTTGTGTTTCAAATGAATCATTGCACTCGTAATGATGAAAGACATGGGTATTGTATTCTGTTTACAAGTTTTATTCAGTTTATTCTGTTTCCTTGGCATTCAGGATAACAGAATTTTTACACCACAAGTAAAAAAAACAAACATATAATTCATGTTAGTTCACCTTTTGATTCTCTTCTAGATAATCGTTCATATAATAAACTATGTGATTTATTTGCAAAATCTTATATGATTACGGTAACACTCCGTCACACAGAAAGCATTTACCTGCATACATATATTTATAAATATTCTTGCACATAAAATTCTTTGAGATTTGACAAATTGGTATGTAAGTTTGGAATTTTGTGCTTATGTACTTACCCATATTTTAAGACACTCCTTGCATTTTTCAGTTCACATGTCCTGTGCTGTTGAAAAAGGTTGACATGATATGAGAAGTAGAGGTGTTTTGCCTTCAGGTGAAAGCAGATCTGACAGCAATGGATTTCTAAATTTGATAAAATGTGTTCAGCCTTATTTTGAATGAGACATTGCTTTGTGTACATACTGTCTTACTAGTTTTAGCCAGTAGATAGACTCCATAATTGAATATTCTAAGACTTAGGGATGTTAATTTTATGGAAGCATGGTTAGGCCTAAAGAAATTCTGAAATTTTCAAAATTGTTTTCAGTACTATTAAGCAGCTAAGCATGGTTTCTTATTGTTTTAGGTTGTACTTGTAATGGTACCTCTATTTCAGGAATCTTTCATTTAAGAAAATGATACTTTCTTACTAAAAGGAGAAAAAAAAAGTCCAGTCTGAGTCCAATGCTGCTAAGAATTTTGATCTTTAGTTGTGCCAGGGCTTGATGCACTTCTGCAAAAATGAATGGGAAAAGAACTAACCTGGGAAAAAAAATGTTTTGTGAAAAACACTGAGGCTTCAACCTTTTCATCATGGTTCCATCACCCAGATTCAGAAGCCTACCATAGATGAATTAGTTCCTGGCAGAATTTACAATAGCCTGGAGGATGCATTTATTTGAATTGGCTAAAATTGCTCTAGACAATTGCTCATCGCTCTTCAGTCAGGAAGAGTTGTTCACCCAAAACACCTCTTCCTGTCCTAGAATGCCTGTTTTCTTCCTTGATTTATGCTTATGTGCAGTGAAGTCTGCATCAGGTGATATGTATACAGTAGAACATATAAAACTGATAGAATGGATCACCCTCTATTGCTAGGATCTCTATTGTGGGTGAGATACTTAGCCAGCGACATGCCTGTAGTAAACTGGTGGGGCATTTTACTCTTGCAGCTAAAAAAATGTCATTGAAGGCATCCTGAATACAATCTGTAAGAAAGAAAAAAGAAAGCAGAAACTATTTTCCAAAATAATTAACTTACGTATACCACTTCTGGTACTCTAAAAAGAAACTGATGTTACCGGGTTCTATATTCCACAAGCCTAGATGTAATAGTCTCATGCAGGCACACACAAGAAAGTTCTTTTAACACTCTGAGCATCATGTGAGCATTACTTGTTACTGAAATCTTTCAGCATGGGAGGAACACTGTGAGGAGCCCGCAATTCTGCTCCACACACATGCCATGAGATGTTCAGATCTGGACTGGTCATCCACAATACTTTGTAGGGCAGTATGATCTACTTCCCTCGGGGCCACACCCTGGGGTGGTGGCCTGAGCAACTGTCTTTGCATCCTTCTTCGTCAGATTCCTCCTGTGTAAAAGAGGAATATTAAGCCTCATTTCCCTTGTGGAATGTGTTGGCAGAGTGATGAAAAAATACTGTGCATTACTGTGTCTGATTGCTGAGGAGGCTGTGACTGCCCATAGAAAGTGGGAATCTGCTGGCATTTGAAAGTCATACAGATACATTCCACAATCACAAAACAGGTAAATCCTAAAGCTAAAAGGGGTTATTCTGCAAATCTGTATATTGTCATGCAAACATTTTCATTATGATTTCCAATTAAAAGAAAACACTTACCTGCTTTGCAAATTTCATGGTGGCAATTCACAAAGTATTATGTTGAACCTGTTGATCAGAAAATCATGAGAAAAAAAAGAAGAAGCCACTTCCTAAGAATTTTTAGAAGTCTACTGGGAAAAGCACACAAAATTGAAAGAAGTTAAACTAGACCTGAACATAAAGATACAATACATTTTTTCTTGTACTGTGATGTACTCAGTATGCATATTTCTATTTCTTATAGAAGCTAACTATTGCCCATTAAACTTGCACTTATTCCTAATAGATTGTGTCAATAGGGAGCATTTTGATCAGTTACTGTAAACTATTGGAAAACTTAAATTTGGTGAAATAATTTGGTTGTTTTTTGTTGGTTTTGGTTTTTTGTTTTTCTTTTTCTCTTAAACTTTGTCTTGTCATATCTTTGTTTTGAAAGGAGTTACATAACTCCTTTTGGAAAATATTTTAAATATTTAATCTACATTTAATAACAAAATGTCATCTGAGCTATTTTAAAATGTTCAGTGCTTCCTTGACTATGTGATTCATTGAATTTTCAGGAAAAAAAAAAAAAAAAAAGTCATCAGGTTTTTCTTGTAGAGAACTGCTGTATATCAGCTTATTGTGCTGTGGTTTCGGTATTTAAGAGTCCTGTCTGCAAAATCTTTATGGCTATTGTACCAGAACTGTAGTTTTGGGGTAGAATATTCATCAGGAGGAAGATACGTGTGAGAGATGGGGAGAGGGATGTCTGCATACACTTACACTCTAATATAATACAATAGCAAGGGTTTTTAAATGACATTTCCCACTAGAAAAATATTGTTGCCCCTGTTTGTTACCACTGTATGCTCATAAAAAAATCGTGTCATTTCTATGGAGTAGCTACATAGTTCAAATAAAACTAAAAGACCAAGAAATATCATAAAATAATGCGTCTGAGACGACTACTACATGACACAGCCTCTGGCAAGCTTTTTATCATGCTGAGGTAGAGATATTATCACAATTCTCATTATGTCACATCTTAACCTCACTGCTGATGGCAACTTTTGTGCAGATGAGAATGAGGACAGCTTGGGCCTTAAATCTGTTCTTTGAGGAAAAGAACAAGGGTTTGTCTGCACTATACTATTTAGCCTCCAATATGAACGGAAGGGCCACTAAGGTGCTTTATCTCAGTCCTGCAGAGTTTGATTTTTATTCATGCAGAAAACTGAGCAGACTCATCAGACCAAATGTTCAGCAGTGATGCAGCTGCTTTATGCCAGTGGGGTATCTGAGTACCACAGGGCTGTCACAGGGACACGTGCCACAGATCTTCCTTTGTCTGAGGGGAAAACAACTATAATAGGAACTGGCAGGTCCATGCCAGGACTACACTTTAGCTTCACACAACTATACAAAGCTGGTGTAAAAATAAGAAATGCTTGCTGCAACATAGGGACAGTGTTTGTGCACAGAGCAGGAGAATATACTAAGCAAGTTTGTTCTCATCTCCAGAATCTGTAGTTGGACTTGCTTAAAACAAGTAGTAGAATGACTTGTTTCTTTTGGCTAGGCAGGTTTTTCAGATGTTATTTTCTTTGTGGATAAATCAAAGAAGGTTTTGTTTTAATCCAATTTCCAAAGACAGTTTTAGCACAGACAGGAAGAGAAAAACCAGTCTGATTCCTCCTGGGGAAAAAAAACAAACCAAACCAACCAAACAAAAAAACAAAGCAAAATATTTTCCAACTTGCCACTTTCCTATCTGTCTATGTTGTGATGACTGTAATTGTGTTAGCATCATGTCAGAACATGACAGAACAGTTCTTTTTGCAAGTCTCCATTTCAGAACTGTAACTATCAAGCTATTCCCATACAATTCTCATGCTATTATAAGGCTTTGTTCAGCTTTAATAAGAGTAAAATTGATATGACCTGTGGTTCAAAGAATAGTAGCCACACAAGTTATTCTTCCATGCAAGTATGTTACAGTACTGTATGCTATGTGATAGACATTATTGCAGATTTTTGTGCACTTTGAGAATGCAGTGACAGTAGAGAGGGGTATTCCCTTTAATTGGTAGTCACATAGTGTAGGACATTTAAACAGCTGCAAACCCATGTAGCATTATCCTGCTCTCACACTGTAAAATATTTGTGATTTTCAAAAGTATTAAAATATTAAATTAATGTTAAGGATGAAAATATTCTGAGGAAAAACTTACTACCTATTTTATGATTCTGAATTACCAACAGTACAGAGATAATTTATATGTTCATATAGGTCTATTTGAGCCAGTTTAGAATGGGTATTCAGCTGTAAGTGTTCATTTACAGTTTTCTGAAAACATTTTGTATGCACTGTCATCATTCTCAAAAATTCTTTTCTTCCTAAACAAATAATAAATGTTTCTAATTAACAAAGAAAAAAAAAGCCTATTAAATAAACCATGTGAGGAAAAAATAATAATTAGCTTGTATGATTAGTTCAGAAGTAGTCCAAAGAGTAGTTATCAGTCTAGCATGTTTTCAAAGGTAAATTTTCTGAATTTATTGCATAATTGCAACCAAAGCTGCTAAATAGAGCTGCTTACATTAGTGCTGCCTTCCTCCCATGGCAAGTGGTTGCACAGCTGAGATGTATTCTGTATATTTGCATTCTTGTTTGCACTTAGGAATGTTAGTCTAGCCACAGAGGCCCTGATTAAACTTCATTTCACAATGAGGTTGTACCTTCTCTGAAGATGCTCAGTTTACTTAAAATAATAATATTTTTACTTTTTCTACTGTACTGCATGTTAGAAAATGGCACCCGTATACACAACACTACAACCCCCAGCATGATTACAAAGGATTTGTTTTACCAGTTGCAATTTGAATTCCATTTGGATTGTGTAAGGCTCTTGGCAGTGCTTGCTGCCTTATCATCTGTAAGCAGACCAAGAGTACAGTAATTAGGAAAAAAAAAATGAAAGTTCCTTCCACATAAACCTTATGTCTTATCAAACCTTTGAGATTTTACTCATTAGTCTGCTTTTCAGCCCTCCCCCTAACTGTTGAGCATCTGAGTTCAGCTTTGAAAAGTCATTCATTATCTTGGTCGGTATCTAAGGTCTCAACTTACTAGAACAAAATAGTTACTGACTATGGGAAATACTGGTTTTCATGTAGCAGTCAATCTACACGGGACAGCTAAATTAGTAACCACTCTACATCACCACTACTTCTCCCAGAGGCTAATGCCTTCCTACTAGGCGTGGACATTTAATTGTGCAAACAAGCACAGTCAGAATCTTGGCAAATTTAGAATTTCTGTTCATATTAAAAATCACATTTAGAATGTTGATGTAAAGACAAAGAATCACAGCATTGCATGTAGAAGTGTGTCCTGCTTGTTGCTCCTGTCAGGAACAAGGTATGACAGATCATGAGGGAAGGGTCGTAATTCTTCCAGACATCAAACTTATACCTCATGCTGTGTATCATTCAGTATCTTTTTTTTTTTTTTTTTTTTTTTTTTCAGCACTTTCCTGCCAAGTATTTAATGGAATTTACGAAGTCTGAGTAAGACTTGGACTTTGGCTTATTATGAAACATGTAGAGCAAGTTAGGGCATGTCTACCTGGGATGCAATGAAAGGCAGTGCAACAGTTTCCTGACCTGGTAAACTGCATGGCTTTACTGCCTAGGGTTGAGCAGCACTATCACAGCATTCACATGATGTTACAGCAAAGTTGACTTGTTTTCCATGCACATAGCCCTTGTGCTGTCTCTGATAGGTATTCCTCCACCATACTATGTTCACAGAGCTGATGATAACATGGATGCATCTATCTGAAAGTTACCGATATGGCTTTAAGTGCTCAGGAATGAAGTCTGTAAAAGGCAGACCTCTAGCAGAGAAGACACTCTGTTTACCTCCCAGTGAAAGGCTGAGAAGAAGGGTGAGTCTCATGGGACCAGATGCTGGGACTTTGGCATCTCAGCTGGCATTCAAGGGACTGGTTCTGCCTGTTCAGTACCAAAAATGCAAGCATGTTCCTGAAGTATGAACACCAACTCTCTTTCTAAAAAGATTAACCAATGTTAAAGGAGTCATGGTCAAACCATCATGGTCAAGAATGGTGGGTTCTAGTTCCTGTTCTACTGTATATTTATCATAAAACTGGAAGTTATCTAGACAAAAAAGACTCTGTACACAAGTCTTTGCTGTTATTGAAAATCCAGGGTCATGGTTATACTTATTCTTTCTCTGCCTTTGCTGTATTTTTTTTTTTCCATACAAAATTGTGAACTGCTGCAGGAGTAAATGTGAAGAACTCATTACAGAGTATCTATTGCCTAGTAGCTAAGGCAATATCTTGAGGAAGGCTACAAAGGAATTGAAACCTAATTACCATTGGTGAGGGCTTTAACCATTCAGATATTAAGTAGGAGAGAAACAAGACTGTGATTTGCATAGAGCTCTCTCTCTTGCATGTGCTACGAACACAGATGCTAAGTGAAGTCTGGAACCAAGAGAAGAACAGCTACCTTGTGAATCCCAGTAAAGATTATGTTTGGATTAATTGCTGAACTACCCCATACCATCAAGACTGCAACATTTGTAAGCAAAGCCAGAATAGCTTTAGTTATGCTATGCTAGCTAGGCTAAGATAAAGAACTTTACAGTTATAAAGTATGTTGCTTAAGGACTTTCTATATCTCCAGGGCTGAGATAAGTGTAGTTGTTCTTGCTGGAAGAGCTGTGTCCAAAGAGTTGAAGATTTGGGTTAAGGGTGATTGGAGTGATTGGCTGAGGAGAGCAGGGGGCTTCTTGGGGCTGTCAGAAGAGAACTGTAAGCAATTTCTGTCTGGCAAAGAAAAGACAGAGGTTAAAGCCAATGCCTTTTTAAACAAACTTAAACATGTTTTATCGAAAGGTTTCTAGGTCAGCTGACTCCTATGTGAAAGTCTAAAGAGAAATTAAGGCATTATGAATAACTCAGCAGAAATGAGGATTAGGTATGACATTTGGGTTATCTTTTATGACAGGCGTTTATCTTTCTCTCTGGTTCCTTCTTTTTTTTTCCCGAAAGAATCTAGTGTCTTGACAATGAGTGATAGCATAAGAAACCTAATTTTTTATTCTGATAACACAATCCAGTTTACGATTCATTATTAAAATTTTACCATTCAGAGAAGTGTAGAGCACTAATCATTTAAAGATGCTGTAACAATTGCGGTTTTGTTTAGATATTTCAATTAAATCATTCCATCTGTTGTCTTCTAGTAAAGGCTTAATTTATGCTTGTTTGTGAATTCAAACAAGAGGCTTATGTGCTACAATGATAAGGCATTTACAGAAGGACCTTGTAGTTCAATCTTGTCCCACTTGTTGGAAGGTAACACTTTCTTGAGTATCTCTTTGCCCACCTCCCCACGTAAGTTCCAGTTGTTCAGCTGCAACTGGGTCCTGAATCACCAGTGAAAGGTGGTGATAGAGTCTGCCTTATGTTCTGTGGCTGCTTGGCATAGAAACTTGCTCACATTCAGTGCTATTTTTGATCAATATTGGCCTCATACCTTTTTTTCAGGTCTATATAGAAATATTTCTATATGTATGCATATATGTAAAATCTTTAGATAGAGTTAAAGTTTTTGAATTGTGTCCAGAACTGGAGGAATATGTGACGTCTGTGTTCCTTAACTAGACAGGCCAGGTTACTTTATATAACTTGTAGTCTTGCAGGAAAACTGAGGCTAAGTGGATGGCTGAGGAGATGAAGTCCACAGACATTACCTGCTGCTAGGAAAAAATGAAGAAGATGTTCAGGTCAGGTTCTTCTGCTCACTCCCACTGTGGAATGAGCTCAGAAACTGCTCACTGAGAACAGGCACCTGCCAGCCATGTTGTTCTTGGGCACCCACTCCCAGTTCTTGGAGATACTCCCTGGGATAGGAAAAAGCCCTCAGTCAAACCAAGCCCAAGTCCATCCCATCACCCTCAGTTATCAATTGTTATTGAAGTATCAAAGTAAAATTGTGTTTTAAAATTAATCCCCTCTTCTTGAGACTTACACTCAGTATCTTTTGTCATTTGTGTTTGTACAGCCCTCTTGACTTCAATGAAGCCCCTATTGACAAGAACCTTGAGTCAGCAGAGCAAGTCCTACCTTGGAGTAGAACTATTTTGTCAGTGTTTATAGTAATTTTCTACAGTTGTAAGGGTGGATTTAGCTCAGTGATTTCTTAGCAAGACCTGTGGCTAGGTTGTTTCACATGTAAAAAAAGAAATATTGCACAATATTTTTCCAGGAAGGAGTGTTTTCTTTGGTTAGCCTAATCCTTCATAATCTCACTAATAGAGACAAAATACTAGTTCTTTTGAAGAGCTGTTACCAGTTGTTGACCAGTTGCCTTTTTCAGTCAGGAATGAGTGTCTTTATGCTTTACCAGATTTGTGTATGCAGGATATACAGAAGAAACCCCCAGATCTAGCTTCTACATTTTGTCCATTTCTCTTTACCCCACAGTGTCTGATGTCAGTCCCATTTTGTTGCTACAATCTGTCATTTTCAGAATTATTCCTGCTTTTTACAATTATTTATTCAACTGACAACTGTTTCTTTTAGGCAGTTGGATGTCATGTTTCATTTAACTTATTCATCAGTTAAAATTCTGATTTTTCCAATATTCACTCTGTTCTGTGATACGAAGATAGTCCAATTTTGTCTATCTCAGCTTGGAGATGATGTAGATGTCAGCTGAATGACCACATATCAGCTGTAATAGTCCCTTTCACATTTGTAAAAGACTGACTTGTAGCGGACAATTTCCTTAGGCTAAAGTTTCTCTTTATTTTTAATATTCCAATTAATATTTTTAATATTGAATAGACTATATCCTTCATATATGTACATGAAAGAACATTGTACTCCAAAAGTTAAAGAGTCATATTGTAAAATGTTTGTACTAAGAAAATGCTGATTTTTTTGTTCTCATTAGAAAGATCCAGGCTGCAAAGACACTGAGATAAGAAACTGTGTTTTTCTACTAGCTTAAGTCATTTGCAAACAGAATAATTAGTCTTCATTTTGCTGTATTCTTTGTGTAAAGCATTAGACCTGACATGCAGTTCCCATTTCTGTCTTAGTGCTATGAAAGTTCACTGAGGTATGTACTGAAGCACAGGGAAAAGTGTCTTTGTTTTCCATGTCTGAAAACTGAGATAAATGCACTGTGCTTTAAATGGAAAATTGTTTTGCTACTTGTTGTTTCTTAAAATAATCAATAGAAAGAAGCAAAAGAGAGTTGTGCTGAAAAAAAATCAAACCACTTTCCTTTTAATTCCTTAAGGAAGCCTAAGGCATACAGACCATGTCTTTGTGTTTCTGTGCTGGATTGTAAAAATAAATATTTGAGTAGCAAAAGCTGGTTGAAGTCTAGAGCACAGTGAGGATGATGAATATGTGCCCCTTTCTAGATTTGCCTGTATCTATTTAGTCAAGTGACATTACTCACAGCAGGATTGGTACCTATACTCTTGTAGGTCTGGAAAATACTAGATTTAGATCAGCAATAATTTTCTAGCACTTTCCCACTGGCACTTAAAAGCTGAAAGTATGTTTTGGGTTTTTTTAAGGTTTTTTTTTTTGTTTTGTTTTGTTTTGTTTTTCTCAGATCCCATCCCTCTAAACACCTTCTGTCTGATGTGTCTGGTCTAGCACTTTTCAGGTTTCTCTATTGGATGTACTAACTGAACTCTGCTGCTGTAAGAATAATCCATAAAGCAAAGTTGTTTAAACTTCTTTACTCCCCTGCCACCATAACACTTTATCATAAAAACATTTCTCTTAATGTTGAAAGGAACAGCTACTATGGTCAAGTAGTTTGAAAGAAAACCCATAGATGAAGCTACACAGCTGACATAGTAATGTAGTTCACGTGATCCTTCAGCGTATATTGAAGGTATAGTTAAAACACCAAAGATAAATATTTGGAGGAAAAAAAAAATAATCTTTTTAATGTTTGTGTTTGTAATTTGGTTTATGAAGGCCAGAAGTGTATTTAGCACCATTGGCTTGAGGATCTTGAGTGTTACACAAGGAAACTCTCTCTCAGCTCATTCTGGCATTCCTATAGCACTTTGTTTATAAAACCATTCCTTCATTCTGTGAGGGTCTTGTTCCTCTCACAACTATTGCCTCTTCTAGTTCTGGTCATCTGCCACCTTGTACAGTGGGCAGAACCTGCTTGCAGGTACAGAACTGTCTGTACTTAGTTATATACGCGATAGTTTCTAGTAGCAAGCAAGGCACAGAGTCCTGAGGATAGCTAGGTCTCCTACTTCAGAGGTAGCTGAACATTTCTTATTGATTGATTTTTCTGCTGATCTCTCTCCTTTGCCCTCTTCTAAGGTCCATCAAGCATGCTGCACCTTCAGTTTACCTCCTGGAGTTCAGAAACAAGTTTGAGTGTGAAATCAGAGAATCATAGAATGGTTTGGGCGGGACGGAACCTTAAAGATCATCTAGTTCCAACTCCCCTGCATGAGCAGGGACACCTCCCACTAGACTATGTTGCTCCAAGTCCCATCCAACCAGGCCTAGAACATTTCCAGGGATGGGGCTGCCACAACTTTCCTGGGCAACTTGTTTCAGTATCTCAACACCTTCACACTAAAGAATTTCTTCCTAATGTCTAACCTAAATTAGACCTGTTTCCATTTAGAGCCATTAGTTCCTTTCCTCTCATCCTTCTAAAATGTTCCCCGCCTCCCAGCTTTCCTGTAGGCCCCCTGCAGGTGCTAGAGGGCTGCTGTAAGGTTCCCTAAAACCTTCTTTTTTCCAGGGTGAACAACCCCAACTCTCTCAGACTGTCTTCATAGGATCAGGATCCAGCCTTCTGATCATATTCATGGGCCTCCTCATGACCTGCTCCAACAGCTCACTGTCCTTCTTTTGCTGGGGGCTCCAGAGCTGGACCCAGTACTCCAGATGATATCTCACAAGAGCAGAATAAAGGGGTAGAATTGCCTCCCTTGACCTGTTGGCCATGTTTCTTTTGATGCAGCTCAGAACACGGTTGGCTTTCTGGGCTTCAAGTGCAGATTACTGGCCCATGCTGAGCTTCTTGCCAACAACACCCTCAAGTGCTTCTCCTCAGGGCTGTTCTCAATGCATTATCTTCCCAACCTGCACTTATGCTTAGGATTGCCCTGACTCATGTATGCTTGGCCTTGTCAAACCTCATAAAGTTTGCACAGACCCACCTCTCAGGACTGCTAAGGTCCCTCTGGATGGTTTCCCTTCCCTCCAGTGTGTACACCACATCACACACAGCTTGGTGTCATCAGAAAACTTCCTGAGGGTGGACTTGATCCCACTTTCTGTGTTGCCAACAAAGATGTTAAACAGCACTGGTCCCAGTACTGAGCCTTGAGGAATGCCACTTGTCACTGATCTCCACTTGGACACTGAGCCGTTAACTACAAGTCTTTGAGTGCAACCATCCAGGCAATCCCTTATCCGCTGAGGGGTCCTTCTGTAAAGTCCATGTCTCTCCAACATTTAAAGAGAAGTAGCACTTGACTTGTGAGAAGTGGCAGGTTGCAGGAAATTTGGCTTTTCTCTAGCATTGTCTCTGTTTTCTTAATCTCTGTGTTTGCTGTCTCTTGTCTTGTTGATCTTGTCTTTATTCATAATGTCCATTAAAGCACCAAAGAGTTTTAGATTTACTTAATTTGGTGTGATGGGAAGTTTCATATGAAACTCATCTCCATCATAGCAGCCTATGGAAGTTAAGCTGACTGCTTAAAGTTCACAAACCTTTCCCTTTAGTCTCTACTAGCCTTGCATTTTCAGCCTCATAATTTTTAATGGCTATTCAACTGCTAGAATACATGTCAAAACCAGCTTGACTTTTTGTTCAAAGGAGCTGAAATCTGTGCTTTAAGACTGAAGTCCAGGAAAGAGTTTCCATGTGTAAAGAAAGGGAATGTAATTTAACACAAATGTGATATTACGGTTTTGCTCTAGTTTTGTTCCTGTGTCCATTCACCCCAATAGCATCACTCCCCCATCTCATGAGGCTAAATGCAGCTCCAGGTGTTTCTGGCATGTTTCCTACAGCATCTTCAACCTAAATCTAACCAAGAAACACTCTGTTATACTTTTTGTCTCAGCCACTTGGCCACTGTGGGACATTTAACTTGCCCTTCAGAGAAGACCTCTGGGCATCACAGGCTAATGAGAGCAGCTGATACACGTTTATGTTTCAGTCTGCAGTGTAATGAGTTCAGCAATTGTACGTTTTTAGAGCCCTGAGAGTCAGAGGTCAGGGGATGATATTTAGGGCAGAGCAGAGTTATGGAAGAAGATTATGATCAGCTAGGCTTTAAAACTGCTGATCACATTTGGGGGACTAATTGTAATTTTTATAGTGATGATAAAATTAAAAGCCAAAACAAAACATGAACCTGTGTCACTTGAGACAAAACATCCAATGTAAAAATGTTTTAAACCTTAAAGAGATTGTATTGTAATGTTGCTGTCCTCTTACCAGATATGTGGTGCCATGTAGTCTCTCTGTGTATGAGAGATACTTTGTGTACTTCCATAGATTTCCTTTATGTCATGTACTAGTTCTAGGGATTTCTTTTTGCATTTTGCTAAGTCAAAGCTTTGCCAAATGCAGAAGGTCAAAGATAAATGATTCCTCTGGGTCAGACTCCAGCCTTGCTCAGGACTGATAGAGAAGATCTCCTAGTCCTGCTGCCAAGACTTAATGAGGGTGCACAGTTGACCCTTAGCCGTGGGCAGCTGCTCTGCCTCTGGGCACAAAGGTCTCCAGGGTGACTGTCACGTACTAAAGAGTTTAGCTTGGCAATTGGCAGCCCAGAGAGGGATTTTCAGAGTGCCAGAGATGACAACAAAATGTTTGTTGTTCTTTTTCTTATACAGATCAGGTTAAATTAAATGAATCATGTAAAACTATTTTACCAATTTGTTTCCATATTTTGTGCAAACCTGTAGTCCGATTGACTTTGACATGACAAGTTGGGCAAGGAAAAGGGTGCAGGTGAGTCATACCACTACATGAGATTCAGACCCCTAGCCCCACGCAGTCTGAGCAGGCTGCTGAGTGTTTTTCTAGAGGGAGAGAAGCCCAGCTTTCCAAGCTAGGCACATAAGGTAAATGGCCTCTGCTGCAGGCTAACTAGCCAAGCTTAGGTAACACATGGAATTTAGGTGTGTTTGATCACACCTGTGTCTTACAATGGAGGGCCTACTATTTCAACTGGGCTTCATGCCTTGTAGCCCAGGGCATGGATGAGTATTGATTGTTGCCTGAGCCAAAGCCACCTGCCTGAACTGGTAAGTCCAGCTGAGAGGTAACTTGTAATTACTCATGTGCAACACACAGGACACAGACTGTTGTGGTTTGGGCCTAGCACAACAAAAAAGAACCAACCATGTGGCCCTTCAACTCCTCCTCCCCAGCACACACACACTGTGGGATGGGTAGGACAAAGGCAAACCAGAAGTACGTTTTTAGAGCCCTGAGAGTCAGAGGTCAGGGGATGATATTTAGGGCAGAGCAGAGTTATGGAAGAAGATTATGATCAGCTAGGCTTTAAAACTGCTGATCACATTTGGGGGACTAATTGTAATTTTTATAGTGATGATAAAATTAAAAGCCAAAACAAAACATGAACCTGTGTCACTTGAGACAAAACATCCAATGTAAAAATGTTTTAAACCTTAAAGAGATTGTATTGTAATGTTGCTGTCCTCTTACCAGATATGTGGTGCCATGTAGTCTCTCTGTGTATGAGAGATACTTTGTGTACTTCCATAGATTTCCTTTATGTCATGTACTAGTTCTAGGGATTTCTTTTTGCATTTTGCTAAGTCAAAGCTTTGCCAAATGCAGAAGGTCAAAGATAAATGATTCCTCTGGGTCAGACTCCAGCCTTGCTCAGGACTGATAGAGAAGATCTCCTAGTCCTGCTGCCAAGACTTAATGAGGGTGCACAGTTGACCCTTAGCCGTGGGCAGCTGCTCTGCCTCTGGGCACAAAGGTCTCCAGGGTGACTGTCACGTACTAAAGAGTTTAGCTTGGCAATTGGCAGCCCAGAGAGGGATTTTCAGAGTGCCAGAGATGACAACAAAATGTTTGTTGTTCTTTTTCTTATACAGATCAGGTTAAATTAAATGAATCATGTAAAACTATTTTACCAATTTGTTTCCATATTTTGTGCAAACCTGTAGTCCGATTGACTTTGACATGACAAGTTGGGCAAGGAAAAGGGTGCAGGTGAGTCATACCACTACATGAGATTCAGACCCCTAGCCCCACGCAGTCTGAGCAGGCTGCTGAGTGTTTTTCTAGAGGGAGAGAAGCCCAGCTTTCCAAGCTAGGCACATAAGGTAAATGGCCTCTGCTGCAGGCTAACTAGCCAAGCTTAGGTAACACATGGAATTTAGGTGTGTTTGATCACACCTGTGTCTTACAATGGAGGGCCTACTATTTCAACTGGGCTTCATGCCTTGTAGCCCAGGGCATGGATGAGTATTGATTGTTGCCTGAGCCAAAGCCACCTGCCTGAACTGGTAAGTCCAGCTGAGAGGTAACTTGTAATTACTCATGTGCAACACACAGGACACAGACTGTTGTGGTTTGGGCCTAGCACAACAAAAAAGAACCAACCATGTGGCCCTTCAACTCCTCCTCCCCAGCACACACACACTGTGGGATGGGTAGGACAAAGGCAAACCAGAAGCTCATGGGTCGAGACAAAAGACAAGGAGGGTTTTCACTAATTACAGTCATGGGCAAAACAGAATTAACTTGAGGAAAAATAATAATTTAATTTCATGATAATCAGATGCACACAGGATGCAGACAACACAAAGAGCAGGGCTTGCATATGTTACCCCTTCTTCATGGACCCAAATCACTTTGTTCACAGTTTCTCAGCCTCCTTCCCCCCAGCAGCACAGGGGACAGGGGATGGGGTTTAGAGTCAGTTCAGAGGCTGGTGGTACTGCTGCTCCTTCCTCCTCAGGAAAAAGAATTCCTTACAGTCCTGCCCTGCTTCCCCATGGGGTTCCTCCCATGGTAGAGAGTCCTCCCCAAACCTCTCCTTCATGAGTCCTTCCCACAAGGTCCGGAGCTGCTCCAGCGTGGGCTTCCCACAGAGTCATGGGCTGCTTTGGGAATAGCCACCTCCCCTGGCACCAGCATCTTCCACAACTGCATAATCCAACTCCACTGGCAGCAAAATCCAAGTTCACCCATCCTGGTGTCTTCAAGAAATATTCCACCACGTTCCTCCATGAATGCAGGGGTACAGCTGCCATCTCACTGTAGGTTGCAGGGAAACTTCTGCTTGGGCAAAATCTTCCCCTTCTTCCTCACCAACCACAAGCACCATTCTGCCTCTCCAACTTAACTCTTCTTCTCAAGTGCTCACTCTGCTCAGGCCTTATATCAGTTCTTCCATATGTTAATCACAGAGGTGCACCTATTGTCTCTCTAATGGCTCCTTGGCTGCGTTTTGGGCACAGGGAGGTTCTCAGCTTCTTATGAGAGCCACCCCAGTGGGCCTTCCCACACTACAAAAAAAAAAAAAAAAGACCTGCCAACAAACCAAAATAACACACAGACTTGCAGAAATGTCTTCTGTTGTGTGACACTTGTTTAGTGTGACAAGTGGTGTTCCCCAAGGGTTGGTACTTGGACCAGTGTTATTTAACATATTTGTTGGTGACGTGAACACTGGAATTGAGTGCACCCTCAGCAAGTTTGGTGATGATACCAAACTGTGTGGTGAAGGGATGCCATGCAGAGGGACCTCAACAGGCTTGAGAAGTGTGCTTGTGCAAACTGCATGAAGTTCTGCATCTGGGTCAGGGCAATCCCATGCATGAATATATGTTGGGAGAAGAAAGGGTTGAGGACAGCCCAAAGTAGAAGGACTTGGGGTAGAGGTGGACCAGAGGTTTATCATGAGCCAGCAATGTGTGTTAGCAGCCCAGAAACCCAACCATATCCTGGGCTGCATTAAAAGAAGCAGAGCCAGCCAGTCAAGAGAGGTGATTCTCCCCCTCTGCTCTGCTCTGGTGAGACCTCACCTGGAGTGCTGTGTCCAATTCTGGAGTCCCCAACATAAGGACATAGAACTCCTTAAGAGTGTCCAGAGGAGAGCCACAAAGAGGCTGATCAGAGGGCTGGAGCCCCTCCCTTATGAAGATAGGCTGAGGAATTTTGGGCTGTTCAACCTAGAGAAGAGGAGGCTCTGTGCTGATCTTATAGCAACTTTCCAGTATCTGAAGGGGGCCTACAAGAAAGCTGGGGTAGGGCTTTTTTTATACAGATGTATAGTGAGAGGACAAGGGGTAATGGTCTGAAGCTTAAAGAGGGGAGATTCAGGTTGGACATTTGGAAAAAGTTCCTTTCTGTGAGTGTGGTGAGATGCTGGAACAGGTTGCCCAGGGAGGCTGTGGATGCCCATTCCCTGGAGGTCTTCAAGACCAGGTTGGATGGGGCCTTGAGCAACCTGATCTAGAGGGAGGTGTCCCTGCCTATGCAGGGGGGTTGGAACTACATGATCTTTAACGTCCCTTCCAACCCAAACTATTCTATGATTCTATGAATCTATGATTTGTTGTCAGTGCAAGTTTCTGTCTACCCCAATGAGCAGTCCAAGTACATTAACATGGCTCCAAGATGTGCTGCAATGCAAACAGTTCCATAAAATTTATTAAGAAGTATTGGTTGGAAAAAACCATTAAGATCATCGAGTACAACCATTAACTGAGCACTGCCAGGTCTTCAAAACCATGTCCCTAAGCATCACATCTACATGTCTTCCAAATATCTCCAGGGATAAGGACTCCATCACTTCCCTGGGCAGCCTATTCCAATGCTTGCTAACCCTTTTTGTGAAGGAATGTTTCCTAATACCCAATCTAATCCTCCTTTGGTGTAACTTGAGGCCTTTTACTCTTGTCCTATTGCTTGTTACACTTGGGACAAGAGACCAACAGCCACCTCACTAAGGGTAATTGAATGCTGTAGGCTCCAGAGGACTAAACGAGCAGATTCCATCATTATGTGCCATAAGGAGAAATATTATTTCAAGGTACTATTCAACCTTTCTGAGGTATCACATGTGCACACAGACTTTTAATGTCCTTTGCTCTGAAACAGAGAAATGAGCCCTGCCTTCCAGAGTAAAACAATATACACATTCCATACCCACAAAAAAACCCCCAAAAAAACCCAACCCAAAACAAAACCAAAAAAACAGCAACTAAAGAGCAAGAAGAAATTAAGCTTCTTTCAAAAGACAGCAGGAGTTATTCAATTATGAAACTCCTGCTGTTACCCAGGTGCTTCCTAAGCAGCTGCTGGAAAGAGCTGACTGCCACTGCCGTGCTGCTACGAGCACCAGCCCAGGCAGCTGCCTGCTGCTGCAGAGTCTGAGCAGCCCCCTTGCCCCACCATGGTTAGCAAAGAGGAGATAAGGAGCAGGCAGCTGATCCACATTGAAGATCAGGCCTTAATTGTGCTCTGTATTTAACAGGAATGAGGGAGGTATGGTCTGCTTCCTGCAGCCAGTGAAGCTGGCAGGAGGAAGATGGGCATTACAACTTTCCAGGCCAAGCAGTTCAACAGGAAGAACCCAAGGAGGACTGGCAGGTGACTTATACCTGCTGAAATTGCCTGGCATGGCATGGTTTGTACAAATTAAAACATTTTCCTCATCTCAGAGAAATTATCACAGAGAATTAAAATCTTTGGATAATGATGGAACAATATAAAATTTCCTGGTAATATTGTTTATTTCACCCAAGGCAACTTTATGAATGTAGGCACATTTCAGGTACTTTATCTTCCTTATAATAGACACCCAAATTGTACATAGCTCTGAGAGGAAGACACCTTCACCTTGTAAAATTCAACATATAATAGCTACAAATATTAATTACAGACGCTATGAGTGGAGGATGAATTCTGTCTTTCACATTGTGTCTATACAAGTCAAACATGAAAAATTAATTGAATAAAGGCAAATTTCTTGTGACCCAAATATCATATTACATTTTCTACACAGATTGAGAACGACACTTTTAGAATCCTACATAACTATGTAAAACCCATGAGGAATAATTTCTGAAGATTGCTGCAGGCTCCTAGTATTCTCATTCCT
>NW_009954567.1:1983031-1988875 GCF_000747805.2 Chaetura pelagica | reverse complement strand
TTCCTGCTTATGCCTTTTAAAATCTATTCTGATTCCACCATTACTCTTCTCCGGGTACCATTTTTTGCTGCTTCTTCCTTTGGCTTGTGACTTGTTTTTCAGTTTAATTTATTTAGTATTTTATTCGTCAGACCTTTTGTGGTTTTCCCCCACTTAATCTCATAGTCCCAGTTTCTCCCTTGCTATTCTGCTTGCTGTTGCTTTATTTTCCTAGTATTCTGTCTCCTTGAGTGCAAACCACATGTCCTCATGATCCATCCTCCTCTGCTCTGCACTTCTCACACTCATACTCACCCACACACAGATAGATGCCTGCTCTACTACTGCCTGACACCTACACACAGAAGCTCCTGTTGCCTCATTTTAACCCTCACCCCCAATGAGAGCCTCCCAGACATGCTGCCATCCTCAGAGACACTAACATTCACAGGGTTTCTCACAGGCACCTTGTGTTTTACCTGCAGAGACACAGTGCCATATTCTTGCTTTCCCTGGCTGTCAGAAAATTCACTGCTATCTTTTCATGTCCCTCACATTCTTTCTACTCTAACTGGCCCAAAGACTTCTGTTTTCTACCATTTTCTGCCCAGATGTATTAGCCTGGATGAGCTCTTCTATTAGTCTTCTCTCAGTCCCTATCAACCAGCTTTAGGCAGCTCACAGAATGTTAATTCTCTTTTTCCTTTACTTTTCTTTTAATATTAAATACTTTACATACTCAGAGTTGTGCAGTATGGGAACCTTCTTCACTAAGGATTATGAAATTCTTCAAATTAAAAGCACAAAGGAACCATTATGTTCTTCCATTCCTCAGCACTTTGTCCTCTCCTTGAGCTGGAACAGGCTGCTGGGAAATCCCCTGGTTACACAGGAGAGAATACCAGTCTTCACAACAGCAATCTGCCTCAACATGACTTCTCTGTGAGTTTGGTTTTGGTCTTGTTTTTTTATTATTTTTTTAATTATTAATTCAATTACCTCTTTTATGTGCCTGTTTCTCAAAGCATTTTGCCCCCTTAAATATACTTCACAAACAAAAAAGAAAATTGATTCAACAGCAGTTACTATGATGTTACATTTGTGGAATTTGTTTTATATGTATTATGTGTTGTTTTGAGTTGTAGAGATACTAAAAAGTTTTTAACTCCTCAGTTGAGTGGAAAATGCAAGGCTACAATAAGCTGAGAGAAAAGTCAACAGATCTTAAAAATTTGCATGTGCCTCTTTTAATGCTTTGAGACAGAAGGAATGGAAATCTGCAAGCATTTGCAATGCAAATCACATTTGAAAATCAGTTGATTTTACCTAGCTTGTGAAAGTGTCAACTCCTGACAGTTGAGGATGTTCTTGATCCCTCTAGGCACTGGTACAATTATGAATTGCTTTGTGATTGTGAGATGCACCTCTGCAGCTTTTCAGCAACACTGTGGAAATGTAATATAGTGCCTGGGTTTAAGATGTAGAAGAGGTTGAAGCTCTGAGTTCGGTGGGTGTTACATCCCAGGCCTGTGCTGTAGCAGGGCCTGGGCACTGTACAGCCCTTTCCATCCCTCTTTCTCTCTAATTTCACATTTCTGCAGTTCTATAGCTTTATAGGAGCTGAGGTGTATTTCCACGAGGAGACTACTTGGGTGGCAGTGGGCAAAAAACACTTCCTTATTTTAACAACAGTACTCCAGATAATGTAATTTAGGCTGCTACACTGCAGTCATAATAAAGACATTAATTACTCTGCCACAGGGTATTTCTATTTTCACAGACATATATCTTAGCTGTGGATTGGTCCTATGCCTGCAGCATTACCTTAAGATATTTTGTGAGATAATATGGGATAGAGTGTGGATCAGGCTGAAAGAAAGTAAGGGACAGCAATAGGGAAGGCTGTAACCCTCATAAACTCTCCCTCTTAAGGAAGGGAGCTGAATTATCACTGGAAACTGATTTCCTTTACATGAAGTCCTTAAATGCAGACCACATTTTGGCTTCCAAGTACCAACTTCAGGTCTTTCTTTATGCATATTCTACCCCATCTTACTGCACATCTTTATTTATAAGCTCAAGATATGGCACATTCTCTCATGAATATGCCTTTAATGTAAAAGCCAGTTTTAATTTTTTAAGAAACTGAAATATGGCTCACCAACTGTATCTTCTAATTTTCTCTTTACCGGCAATGCTAACTTAAGAGCCGCCTTCATAATCTGGGATAGTGTGAAAACTGAAATTTTGGTTTCGTGCTATACCAGGACTGCCAGATTGTGCTCTCACTGATGTCATAACTGTTTCACTAGCTAAAAAAGATGCAAGATAACCTGATTACATAATAGTATTTTTGAAGAGGATTAAATTAAAAGGGATTTATTAATATGTGAAATCAAAAACAATTTTAAATAGCTGTGGTGAAATGACATGAAACTGTAGCATTGCCCAAAATATTGCTTTTAAGTCAAAGCATAGTCTGAATTTATGTGCCCTGGAATTTGAGTTTTTGAAGTTGTTTGAACTGGAAACTTAGTGAAACTAAAGAGAAAAGAGAGAGAAGCATGCTCACACCTTTTTCTGCTCACCTGACAGGATACAGAATGACCACCTGGATTTTAGGACTGATTTTGAAGAGAAAAATAAATAAATTATGATTTTACTTGTGACTACAAATTAAATAGTATAAAGCTATAAAACCAATATGGATATAAAACAGAAGACTCAAACTGAATAAATTGAGAAAGTTTATTTAAGGTGTCTTCTTTAGGCTAAAAGTACAGATATGTAAACATAATAGACGTAATTTTTTATTAAGGAATGTAACTTTTTTTTTTCTCATTTTAATATGCAGGCTTGTCCATCAAGCATATTTTTATTGTGCAGGGAGCAGAATATTTGACTTATAGGCACTTTGATAAGTGTGATATTTCATTTTAGTTTAGTAATGAAACATAATAACCACTGTCAGTGTAAGAACATGATACTTCACACTGAATGTCCTATCGCATTATATGAAGATTTACTATTACATGTAATGAAGCTAGCAAATAAGACATGGGATCTTTCATTTTCTTATGTATGTTATAGTACGGTGAAAGTCTTAAGATTCCAACAGACAAATGTTGGTACAAAAGATCAAAACCACCACTGTTATATAAATACAGGATTTATGATGCCATTGATAAATTATATGTACACCAAGAGCACTAGCAAAAACAATTAAAAAATAAATCCCCCTCCCCCAACTCATAAGTTGAAGGAAGAGGAAATTACTTCAAAAGGAAGCTTCAACACACCATTAAGACAAGTGCCTCATTAAAAATGCCTTTAAAATCTATACTATAAAAAAACACATATCAATTACATAGAAAGTTATGAACCTTACTGTCTTTAGATGAATCACTTAGAGAATCACTTGAACTTCACCTGGATGCTAGTAAAAGGTAACAATAACAACACAGATCCTTTTTCAAACATAAACTTTCAAATTGATGTAAATCCAGTTATATTATTTATTGGACATTTTTTTCTCATTGACACTCACTATGCAGTGTTTATGAATGCCTTAATATTTTGCAGTTAATCCCATACTATTTGCTTTACTGAACTGAATAAGATTGATGGAAGCATGGTTCTTCCACCTATACATAAATCAGTGAATTTTAAAACTCTTAAAATCTTGTAAGAAGGTCAGGTTTTTTCATGCTAAACTCCCATTTTGCTGCTGAATGACCATGACTGTACAACACAACATAGTAATTCATGTTGGAAGAGACCTCTGGAGGCTACCAGGTGCAATCTCCAGCTCAAAGCAGGGCCAGGTAATGGGTTGCTCAGGGCAGCATGAAGCTGGATTCTGCTTCTTTTCAAGCATGGAAACCCCATACATTGCCTCTTCTTCCATATGCTGTCAAAATACAGGTAATTTTCCCCTCACATCTAGTTAGACTTTCCCTAATTCCGTCTTGTATTTGTTGCCTCTCATCCTATCCTGGTGCATGTCTTAGGAAAGCCTGATTTCCAAATCCTCTGCCCCCTACTTTTCAGTAGCTACGGACAGACAGCCCTTCTCCATATCAAGATTGCCTGTGACAAGCAGCAGAAGACACACCAGGATCGGGAGGAGGGGTTGATAGTAAGGGTTTCAACCTGTTTCCTTGAAGCATGCTGTGAATACTGCAGCACAGGCAAAGTCTTACAGAGATCAGCTAGGTGGTCCTGAGGTAATAGGAGACAGCAGGGTAGCATCTGTGAAGCACCTTGGGAGAATATAGCAGTGTTCCTCTAAGAAGGTGACACTGCCAGCAGCCCAGCTGAAGTGTCTCTACACCTGTACATGCAGCATGGGTAGCAAATGGGAGGAGATGGAAGCTACCAGGCTACAGGAAACCTATGACATAGTGATAGTTGTAGAAACTTGGTGGGATGAATCCTATGACTGGAGTGCAGCTATCGATAGCTAGAAGCTGTTCAGAAGGGACAGGAGAAGAAGGAGTGGAAGTGTTGCCCTATATGTGAAGAAGTGGATAGAGTGTGAAGAATTGTCCCTGAAGAACAGCCATGAGCAGGTTAAAAGCTTATGGATAGGAAGGAGGAATCAGCACATCAAAGGGAGTCTTGTGGTTGGAGTCTACTACAGGACACCAAATCAATGGAGCCTATCACTGAAGCTTTCTTATTCCAGGTCGAGGAGACATCACAGTCACATGCTCTCATCCTTCTGGGGGATTTCAACCACCCCACCATTGGTGGATGTAACTGCCAAGACACTCTCCATGATATTTGAAAAGTCATGGCAGTCAGGTGAAATCTCTAGGGACATGAAGAAAGGAAACATTACACCCATTTTTTTAAAGAGTAAGAAGTATAGCCCTGGGAATTACTGACCTGCCAGCCTTACCTCTGCGCCTGGGAATTTCATGGAACAGATCCTCTCAGAAAGCATGCAAAGGCACATGGAGGTCACAGACCTAATTCAGGACAGGAAGCATGGCTTTACTAGGGGCAAACCCTGCCTGACCAACCTAATGGCTTTGTACAATGAAGTGACTGCATCAGTGGACAAGAGAAGACCTATGGATGCCATCTATCTAGAATTCTGCAAGGCTTTTGACATGGTTCCCCCACCACATCCTTCTCTCTAAGTTGAAGAGGTATGGGTCTGATGGGTGGACTGTTCAGTGGATAAGGAACTGGCTGGATGGTGACATCCAGATGATAGTGGTCAATGGCTTAATGTTCAGATAGAAAACAATGACAATCCCTTGGGGATTCATACTGGGACCAGTGATGTTTAATATCTTCATTAATGATATTGACAGTGGTATTGAGAGCATCCTCAGCAAGTTTGCCAATGACACCAAGCTGGGTAGTGCAGTCAACATGCCAGAGTGACAGGATGTAATCCAGAAGGACTTGGACAAGCTGGACAAATGGACCCAGATGAACCTCATGAGGTTAAAAAAAGCTAAATGTAGGGTCTTGCACCTGGGTTCGGACAACCAGAGATATGAATACAGGCTGGGGGAAGACATGCTAGAGAGCAGCCTTGTGGAAACAGACCTAGGGGTACCAGTCCATCAAAAGCTGGACATGAGCCACCAATGTGCAGTTGCAGCCCAGAGGGCCAACAGCATCTTGAGCTACAACAAAAACAGTGTGGCCAGCAGATTGAGAGAGGTGATTCTGCCCCTCTGCTCTGCCCTGATGAGAACTCACCTGGAGTACTGCATACAGCTCTGGACCTCGAACACAAGAAGGTTGTGGACCATACAATTGCATTGACACTGACAGAACTATGACAAAGCAATGATTGGACAAAGGCCACCTTGACAAAAAAAGTGACTAACAGTGTCCACACAG
>NW_009954567.1:1962459-1983014 GCF_000747805.2 Chaetura pelagica | reverse complement strand
AGCAGGTCAAGGGAGGTAACTGCCCCTCTGCTCTGCTCCTGTGAGACCTGAGCTGGGGCACTACATCCAGCTCTGGAGTCCTCAGCACAAGAATGACATGGACCTATTTGAGAGGGTCCAGAGGAGGGGCACACAATGATCAGAGGATGGGAGCACCTCTCTTGTGAAGACAGGTGGAGAGAGTTGGGGTTGTTCAGCCTGGAGAAAAGAAGATTCTTGGGAGAATTCATAGGGACCTCTCAGTATCTGAAGGGGGCCTACAGGAAAGCTGGGAAGGGACTACAAGGGTATGTAGCAACAGGACAAGGGGTAATAGTTTCAAGCTGGGAGAGGTTAGATTTAGGGTAGACATTAAGAAAGAATTCTTCAGTGTGACTGTGGTGAGACACTGGATCAGGTTGCCGAGGGAAGCTGTTGGTGCCCCCTCCCTGAAAGTGTTCAAGGCCAGGTTGGATGGGGCTTGGAGGAACCTGCTATAGTGGGAGGTGTCCATGCCAATACAGGAGGGTTGGAACTAGATGATCTTTAAGGTCCCTTCCAGTCCAAACCATTCCATGATTCTATGAGCTTACAAAAAGCATTTGGGAGATCTACCTTTCCAATGAAAAAGAAAATACACTGAAAATGATATTGTCAAGCACTTAGGGAAACATATTTTTGCAATCTCAGAATGTATCAGGGTGAATAAGTTATTTTTAGATCAATCTGTTACACATTTTGGCTTTTGGATGGTAAATTTAGCAAAGTATCTTCTGAATTTTAAAAATACAGAAGCAATGAGACACTAAGATCTCCAAATTCCTTATACTAATAATACAATATTATGAAAATGAAGTTCCTTTCTTTGTTTTTGCATTAGCACATTATTGTATGAACCTACTGACTATCTGACAGTACCAGTAAAAGAAGATTTTATCATTTACAATAAGTTATTTACCTTATAAATATGATACAGTGCTAGCAAAATGTAATGGAAAAATTGTGAGGACTATACATTCCTCATTCCAAATGTCAAGACAAAATCTCTATGATATCTTTTTTTAAATGGAGCTCTTATTGTATTAAATCTGCCGTCTACAGTAGTAAAGTGACATCACTGAAGCAGGAGTTCAGCATTTACAGGTGAAGCATGGATCTGATGGATGATCGTTTCTTTAGTGTGCAGCTACCATAACTTTTTAGGAAAATGTTTTACCTAATCCTAAGTGCGGCAGCTGTTTTTGGCAAAGATCAGCAGTTATGTTAAAATAGCATCAAATACTTATATTTGGGCATCTAATTTAGTTTTTTTTTTTTTAAACTATTGTTAAAAATGTTATGTTTTTTTTCCTAATAATTTAACATCATCAGTTTCTCCATAAATGTTTACTATGATTAAATAAAACCAACCTGAACACCAGTGAAGGTAAGAATGAGCAAAGAACTCTTGCCAAAACTAAAAAATATTTTTTATTTGAAAGCTTCCAGAAGCAGCTCAAGCTACTTGTACTTTCTATTCTATCTTTTATAAGTAGATTAGAAGTTCCATTTACAACAAAGGCACATTTGCCCAAGTTACACTCCTGGATATTGCTGTTCAGCAATAGACTTAGAAATATACATCAGGAATAAGAAATTATTCCATGTGTGTGCACAGTGATTTCCACAACAAACGCCTTTTGGATTCTAGTCTATGCTAGAGTTAGAAGCCACACAATGAGGCAGATAAGCCTTGTACCAACTTTATAGACTGTGAAACTTAATTACAGAAAGTTCAAGTGGCCTTGCAGAAACCTGTGCAAGAAGTCAAAAGCAAACCAGGAACAGAGCCTTTGTTTTCTGGCATCCAGACCCATGCTGTAAATAGAAAATCCCATGATGTTTTCAGTCCAGCATTCTCCAAGGCATGGACTGATGACCTCACAGGACTTTTCCATCACTAGCATCTGGGCTTCCACAATTAGTCATACATAGCAACTCTGTTGACACTGTGATTAGTGATGGCTACCTCAAAGATTTAGGTGTGGTTTTGTTAAATATTTAAAGCTAAATTTAGATGTGGAAAAGATTTACAAGCTAGTCTGACCTATACCCCTCCCATGCAGCATTGCTCACGACAGTGCATATTTTCAGTATTTCTACAAGCATGATTTCCACCTTCCCTGGTGTTCAGGTGAAGCAGCCCACTGAGACCTCAGACATGAAACCATCATCTCCATCCGTGCCAGAGTTGTTAGCAATGTGCAGTACTCAGCAGAACTGAAGTTCTTACAATACAGACCGTAGTCCATTACTTTCCTCATTCACTAATTGCCTCCCAGTGTTATTTCTATGTTGAATCCAAAGGTTTAGATCCAGGATAGCAGCAAACAGGAGAATCCAGAAAAATACAGGGACGTGTAGTGAAAGAACCTTCTCCCATCATCTTTGTAATGAGTGAGTAAATCTGTATCACTTAGTAGATTACTACAAAACAAAACAACCTTCTTACTTTTTTCTTCTGATGAAGGGGCAAAGAGGTTATTTTCAGTACATGATTCAATAATTGTACTTGCTACTGTGAATGGCATCAAGTTAGAAAGAGCAAACTCTTTTTATACACCTCCATGCAGGGAAAACAACGATAGAAATAAACATTTTCTTGAAAGGCAAAGCCTTCTTTCTGAGGAGTGGTCTTTACTGAATAAAAAAAATATCTTTTTCTCTTGTGAAGTGCAGGACTTACTCAGATCAAGGGAAGTTTTATGTTTTCAAGGAAGTGGACTTTTTCTCAGAACTCCCAGTCAATTATTTTAGCTAGCTCAGTTCGTGCAACATTTTACACTGTAAGAAGGCCCTGCTGTTGTACAACCTTGGGGCTATGCATCCATTGCCACAATTGAGATACTGAAGATTATTTCTAAAAGGCACAGAAAACAGATTCCTGGTCTTGTGCAGCAAAACGATGGTGATTTCACTGAATTAATTACTTGAATACACTGAGGGGTAGAGAACCACAGTTATTTTATATCTAGTTTACTACTGACACCATACATTTTACAAACACCATAGCTGAGTAAATGATGGCTCTGATGGTTGGACATTTAGCACCTGGGTAGCAGACGGCTTGAAAGTTTGGCAGTTGGTTACAGTTGCAGTTGGTTCTTTTTGTCATGCTAGCTGACTTGTGGAAAAGGTTTGGATTCATGAATCAATGAAGGAGTGGGGTGGAAAGGCAATGAAATTAAACTGACACATCTGCAGAAAGCAGCTGAGCTACACAATGTTCGTAGTCTTTTTAACATGTACTTGGAAGCAGACTGAGCACCAAATAGTCTGAAGATTTTCTAAGCCTGACCTGGACGTCTTGTTTTGAAAGTGCATCCCTGAATGACAGCAGAAGATTGTAAAAGTTTCAGTGGGTTCACTTGCCTCTCAGGAACAAAAGAGCAAGCTATCTTTGTGGCTGAATTAGGTTCAGGCTAGAATAGCTTGGGCTGATCACAAGGCTCCCAATGTGCACAACTGCTGCACCTGCACCATGTGTTCTCTACTCATTTAACTTCCAATTCAGACGAGACTGGTCTTCATCAGAAATTTGTAATGCAACGCAAAGCAAATAGCTGCTCTTCTATTCAGGGTTTTCTTCCACTTTGTGTAGCCTTGATTGATGACTGTCAGCACTGTCAAATTTATTGCACAGCATATCTCATAACTTCCTATGATTACTTATTTCCAGAAATGCTGTTCACGCACAGAACACATCCCTTGCATTACAGAAAAAGGGGTGATCATTAGTTTTACATTTTGGGGTCTTTCTCCTTTATATACAGACTCAGGCAAGTTTTTTTCTTGGTAAATCAGAGAAATACTGGTGTGGGGCCTTGCACTGCATATTTATGCACGTGGGCATGTTCTTCCAGAAGTAAGTTTTTTCCGAAATTTACACTTTACTAATGTGATCAGGCTTTATTCAGGTAATGTGCAATCCACATATCCTTAAAAAGGCATTTCTGCTTTTTATTTTGATCTGCTTTAGAAATACTAAAGGTGGGAAGTAATATAGAAAGAGATGTAAACCACAGTATCTTGAAATGAACCACATTCTAGTCAGCCTTGCTCACGTGTCTGACCTTGCATATTTTTCTGTATAGCTTTCCAGTCTAACTTAGCTTTATCTGAGGGTGTATCTTGATACATATTTCATTTAGCTCATTTGTCTTTCCAGTTGTATACAGTTCAGAATACAGTGTCCAACATTCTTTGCCTCCACACAATGGTTTGATCACAAAGGTTTATTTACAGGTTCCTTTGGGTACCTGTAACCCCACAGCTAAAATTCATCTTTCCATTAGTATCTCAAGTACGTTAAGCTAAAGCATCTGAAAACACCTGTGCTATTGCTCAAGTAAAATTTTCTTCTTGAAGTCAATGAGCAGAAAGCAAATTAATCCTTAATGAACTATAAGCAAGACAATTCCACACACTTTGTAGCACAAAAGTGTCTGAAATTCAAAATAACTTAAGAAAGGGAAAACAGTAAAGTGTTGTTTTTTCTCATTTGTAGTTACTGAGTGAATATCCAGAAATGTATTTTGATTGACTGATTTTCCTCCTACTTTTCCTCACTTACAGCTTCATCATCATTTTTTTTTTGTGTGTCTGTATCTAATCCACTACTTCTAATCATTTAAACATGAGCTATGGCAAGAAAATTCTTAAAAGGTGAAGTTGTTATAAAACTTTGCATTAACAGATATCCTGTGTTTCCTGCAAAATATACAAACCCAGATGCACAAAGGGGATGCAATGAGATCTAATGGAAGGGATGTCCCATACAGCCCTATACAAGAAAACTTGTTGGATCAGGCTTTCTCAGGAAATCTCTGCAAGTAACTTACAAGCCAGAAATATATGAAAGTGATTGTGTGTGTTCGCTGCATGCCAGCACTGGTTTATAGTGAAGCCTGCAAAAAAACAGAGCAAACTACCTGATACTTAAAAAAAATAATAAAATATATTCAAAGCTTAGCTGGAGTACTTGCTGGTTGTTATTTGTTTTAATATATTCAATAACCCTGTCTTCAAGACAGAGACATTTTTTCCCAAGAAGCAGATACTTATTGCCAAACCTGTTGTTGCTATCTTACTCTTCATGACTGGGGAAAGAACATTTTCTGGTTTTTAAAAATTTTCTATTAAATATTTTAAAAGCTTAGGAAAAGCACCACTGATGTGGAGGTGGTTTTGCACTTTTTAAAAGGATCTACCAACACAGTCTGTATCAGCAAAGACTGTAATTTTTCTCTCCATGAGACCCTGCAACACACTACTTTAAATATATAGGATCAATTGGAAAAGAAGAAAAGCCTTCACTAGTTAATTTTTACACTGAACAATTTTTTTGTTTGTTTCCTTTCTGTAGAGAAAATAAGAAAAAAAAAAAAAAACTATTGAACTTTGTACAACTTGATGGATAGATTAGCTTCAAAGGGAAGATAAAATATTGATAAAAGGAACAAAGAGTTGCATCTGTACTTTGTTGGGATTATAGCTGTGACCTTAAGGTTTAAATCCACTCAGATTTGCTGCAGTTGTCAAAGCAATAAACTCAGTAACATGTTGCCAAATGACAGTGTTAGAAAGTATATAATTTATAATTCTTACTCCCCTTTCCATGTAATGGTGCATCAAATATGTCACATTTTCTGAGTTACATTTCCTAAAATAGTGACATAATATAGGAATTCAGCACCTAACTTTTGCAGGTTTATTTAGAAACTATGGCAAAGAACATCTCCTCTTGGCTTGCTAGTGGCCTGCACTTTATTTCTAGATACATCAATAAAATGTTTATGTGTTTTGCATAGATTCATTACTATCTAGGAGAGGGAACATCAACACTTTGCACGGAAAAATAGACAATTAGTTCTGCAGAAGGATATTGTCCAGTTCCAGCCATGCAAGAAAGACAGAAGAAGTATCCCTTCCTCCTTTCTTTGACTTTTGAGATAAGGCTACTAACATAGTTAAGTATAAAAATGTCATTAAAAATGCCACCTGAATCTCATGTGCCATTTGTTTCAATTTCCATATTCCTTTCAGTTTGCTATGTTTTAGTCTTTCCCTTTATTCTTGCTTTCTGGACAATGCTCTGGTCTTCTGTCTTTAGATACATCTTCCTCCCATTGGCACCCCTTCTTATGCACTGTTCCATTTTTTTTTTCCTTCTCCTTTTGACATACTCTATGTCCATACCATGTTTCTTGTTGCATGGCCTAAGAGTTTGTCCTTATTTTCAGCTGTGCTCCATAATAAACATCAATCTGATTCCTTGAACTCTTTTCCTTACCTTTGTCCCAAGTCTCAGTGTGTTTTACACTTTTGCAGTTCCACCAGTGTAATTTCTACCAAAAAAAATGGCATTGTCTCAGAGCTTCATTTTCTGTTACCCCTTCGGGTACACAGGAAGGCTGCAAGCACATCATGGAAAGGATGAGCTTTCACATGAGCTTCCATAATCTCAAGCCTACAAATCTGGCAGCACTTCTAAACTCATTTTTTTGCTGAGAATTAAGCTTATTTTTTGTTTTGTGGGCTTCAAGGCACTTTTTTAGGAGCAGTTCTATCTACTACACAGGGCTTAGTAACTCATTTCAGCTGCTAAAACCACCAGTTTGGTTAAAAGAGACAATCAATCTTGCATGAACACCCTGATTGAAGAAAACCACTTCCAAAAATAAATCCTTATGTGTATTATTTGCAGTAGACAGCAAGAACAGAGAAAACACTAACTATTTATCAGAACTTTGGGCAAGTCATGGCAACTTCTAGAGGTCCAGCACAGCTGCATATGAAAGTTCAAGGACAAGATTCATAGTTTCCTGCACAAGGAACATTTTGCTCAGCTGCAAGTAGACTCGAAGCTGAGAATTCCAGAGCTCTGGATTCAAGTTACCTCATGGTTCATATAGCAGAAAAGTGGTGCAGATATGCTACTAGGCAGCAATTTTGGGAAGAGTAATTAATAGCTTGAAGTGCCTATACCAAAGTCCTTGGTAGTTTTCAGAAGTGACACTAGATGCTGAGTCTTTTGCATCTCTAACACCCCTTGTCAGTCTGGAGGTAGTTAACTATGTCTTCTGCTTTCTGTAGTGTTCTTAAATTGATTCACCATGAATTAATTAGGAAGTCTTTAAAACAAAGTCGCAAACCCCTCCGTCACAGAATCACAGAATCACAGAATCATCAAGGTTGGAAAAGACCTTCAAGATCATCAAGTTCAACCATCCACCCTACAACCACTAACCAATAAACAATCTTATGAAACACCACATCCACCTGTTTTTTTAACATCTCCAGGAATGGTACCTTCACCACCTCTTTGGGCAGCCTGTTCTAGTGCCTCACTACTCTTTCTGTGAATAACTTCTTTTCTAATATTCAGCCTGAACCTCCCCTGGTGCAACTTGACTCCATTTCCTCTTATCCTATTGCTGGTCACCAGGGAGAAGAGGCCAACACCCACCTCACCACAACCTCCTCTAAGCTAGTTATAGAGAGCAATGAGGTCTCCTCTCAGCTTCCTCTGCTCCAGGCTGAACACCGCCAGCTCTCTCAGACTCTCCTCATAAGACCTGTTCACCAGACCCTTAATCAGCCCAGCTGCCCCTCTCTGCACCCCCTCCAGCACCTCAATGACCTGCCTATACTGCAGTGCCCAAAACTGCACACAGTGCTCGAGGTGCTGCCTCACCAAAGCTGAGTAGAGGAGCAGGATCACCTCCCTGCTCCTGCTGGCCACACTATTCCTGATGCAAGTCTTGGCCACCTGGGCACACTGCTGGCTCATGTTCAGCTGGCTGTTAATCAACACCCCCAGGTCTCTCTCTCCGGGGCAGCTCTCCAGCCACATTTATTGTAGAATCAATATTATCATAGCACTGGTATTTAACTGCCCCGGCTAGGAGACTAGTCTTTGAAGTACCTCCTAACTGTGGCCAGAGATAAACATAAATGAGAGAGATTACTCTGCACATTGAATAGAATTTATATTTTATAATTCTTCTGTCTTTTTCTGGTGAGTGCATTATACTTCATACTAAAGTTGCTGTTATGTAGTACCACATTTGGATTCTTTCTATAATTCAACCCAAACAGCTAAACCAGCAGGCAATTTCAAGTGGTTATGGTGTTTTTTACTTGGAATAGTACACATTAATTAAAAGCAGATTTAATTGTTGGAATCATTATCACCAGCCTAACCACTTAAAAATTTAAAACTAAATATAGAGATGACATAAAATTCAGTTTAAAAAGAATAGATTAGCCTCTCCAGTTTTGTCCTTCATGCTATTAATTAATCCTTATATTTTATAAGACTTGCTTATAATACAACTCTGTAATACTGTATATAATTTTTGGAAGAGAAAGGCAAACATGGATCCAACAATTTTGTTTGTAACTAAGAGTAACTGGTCATTGTTCCTCACACTGTGATGCTATTTGAGGTCTGGAGCTTGATGTTGGAAAAGAAAGAAAATGAAGGGCATAGAGGCAGATGGATATTTTTCTGTCTGCATAAATTCTCAGGAAACCACTATCTAGATGCAGTTGGATGTAAAAACATAGAAATATTCCCTGATTTTGCTATCAGTCAAACCTTGATCTAAGGTTTTAAAATATTAATAACCCATGGGAGTGCATTCTGGGCCCATGCTAGAGGAAAGCTGCTGACAGACTTTCATGAGGGATTCAACTGTATGTTTCTCTCTGTGCTCCCTGATCTGTGTGCCTCTTGAGGTGTGTGTTGATACTGCTGGTATTAAGTATAATAAGGAAATAATGTTATTATTTTTCTCTGAACTCTAGCAGATTATATACATAGGGGTCACTAGCCTGTTTTCACATTATCCTGTGTACTTTGAAGTAGTAGTCTGGTGATAAAAAGAAAGGAGAAAAGATAATGTGCTCCCATTTCAGAATGGTGGGTTTTACTAACCCTGATGTAGAAAAACTACAGAATCCTTTAAAGTCAAAAGAAAATAAAACATAAGCCTTCATTTCTTTTTAAATGGGATTAGTTGTTTTCTTGTGGGTGGTGTGGAGACAGTATAATTGAAGAGGATGTGAAAAACTGATAGAATTAGATATGCCAGATGCTAATAGAAATTAACTTCTTTCCCTTTGCTTTAGTATCTGGTAGCTGGTATCCATCTTTGAAGGTTAGTGAGTAGGGTAGTTCATATACATACTCCACTGTTTGTAAGGAATGTTTGCTTTAGATAAGAACATATTATCCAAGTTAGATTACATTTCTTTTAGCCACAAAAAGAAATAAAACTATGATATGAGCTCAATAAAAACTGGTGTTGCCAAGACAAACTTATTTTTAAGGTTTGCATATGTGGCTCCTAAAGATGTGAGCTGAACTGAAAACAGTAGAAAAAACTGTATTTGCCTTTAACAGTAATAAAGATAACAGACATGAGGTATCATTTAAATTTGTCTTTTCCTCTTTTAATTAAAAACATCCTGCTATTGGAGATAAGTAGCATCTCATCAGAAGGAATTTATAGATAGAAGAAGTAAGACTGTTCCTTGTAACTCTGAGTCAGAAGTGATAAAGGTTTTATTGTAAAGTTTTATGTATATATATATAACTATTGATAATGCTCTTAGTTTCATTGCTTTAACTGCAAGTTTTACACCTTTAAATGTTTTTAAAAACATTTAATTTAGTACACATTTTCTTTTTTTTTGTATCAATACTTCTTCAGAACTTTAGTTTCAAAAGAGGGAGTAACAAACATGCTTACTTTTCACTATACTTGCTTGTTGTTTCATTTCTGCATTTTGTCGAGTTCAGAGGACGTGGACTATCTCTGGACTGCTTTGTGCACCTCAGTGAGGAAAGGCTTGCAAAAGCTGAGTCTAGACACTTTCATGTTCCTATAGTCTATTCCCATAGACTATTATAATATTGAGGCCTTTGAAACGTGTCAGGTTGTTCTTGGTAATTTAAGCTCTGTGCCTAAAACACACACAAAAATATATTCTCCCCCTCCTTCCAACTGCACAAGATCTTCCTGGGCTTCATCTTCCCTGGTCAAGGCCACTCTCCACACAGAAGATCTGCAGAGGTTCTGCCATGGCTAACAGTTCCACATCACTATAGGTTTTCTATATAAAATAAATTACTGGAAGGTGGCCATGGATCATGTTTTCTGGGTCTTTGGTTAGACAGCAGCTAGACTTTGCCTAAGTCACAGGGCAAATCTCAAACCCAGAAAGGTCTCTCTACACAGACGGGACTCAAGGGCTTCTCTCCATTGACATGGCCACCTAATGTCCTTCTGCAAACTGCATCTGCTGCTTACAGGGCAGAATAACATCAGCCAGATATTCAGATACTTGTTAGTTACCTATAACATAGTTTAGCAGCTGTCAACAAGAGGGCCAAAGGCTGTGACATTCACCACTGAATACAAAGCAGATGAAACAGGTGATGATGTGATTAGATGCAGCAATGTCATGTTTATAAATTATTTTTATATCAACAAGATTAAAAGTATTAGAAGATATGATTAACATGCTACCTGGGTTTATACTGCCTTGAGTAATACAGGCTAGCTCTGCCAAGCACTCCAGGACAGCTTGCCTCTGCCTTTCTCCTTTCCCTGAGTTGTGATAGGAGAAGGTAGGGCACAGCTTGCCAGCCTCAGCAGTGATGGGCTATGGGGTGCAGGTTCACTCTTCTCTCTGCAAGGGAGCTGCAACATGCCCCCCTTTTACCAGGACAGATCAAGTTATGTGTTCATGGCCTTCTGCTCCGCAGGTAACTCATTAAAATTTGGCCATAGTTGGACAAACACATCTCACTGATGTAACCTAAGACAGACATTATAACTTTTCTTCCGTATGTGGGCTCACAGGGGATGTAGGCTCTGTACAACACCAAGGTGCAAAACTGAAGCTTTTCTGCTCAGATTATACCAGTGTTAGCAAAGAAGTTTTTACAAGATGCATGCAAGGCTTGTGTTTACACTGATAAACACCACAGAGTGTATTCAAATACAGCTAATTTAAAAATGCTTTTCTGAACAAATTGCAATTGAAATCATGAGCAAATATGAATTGCAAAACCAAATATAAATTAGAATTTTACAGTGCTTGAGTGAGTAATTTCATTAATCTTCATGAACTGTGTAAGTATTAGGAATATTTCTATCAGCTGACCTAAAACCCAGAAAAGGTCACAGGTAATTTTAGGTCATAATTGTATCTAAGTGAGAAACATTTTTTATATGAGGGTTTTCTGCCCCTCCCCTTGGACAGATTAATACTGGTAACTCTGACCAGAACATCTATTCCTTGCTCTGCAAGCACTGGAGTGCCTCCTAGCCTTTATTAGGAGACAGAAGAGAGTACAGACTTGAAGTGAATTATGCTGCAGATTTACAGGGAGTTATGCTTTCTGAAGCAGAACTAACATAACCAGAGATGCTGAGAAGCCGACAGGATACTAGCTTGGCTTGACCAAATTACATGAGAAGACAAAAATTTTGCACACAGTGTAAAACAGTGCAAAATTTATGTCGGTGTTTGCCTCTATACTAGACCAGGAAACGTAGTCATGCCATTGACCTGGCACAGATATGATCAGCTGATCAGATCTGACCATGGTGTCTTGCATGCTTTTGATTTCGATCAGCTAGAACATTTGCAGGTGAAGCTTAGTCTGGTATTTAGAACAGACCAGAACCCATTCCCAATATGCAATTTGTAAGAGTGGATTTGAGGATGTTAACCATGTGAAAGTGGTATCTTGCAGTTCTAGCTAGGACTTAAGGGATAAAAAGGGTCTCTGAACTTACTTTGTGTGTTGTAAGCCAAAACAGTTCTGGTCAAGTTTTTCTGAGGCAAATTGAGGTTTTCCAACATTGAATGGCAAATAATTTTCCTTGAGTCAGGATGCATGTTTCAGTGCTCTATGGGAAATGGGCAAGGGTGTTATCTGTTTATAGTCAGGCATGACAAGTCTTAGCCCAAAACTAAGACTGTGAACCAGCTAACGGAACCATCTCTCCACCCTGAGTGATGGAACAGTTCCTGTTCCTGCTCTTTTTCTCTGCAATAACTTAGGTTTAACCCAGGGCTTATGCTATTCCTCTACCCATCACACACGGTAGCCCCTTGATAGGGAAGGTGTTCTAGAAGCATTCATCAATGCTGAGTTGGGATGGGAACAATCCGCCTTAGACCCAGTACTTGGCTCTAGAAATGCCTAGTGCTTTCTTCTTCTCTCCCTTCTGTTTCTCCAGACTTTGGTAGCTGACATATTTTTTGAACAAGTAATGGTCTCATTTGTGTTTCATGCCTCTTGGATTTCCTCCATATGTTGGTCACGAAGTAAAATTAACAAACTAGTGCATTCCAAATAGGAGATGAACACAAATCTACCGCAAGATAAAGATCTCAAGAACATCAGCATTGCAACACTGGATTCAGCAGCAATCCAACTTTTACCAGTCATTTTGTTACACTCCAAACCTTATTTGTGGGCAAAGAGGAAGTACACCCTATATGTATGCATATACAGGCAAGAATTTGTCATTAGCATAACTGAAATCTTAAGAATCTAGTAATTACTAGTCCATGTTTAATTGTTACAGAATAAGTAAATACAGTAAATAAATAAACAAATAAAATTAAGTTTGAATAGTTCCATAAAGAAAAGATTTGGATAATCTAGTTGAAATTGTTATATTCACACTTGGTAGTTCCTTCCCTTCTCTTTCTTTCACTCTTCCATTGATCTGCTGATCCTAAGGTAGGTACTTTCATTCTGGCTAGTGTCTTAACAGCATCTGGACTCTTTTGCCAAATGAATTATAATGCTCACATTGCTGGTTTCTTCTACTTATTCCAGAATGTATCTGGGCTAACTTTTATGCATTTGTTAACATGCTTTTACACCTTGTTCTTCATTGTCTGCAACTATGAGTAATGTCCAAGTACAATGCTGTGTATGTTAGACATTATTTATTTGTAACCACTAAAACCAGTGGTTTACCCCTAAAACTTGTTTTGTTCAGCTCCAAGTGTGCATTTCTTTAACAGACCATGGTGGAGTCGTTTGTAGCTGAGAGGTCTCCAGTGTCAAGCTTGTGCCCGAGTTTTATAATCCTGTGCCTATACTGGTCTATGCTGCATCCAGTGTCTCTGCTTCTCAAGGCTTCTGCTATGTGTAGAGCACTTGTATTTCTTTACACTACATTATTTTGTTAGAGATACAAACATGTCTTCCTCTACTGAATAATTGTTTGTTACTTTTTGCTATATAAAACTGTGGTTGTACCACACAAAGATAGCAAAAGGAAAACAAATTAGCCATAGACATCTGGTCAATTAGAGAAATTACTGTCATAGCTAACACAAGTAAAACAAAGCTGCAGGCAGGTCAAAGGAAGTTCAGACTGAGCAAGCCTGACAAGCCTAACTCCTGAGGCTTTATAAATACAGTACAAAGCTTATGGCCTGTTACTCGCAGTGGTGATACCATATGACATGGGTATATGGGTATGATACTGTTTTAGCATTGTTTGCAGGACTGCTGAAAGCCTATACCTCAAAGCACTCAAGGTGTACTAATCTTTTTCTGGCATATTCTGATGCCTGTATACCTCAGTAAAAATGGGAAATGTTATCTGAAGTACAACATTGGCAACAGAAGCGTGATGATCCAGCAGGACGTGCTGGAGTGGAAGCATGTTTTGCTACCATGCTGATGGAATGAGTCAGGTGATATCATTATAATGTAACTCCTTTGGGAGGCAGAGGGGTGGAGGGAAGAGTAGAAGTGGCATTATTTGAAGAGCTAAGAGGGTTCTCAATGAACTACAGATATCAACTAGAAGCTAAGTAAGGGTCTAAAACTCATGACTGCCTGACATGACACAAAACACAGATAGGAGCACTCAGTACTTCTCAGACTCAGGGGTTCTGGGCCTTTAGGAGGAAAGAATATAGTAAAGTTTTATTGTAATGCAACAGGAAACATTTTTTAATTCCTAAGGCTGGGAAGTGATTTCTGTTCAGTAGAGGATGTATAGAAGAGCAAGGCTTTTCCCACGTGCATCAGACAGGAAGATTAGAGGAACTATTTGTAGTTGCTTGTAGAACTATTTGTGCTGCTTGTGATTTTTGCAAGAGACAAAACAATTGGATTCACCTGAGCCTTTGTTGGCTTTTGGAAAAAATTAATTTTGTTCATTTATGTGTATATACAGTTAAATTTAGAAATTCTGGACCAAGAGAAAATGGGTTGTGAATCCAAATACACAGCTAAAGCATTCATCCTGACAGAAAAGTCTAAAAAACCCTGAATGGGCTACAGTCTTTCCTGCTTCATTTACTGACCAGTGAACTGGCTACAATGAATGGGTGACTAACACAGAAGGTGAGGGCATCTCTGGAGACTGAAAACCAAATACTGCCAGGGACAAATGTCCATTTTCTGATGTCACCTTTGTCTGTTGGGTATGCAATATGATTGCAAAATACAATGCAATTTGAAGCCTCTCTTCAAGAGACAATTGGGATCAGAATAACAAAGGTGTGGTAGAGTAGGAATTAGCTACATCATTTGAGTAATGTTGAGTAATTTGCCCAGTACCTTCCTAGGCTGTGCCTCACTCAGCCAAGTCCTTGGTATAGCATTTCTCCCACGATCTGCAGCTTTGTTCACAAAGGAAAAAAGTAACATGTAAATAATGTGTGCCACAAGAACCATAGCAGTTTGGTTATGTTGACGTGACCTCAGAAATGAAAAGGCATCTGAAAAAGTTTCTAAACTGTTTGGTTTTTTTTAATCTGCAAGTTACTAATTGCAAAAATAGCTGCATGAGAACAATTAGGTGGAAAATACAAAACGTATCTCTTAGATGAATTCATTGTTCTACTTGTAAACATCCGCTGGGCTATCACATCCTGGAAAAGACACTCAGTTTCTCTACATACGGAAGTTATGGTTTGCTAGTTCCCATGCACTGGCAGGCCCTACTTGCTTTGCGTGCATATAGAAGGAGCACACCTTCCTCTATGTTCAGGTATGAAAATAATAAACATACAGCCAGAGTCAGGAAATTATTTTTCTCATGTTATTAATTAGAGGCATTAACCATGATTTTTCTGCAACATAATCAGAAATGAAAACAATTTGTGAGTAGAACACAGTAATTTGCATTCAGGTAGGTATTCCAAAACTACAGAATGAAGTATTTCTCCTTTCATGAGGTTTTTCCTTTAAAATACTTGCAAAAAAACAGCTTTAAGGGAGAAAAAAGATTTTTATTATATAGGCTTTTCCTCTCTTCTTCTGTTGTTTTCTTTTCTACTCTTAAGCATGTCTCTTTCTCCAAGTCACCAGCAAAGCAGTAAACCTCCATTTAAAAAAATGCAGGCCTGTAAGTCCCTTTTCCCTACTTCCAACCCATTTTCCTAAAGAGGCTGGATCTTCAGAGAATATAATAACAATCTCTATGCCCACCACTGATGCTGGGTTATCCAAAGTTTTCAAAAGTAATGCTCAGCTCTCGTGAAGCTAAACCTTAATTCAACCTGTCTAGACACTGAGGAAGGAAAGCTGCTGTAAAAAAACCAAAAACAAAACAAAAACAAAAACTAGTTTGTTTTCTTGGTTGGTTGGTTTTCTGTTTTGTTGTCATTGTTTGTTTTTTGGTTTTTGTTTCCTTTTTATTCTATACATGTGCTTATGTATTTGTATTATTTTCAGATATATAATATTGTATTTTATATGTATGATAGGAAAGGTTGCTTTTGAAAAAGGAAGGTAATTGTGACATGCAAATTCACAAACTAACAAAAGTTGGACATTCACGTGGAGACACTTGCCTGGTCTCATATGTTGTCCTGAAGTTTACAGACTGATTCTTAGACTTTGATTTTTCTAACTTTGCTCAGCTTGTATTGCATCAGAATAGTCATGACTTTGTTTAAAGATCCTCACAGAGAATGATACAGCATGCATGCTTCAGATAATATTTAATAATATTAAATATATTATAATAATATAATAATAATATTATAATATAATGATATAAATATATATAAATATATGAATAATTTAAGATTATCTGCATGTGTGTTTGAGTGGCAGATGCAGTGGCTTCTGGTCAGCACAAAGCCAAATTTTACTCAGAGCGTTTCCACATACACAGAAACAAACACTTTCAGCACAGAAACAAGATAAAAATCCCTAAAAGCTGAGGAATGATCAGACTATCTAAAATATATCACTTCAGAATTAATTTGATGCTTTAACTTAGGAAAAGAAAAAACTGTTCTTCTTTCTGTCAGGCCTGTTCTTAAATAATTACTGGTTAGCTAGAATATGACAAGCTCTCCTTTTGAGCTACAACAACCAAGAAACACTTTCTCTCATTTTTTTCTCCTTCACATTCCTCCCATCTCTTACATACTTGCTACAATATCTTTAGTATACAACTTCCTGTGACATTTTAATTGTAACTGCCAAATAATTACAGCATTCTTAAAAGAAAAATTCAAGGGGAATTTCATGCAAATGAAGCTGAAGTTTTTGAAGTTTTTGTGGATCATCCTTAGAGCTGCTATAATAAATTATGCTGATTATCAGGAAAAAAATCTGCATTTTTTGTAAGCAACATCTCCACTGTCATGAGTCCTTTTGCATATATATGCCAAAAGCTTTTGAATGATGAAGAACTAAAATTATAATTTGGCTTCTGAATTTGCAAGCACACATTACTCATTCACTGCATACTGGTTCTCAGGCATCAGGGGTGTCTTTTGAAGGCTCACAACTTTGCAGCCTCCAATTCCTGTCAAGTTTACCTTTATGTCCCATTTGGACACCTTTGCAGAATTATATTTTTTAAAAATTGTCCTATAATCCAGCAACTTTTCTGTAGCCCTAGATTCACTGCAGTGTTTCTTGATGGGCTTGCCCGTTGTGTGCTTTTATCATCTGTTTATGATTTCTTAGCCATTTATCCCTGTTATGGAATAGACTGTTTATAAAGACTTTAGTGGACTGATTTTAAAGTTACTCTTATTGTGACTGACATAAAAAATTTCTGTGCCAGCTTAAGATCAATCAGTGACTCAAAAAAAAGCCCTCATTTCCTTTTAATTAAAGACAAGAATGTGTTGGAATCTTGGCACAGAAGCAAACTGAGGGATTTACCTAACAAATCGGTGCCCCAGTACACATTTCATCATTTTCAAAATGGCTTAAGGTTTTATTCACAGACCGCAGACAGAGTACACACCTGCGCAGAAACCAAGTGAGCATTAACATGCCAAGATAAACTGTAATTTTTGGTTCCAAGCTCTTTTAAAATCATACACATACCATTAATAATAAGAAGAATAATGTGAGGATTTTAATGCAAGTCTTACTATTGAAAAGTCATTTTTATATTTTGTTATTATATACAAAAAAGTAGTCTGGTATTCAATACAGAGGTGTGGCTCCAGAAGTTAGCACTGAAGTTTCTCCATAGGTATGGCTAAAGGCAGGGACATCATTAAGGAGATTTTGAAACAGCATCACCCCACTCCTTTGAAAATACCTTTGGGATTATTTCAGTAGCACCTCACTGGTGTTGCAACAACAAAAATAGTTAGGTCAGAGACATTAACATTCCTTTGACTATGCTGTTTCTGTTGCATGACTAGGCAACTGAGCCCATTAAACTAATCCAGGGCCTGTGTTTTCATCAGTTTTGTAAATCATGTGCTACATCCTTATAAATCTATAAATAAAGCACAACACAACAAAGCTTTTTTATTCTTATTATTTTTTATATATATTTTTATTAGCAACAACTTCATTGCCACATGTAACGTAAAAACCTCACTCTGAAAAACGACCTAAACTTGCTCAACCTTAAAGCACCAGATTCAGCAGGGATTACATGTCTTCTGAAAGTGAGGTTTTGGGAGTTTGCTGTATTGAAACATCACTTGGCTTTTTTATGTGCTGGGTTGAACTTTGATATGTTTTTGTTTCAGTCAAATTAGCATCTGATCTCCAGCAGCAGGTCTGGAGGAAAGTGAGGTTGAAGTCAAACTGCTCTAGTGACACCAATCCTAATCATAATGTTTTGGAAAAGTAAAGAAATGTGTAATCTTTACTACCACTATTAAATTTAGTGTTGCTGGATGTCAATAACTGCTGCTTGCTCGGGACAATAATTATAGGTGGCTGTGATTACGCTTTAAGTGTTCCAATGCAATATTATGGCCTGGTCTTTTTCTCATCTTCCCTCACTTGCAGTAACAGAAAATTGTACATAAGCTTATTAAATGCTTGCTATTGCTAGATTTGTCTGCACATTGGCAGAGGCAGTAACAGAAGTCATTCATGTTTGAGATGCATGTTCTGATACATGGATGATTGGATGACAGATGGTGGGTGTCCTTCCTGCTTATATTAATCTTTAGGTCAGCTCAGTAGATGTACTTTCTAGCTTCTATGTGATAGTTGATCAATTGAGTCATGTGTTTCTTGATTTTTCAGAGCTACTGGAGAACTAACAAGATTATGCTTTCAAATGGTCAAGAGTATTGTCTCGAGCTTAGAGCAGAAGCTAGTCAATTAGTAATCTTAAATTTAAACCCAAACATTTATTTTTGAATTTTTGCATAACACAGACTCTCTTTCCTTTGATTTAATGTATCTCAGTAAAGACTATATAATAACATCACAAAGGAACATTTTAAATCTTCATTGACTTATAAAAGCAATTGAATAGTCTGAATGATTATGCTGTGTGAATACTACCACTCACAATAACAAGAGATTATTGCATTGTGTCAGAGTCTTGGCTCACCTGAGGTCTACTGCCCTGCTTTGACCACAATTAGAGAGAATGTGATGTATTTCAGTAAAAGACTCATTTCCATGAATAAGTATAGCATCAATTAGGTACCTTTTTTCTGGACACAGAAATTTATTTTCAGAAAACATACTTTTGCCCAGATGAAGAAATACTTGCCTGCTTTTGTGGAGTTGTCCTTACTCTGTTTCCTACTTTATCTGTCTTCACAGCTGCACTCACACAATGCACTAACAGCAGCCGCATCCTCTAACAAAGCAACACATCCTCCAATGTGCTGCTGGTCCTGGCTGCTGGCAAACTACCAGACTTTAAAGCTGGAGTATTTTATTTATTAGCCCCCTGCATTTTTTTCTAGATTTCAGTTGTGATCTTATTTAAACAGCTGAGGTCTTCCCAGCTGCTAAAGTCAGAGGTTAATATATGATATCATTAGAGGTTGACAACACTGGTTTCTATTTCAGGCTTTTCTGAAGAATGCAGCTGCAAGATTCAAGTCTGAGCTGAAATAAAGAGACAAAAAGGCAGAGTGGGTTACTCAGAATTTAGTAGCTGCTGGGAGCTGAGATGTAGCATGTTACTAAATGGCACTTTTTTGTGTGCCTTCTAGGCAATAACTTTCTAATGCATCATCCAGCTGACACCAGGTTTCCAAATCCATTTTTAGGCATCAATATAAATAACTTTCATTTAGCTTGGTGAAAAAAAACAAAAATCATGAGGAAATGGGCACAGAAACCCAGCCTTTCAGTTATAGAGATATTCACTCCAACCTTTGTTACAGTTCAAAGAATATCTTAATGGCCTTCAATACAACCTAACTAAATAACAAAATATTACATTGAAAAAATCATATGTGTTTTCTTTTCTCAGCTGCATTGTTTTAAAGGGAACTTCAAGCTTTTCTATGCCACATCTCCACAAGTGGATACTATGTTAAATAGGTGATTGTGCTGATCCATCCTGGTTAATCCTCTGTCACTATCATATTTTAAGCTTAGATCTGTATGCAATCTATGTAAGCAGAGAAATCTTGGAGTAATTTCTGTTCCTGTTCATACAAGAGGAATTTCTTCCTTTGGCCACTTATTTATGGTGCTGAGTAAAAGGCAGAGACCTCACAGGTACGTACAGGAAACCAGGACATCAAGACAGGCCCATTCAGCATGAGTTCATGAAAAGAACATCCCGCCTGATTGACTTGATTTCCTTCTACAACAAAGTGACTTGCCTATTGGATGAAGGAAGGCTATGGATGTAGTCTACCTTGACTTCAATAAAGGCTTTGACACTGTGCCCACAAGATCCTACTGAAAAATTTGTCTGCCCAAGGCTTCGATGGGCACACACTCTGCTGGGTCAAATACTGGCTGGACAGCCCAGGCCCAGAGGGTTGTGGTAAATGGAGTTCAATTGAGTCGGCAGCTGGTCCTAAGTGATGTTCCCTGGGGCTCAGTACTGGGGCCACTCCTGTTTAATATTTTTATCAGTCATCTCAATGAGAGGATAGAGTGCACCCTTAGTAAGTTTGCAGATGACACCAGGTCGGGTGGGACTCTTGATATGCTTGAGGGTAGGAAGGCTCTACAGAGAGGCCTGGACAGACTAGATTGATGGGCTGAGGCCAGTTGTGTAAACTTCATCAAGAACAAGTGTTGGGTCCTGCACTTGGGTCGCAACAACCCCAGGCAG
>NW_009954567.1:1925997-1962431 GCF_000747805.2 Chaetura pelagica | reverse complement strand
GCTGGAAAGATCCCCAAGGGTGAAGGGATGTTGGTTGACAGCTGGCTGAATATGAGCCAGCAGTGTGCCCAGGTGGCCAAGAAGGCCAATGGCATCCTGGCTTGTACCAGGAATGGGTTACCCAGTGAGGTTGCTGATGCCCCATCCCTGGAGGTTTTTAAGGCCAGGTTGGACGAGATTTTGTGCAACGTGGTCTAGTGGTAGGGTTCCCTGCTCATGGAAGGAACTTGATGATTTTTAAAGTCCCTTCCAATCTTAATGATTTTATGATTCTAAGATTCTTTGATTCTCTGTCTCACCAAGTGTGACACACTTGGTGTGTCCTTTGTTCCTGTTCTAGATGCATTTACAGATGCATTTATGCTAGATGCATTTACAGACCTCATCATGCTGTTGCCTAAACATTTTATCCCATGTTGCAAGATAATTTTAGCCCAAGTACTTTTCCATTTATTTTTCATGTAGTAACTTTTCTTGAGGGTATGTATCCTTGATATCTTGTTAACACCCTGAGATTTATTCAGCAGTTTCTTTTTATTAGCCAGACTGCTTCCGTAAGTCAAACTCTATGCCTTTGCAGCTCAAGCCATATCTATGAGACATGTTTCAAGTTAACAGTTTATCTCTTCAATGGTCCTTCATGTTAAGTATATAAGCACTTCCAATCTTCTAGTACAACATCTTGTCTGCTTTACACTCACTACAATTTGAAGAGCACTGCCTTCTTAAGGCTGAATGCATGCACACACCATGAGGCAAACCAGACATCCTACAGGAGTCCCAGGAAGGCCAAGAGGTAGCATTCATCTTCTACTTTTTTTTTCTCACAAGTGCCTAAGACACCATTTCTAAGTACAGGTATCCCGTATGTTGTTTATAAGAGTTTCACATCCCACTTCTCAACATTCTTGGTCTTACTCTACTTTTAGAGTGCCTCATGCATTTTCAGTAGATTAAAGGGAGCAGTGTCCCCATGGGTATCTATGCTTCAAATTGCAGTTGTTTTGTGGCTCAAATACCTCAAATTCTTGGGGTAGCTTTGAACCAAATGGGAAAAAAAACTCAGTACTTGAGCTCTAGAAGGAGAATATTTGCACTGGATCTGGGAGCTCTAAGCAGTTGTGGGAAGAATTCAGTACCAAGAATCCTATACAATACAGCAGAGAGAAGCAAGATTGAAGTCATGGACACAATTTTATTTTATCTCCAGCTTCTGCTTTTTCTGGTGAATTGATGCATCTTTAAAAGACCATTTAAAGTCAGAACTCATCTGTGGATCAAGCATGAGGCTATGTTTACAACTGGGTGCTAGCTACAAATAGACTTTTCTTGCTGTCAGGTACCTAAGTGAAAAGCAGAAAGAACCAGGAAACAGGTCTTCAATTGCTGCTGTTGTTACAACAGGTATTGCAAAATATTTTAATAGGTTCCTTCCAGCAATTATAAGTACTCCACTTGTTTCCTTCCAGATTCTTAACCTGCTTTTCACATAGTTCAAAGTGTCAGATAACTATAAAGGTACATACATCGGTTGCAAAAGCATCCAGCAACAGAAACAAATTCCAAGGTACCTTTCAGGTGCAAGTTTCCTTTTACTGCCCTTGCAGCCACTCCATGTTACCCATCTAAAAAATCACGCAGTGCATATGACAAGAAGAGGGGGTTTCTCTCCCATTTCTTGGACTTACAGATTTCTCCTCTTGCTCTGGACTGTGCAGCACTGTAACATGATTTAAAACTGCTGCAATCTGACTCATAACACCATTCCTACTTTGACAACAAATAACTGGTTTCCCATCCATCTGTCCCCCTACAAAATCTCTTTACACATTTGCAGGATCATTTCACACCACAGAATAATTTCGCAGGAAAAATGTAATTAGGCAAAAGTATCAGTGCTAGAATGAAAAAAAAAAGAAAAAAAAAGAAAAAAAAAAATATATATAATGTATGTTGAGAATAGTTTATAGTCTTATAAAGCTACACCAACCAGGAAGGAAGTCCATGAAAACAAAGATACTTATCCATTTCTTCTGCCTCAATTGTGTCTACATGGGGTAGGTGATACAACATTTGGTTCACCAGCAGCTAGAGCAGGGAACAGGGAAGACCTGGCTGATGATGTGGACATAAATGCAAATATTGAAAGAGGTCAGTTATAGCACTGACATCATCCTGATTTTGAGTAAATAAATCAGAAAATATACAGATATATTCAGGTATGGGCAAAAGCCTCTCGCCTCCCCCCACCCCCGCAACTCCCACAGCACTTCCCTGAACTGGGAAGAGTCCCGAGGAATCCCGGAGCTGCTGCTGGAGAAAGCAGAGAGTGATGAGGGTCAGGAGATCTCGAGCCTAAGGGTCGACGGTGATGGATGAGCAGAGTCCTCCCTGGATGCCGGCCATGGACAGAAGAGAAGGGAAGAAGAAGAAGGAAGGAAGTTGTCTTCTGTGATTTCTGACCTTCCTTTGAGCTTACGTAGATATATGGAATGGAATATCTTTGGCCAATTTTGCTGTCCATCTAACTCAGCCTCCTACGGGGGGGTCACAGATCTCCCCATAGTGTCTGAGCTGGCAGAGTGCAGGTGCAGCCTTGAAGCCTCAGTAGTTAGAAAAACATTCCACTGTCTTATCAGCCTAGTAGAACACACTGTTGCTAGTTACAAGAGAGCTTGCTGAAGGAAAAAAAAAATCAGTAAAAAGGAAAATTGGCTTCATCCTGGTTCAAACCAGGACAGTGACATACCAGCCCTTTGTGTGAAGGTGCTCATACAAATCCCATGCCATCCTTTACAACTCACATCATTCCAGCAGAAGCAGGTAGGAGAGCTGGAAATTACATCCAGTGATAAGAACTAGTTCTTCTGTAGGTAAAACCATGCTACAAGCTGGGTTGTCATGAAATGAGTTACACTAAAGTTTTTGCCCATGAAACTAAGCAGGGTCCTCCCAGAGTAGGTCCCACAGGTGCTGTAATAGCCAAATAGTGTACGAGTGGCTCTTTTGACCTCATTGTTATATCCCAATGCTGTTTTACCCAGTAGGGTGAATGTAACCTGCTGATGTATTTTTAGGAAAATGGGGAGAAGTTGCATTTTGCAAAAACATTTATTTTACTTCTATCATTGCAGCTAGTGTCCTGAAGATTTCAGAGCCTTTTCCAGCATGTGTCTATGTTGCAACAAAGACTGCCTCTTAGTTCATGGGTTCAGTCCAGAAGGCAAGCATTGGTACTACAATGCTTCCAATTTTTCTGCCAGCACAACTGCATTGTTCTCCTATCCAGTGTGCAGTGTTAGCCTGAGCCACTTATTCGTAGCAGGAGGAAAAGGAAGGAAACTGGTAATTGGAGTGTCGAAGTATGGGTTGCAATTAAATGACTGATCGATGTTCTCTATTAACCTTTCTCTCTTCCCAGAAAGGGAAAGGAAAGAGAATAAGAGACAGAGACTTACAGGTTGGAAATTAAACTAAACAGCTTTAACGGAACAGTAATGATTATAAATAAATTAAAGAAATCTATACAAATATACACAAAAAAGCACTATCATGCCCCACCCAACACCTTCCCCCACCCCAATAAGGCTTATGTCACCATCAAGGCTGCAGGGAAGCCTTGGAAAGTCCTGGACTGGGCTTATGGAGTCGGCAGTAGATAGGAGCTGGATGCAGGAACCCATGGATTCAGGAGCACACACATGGAGATCTAAGGCAAATGAACAGATGGGAGTATGTCTGTCATGGACAAGGAGGGTTTTTATACCAAGTATGACACATATGGGATGGAATATTACATTTGGTCAATTTTGGTCACCTGCCTGATCCATTCCCCCTTGTAGGAGGGCCACAGGTGTTACCCCACTACTTGCTTTTGTTTCTGGAGTGTAAGATGTGGCCTTGGTTCTGTATACCATTCTCTAGCAGTAACTATAAATACTGAGCATTATCACTGCTAGAAGCAGACACTTCTGACAGAGAATGTTTCTCACAGACTGAGAAACTTGCTGTTATTATCAGAAAAGTCAGTTACTTAGAAGACATTTAACTGAAAAGTAAAATTACTAGAAATAAAATTTATTCTGTCCTGTCTCAAACCAGTACATGTACTTATCCTAAGGTATTTGTTGTGAGAAACTAAAGAGAGCCCAGTGCATTAACACACATGACTGAAATAATCAAAGAATCACAAGCTTGACTTTGGGGGTTCCTGGCAATGTAACTTCATACTGAACCAAAAGCAGCCATTGCAAACATTTCAGGTCTGCCTTGTGTTTCCCCCAACTATTTCTCTAACAAGTTGAGACAACTTTCTTAAATGAAATTGTATTCAGAATATGAATTTATTAAATTAGAGTAGAGCTTTCTTAAAAACAAACAAACAAATAAAACAACCAACAAAAAAAAACAACAAAAAAACAAACAAGAAAAACCCCCACACACAAATGGAACAAAAACCAGATATGTCTTAGAAATACTTTTGGTGTGTGCATACAGTGTGCATCATCTTCTGATATTTGTGTCACACAGCAAGGAGCCAAGAAAAAGGAAGCCAGAGGTTTTCCTCAGATAAAAGGCTGTGTTGCCTTGTGTTTTCTCAGCAGGTTTAAGGATTGAGGAGAAATATTCCCAAAACTAATGTTTACCTGTAACCTGACCTTCATGCTTCAATGACATGATATGTAATGAGGTGGTAAAGATTCCAAGGACCCCTGTAAAACTATGTATATCCACTGGGGAAGAAAAAAAATTTAAAAAAATTCAAGGTGCGCCCTCAATTTTGATGTGTTTTGTTGGTTTGTTGTTTTTTTTTTTAATTTTATTTGTGCTGCTTTTGTTTGTTGATATGAATATCCCTCCTAGATAGTCCTTTCTCTTTCTGATATTTTCTTAATGGCCTTCTGAAAAGGCACCTTCTCTGTCAATACACTAGCCATTTACACTATAACAAGTAGGGCATGGACCCCTGCATGGCAATATATTTGCCCATACTATATAATATCTTGCAACCTCGGCAGAAAGCTACACCAAACATACACCTCTCTATGGTGCTTTCCTTTATAGATGTACTTGCCCTTTACAAACATTAACTCAATATTTCTATCGTTGCCGTCATGGTGAAACAACTGCATTTTCCAAACAGCTGGCATGTCAACAAGATAACATTTGGAAGAACATAATTGAAAGTATCTAGAGAACCACAGCTATGGAAAGGTATCAGTACAGTCAGATACAGTAACCTTGAGGACCCACCCCCTTCTCTTTCCATTCTCTTCTGATGTTACCCAAGAATGCTGAAGCAGAGAAAAGAGGAATGTCTATTTGGTAACAGGACATAATTGCCTTCAGCGCTGTTTATGAAAACAGGCTGACTACTATAAGCAAACAGAACCAGCACAGCACAAAGCCCTCTCAAAACGCTTAGCTGCAGCATTCAGCTTGGTAATGATTCAGGCCTCCAGGGAAGACAGAGCACAAAGGTCAAACATTAAAACAACATCAGTTAAAAAGCATGTGTGTAAAGGTCATGACTGGAAGAACATGGCATTTTTTCATACATTTCAGGGAAGTATAGAAATACAATATGCCCTCTGTAGAACACTAACTTTTTAGATGCAAAATAGGCTGTGATGATGAATAGTTATGAATTATACGTCGTTAATGCTGATGCTGTGCTCTCCAAAGGCTTTTTCTTTTCCTGACATGTGGGGATGCCCTAGAAATCAACCAAAGAAAAGATGTGGGCAGGAACAAAAGGCCTCAGCCAGCTGCCAGACTTGTTCAGAACAGTACTGAGTGTGGTCCTACAAAGGAGGAAATTGCTGCTGCACAGTTGGACTCGGTTCTTTCATTCAGTGTCAGAACAAGGCTTTCTAGCAGGGTTTCTACATGCAAGGCAACTTAAAAACTGGAGGAATGGATGCATTTAGCCAGACCACAGTTCATCTAGCTAAGTATCCTGCCAATAGTGAATCCTTTAGAAAGATTATAGAAATGGGACCAGAAAACATTCATGCTTCCCAAGATTCTTCTCTCAAACAGCAACCTATTACAGCAGTAGGAGTCCTATTTTATGTTGTGCTGGAGAGGGAGTAAACTTGAGCCCTGAACTTCTAAGTGTCCATGATGCTTAAATGTGAACATAATCTTAGGCATGGTTTTGGCTCAGGCCAACTCTCTCTTTCTTTGAGATGGTGCTCAGGCACTGTTCAGGGACTATTTTGTGCCAAAGACTGTTCCCATTGGCAAAACAAACAAGACTGTATCAGGTCTGATTCTAGTTTTCTGCAGCTTTTCCTCTACCAGCATGTAGCTGCCTTTATGCTGTACTGCAGGGTATGCATTAAACTCTCTCAGTTTCATTCTGTATAAAAAAGGCACTTGGAGGGCTCAAACTCAATTTACACATTATTTTCTAACATCTATCCCCGCCTTCCAAACCCCAACAGAAAACTTATTAGAATGTTTTGGGATCATAGCACCAAATAAACTTGGGAACAAGTACTGTGCAGCTTGGACAGAGCTTACTGGAGCTGACTGGTCTCAATACTCTGGCCCTATTTTGTTTAGCATTATGGGAATAGCTTTTCATTTAAAAGTCTCAGCATTTAATCTTCAGTGAATTTGTCCACTCACTTTTTGAACCCATGTAAGCTATTACCATCTGTAACCGTACTAGGATAAGGGGTTCACAGCTTTGTTCTTGGAAGAACTACTTTACCTGCCTCTGTTTAATATGTGCATTTTTGGAAGGTATGACTGTTGAGGTTCCTTTTGTGACCTTGGAAAGCAAAAATTCCAAACAAATCAGCAGAGTCGGGTCACCTCTAGTGACTTCTTGCTTTTTGGCAGAACGATAGGAAGGGCTGGGCGATCCAGATCGTTCATCTGCAGAGCTCTTTGGGCTTTGGTTGACTGCTGCCTCTTTTGCACTTACATAACAATACTGCCATGGACACAGCTTGACAAGACATTGTGGGTGGTGCCCTAATGACTGGCCAGTTCTGTCATGGTTCTGACACAGTTAAAGAGCTCTTTTGCAGACCATTTACAAAGGGTGTGCAAGCTGGCTTTAGGAAGTTAAAAAATATATTGGGCATTTGGTTAGTGGGAACCAGCATTTGGATTATGGGTAAAGTCACTGTGTCTATGTGTAAATTTTAAGCATATGCTTAAAAGACTTAATGGTCTTTCTGGCAAACATAAAGTACTCTTTGTCAGAGGACACAGAAACAACATTTTACCACGAGAGTGACCAAATACTGGAACAAGTTGGGCAGAGAGGTTGTGGAATCTCTATCCTTGGAGACATTAGAAAGCTGTCCAGATGTGGTCCTGGGCAACATGCTCTAGGTGACACTGCTTGAGCAAAGCAGTTGGATGACATGACCTCCATAGGACCTTCCAGGCCCCACTGTTCCATGATTCTGTGATAAGACTAAAGAAAATTCTATGACACCAAAAAAAAATGAACAAAGGAGTCATTGTAAACCTGGCTGACCTACTGAATCCCTTGGATTTGAGAGAAAACAAGTGCCAATTATAGTAAACAAATAGCACTTTTGTCCCTACATTGGTTTAGGAGAGTTTCGTGCCACACTAGGGGCAGCTAGTGGAGTTTTGCAGAAGTGATTTGGGTTGAGAATTAATCTTTTTGTGAATAATTAGGTTGTGAGGAAACTCACAGGAACCTCAGCTTGCCTGTATCAGTTGCAGTTGCACAGACCACAATGCAAAGCAACAACCCTGCTGCACAAGTGAGATTAGCAGGGCTTACTGAAGGACTGACATGGCTATGAAATGGTCCTACTTATACAAGAGCATGGTTAAGAAAGATAATATGTGCTAAAATAAAATAATAAAATAAAATATTAAAACAATTCTGCATTGGTGAGGCCACATCTGGAGTATTGTGTCCAGTTCTGGGCCCCTCAGTTCAAAAAGGACAGGGAACTGCTCGAAAGAGTCCAGCGCAGAGCTACGAAGATGATTAGGGGAGTGGAACATCTCCCTTATGAGGAAAGGCTGAGGGAGCTGGGTCTCTTTAGCTTGGAGAAAAGGAGACTGAGGGGTGACCTCATCAATGTTTACAAATATGTAAGGGGTGAGTGTCAGGGGGATGGAGTTAGGCTTTTCTCAGTGATGACCAGTGATAGGACAAGGGATAATGGGTGTAAATTGGAGCATAGGAGGTTCAAGGTGAATATCCGAAAAAATTTTTTTACTGTAAGAGTGACAGAGCACTGGAACAGACTGCCCAGGGAGGTTGTGGAGTCTCCCTCACTGGAGACATTCAAAACCCACCTGGATGAGTTCCTGTGTGATGTACTCTAGGTGACCCTGCTCTGGCAGGGGGGTTGGACTAGATGATCTCTCGAGGTCCCTTCCAGCCCCTAAGATTCTATGATTCTATGATTCTATGATTCTATGATTCTATGATTCTATGATTCTATGAATTTAGTCCTCCTGTCTTCTATCCCCCAGAAAAGCAGATTAAGATACTTGTCTTCAGTCAAATGCATGCTGTGTGACAACACTGTACATGTAACAAAGGATCTCATTTGCAGTGTTATTCCTTTAGATCACTGGACTTCCTAAAGATCTTCATTACTCAAATAAAATCATAACTGAACATAAGATCCCTCAGGTTTCTCTGCACATGATATCCTATTTACACGTAATTATGTAAATTAATTGAGATGCATAGCACCAGCTCTTGCAGCTGATGTTGCTGCAGAGGTAGCACATAGGTTCCTGACTGTCCTGCCAGCAGCACCTACATCATTCCAGAGTGCTCCTCCTGTAGCCTGGGGTGTTACTCTGTATTAATGTGTGTGATGCTAGGATCAGCATTCATGGTGTTCATGGGTGTGCCTCCTCTACATTGACAAGCTTTTAGTGAGCAAACATACACAAATATAGTGAGATTAATGAAATCACAAGAACTAAAATGCATTCTATAACATTTGTAATTAATTTTGATAACCAGATACACTAGTATAAAAATGGTTGCTATAGCAACCTGCAGTCATGTCAAAGTGTTGGATATGTTAATTGGCATTCAGGGTGAGTAGCTCATTTGGTGGTTTCTGTTGCTATGGAAACATAACTGTCATTTTATGCTAGTGACAAAGGGCTGAGTTATCTTTGGGGTGTTGTTTTTTTTTTCTGCTTTCCAGCTTCTAGGGTTTATTTAATTACATTTATTAAATTAATATAAGCCCTAGTCTCAGAAAGACAAAGGATGTCTTACCTGAATTCAGTATTTACATTCCAGCAACACTGAAATTTCCATGCACTCTTCCTTTCCGAGTTCTCTGTGCTTTGGTATTTGAACTCTATAAGTTAATGTACTGAATAAGACATGCCATCACAAATGCATAATGAACTGTATTAGAAGAACAACATGTGTTGCCTTCCAGTCTTCAGGACACTTGTCCTCCTAACACTTTCACATCCAGTTTACCCCAGTGTCCTCTTCAGAAGCATAGAGCAAGTACTTATCACTTGGCTTGGGCTGTCTCAGTTTCATTTGACTTGCCTGTCTCCTAAACCTTTCATTTAATTGGTTTATCAGATCCTTATTTCACATATGCTTCAGATGCAGGCGCGCTTTTCTTCTGTTTTTTCCTGTCCAGTCTCTATTTCCCCAGATATTCTCTGAATCTAGTCTTACAGCTTTATGACATAAGAGACAGACCTCCTTCTGTGTGTCTGCATCCTTCTTTCACATCTTGACTCTTATTTCTTCATACCTGTCTAGGGCCTTCTGCTTTCTTCTCATTATCTGTGTGCAGCAATGAGGTCAGAGGAAACACTGATAATACAGTGTCTCTGTTTCTGATTCTGGTTTCTGGATCAGTATTTTCCACTGCCGACAATTACCATCTGGGGGACTGTCTAACAAGAGAGCTCTGGGCTGTTCTGTATGCAGGGAGAATGCCCAGAACAATTTCACCATAACAGCACAAGACACACTGATAGAAATGCTACAAATTTTCCAGATTTCAAATAGAAAACTAGAAATTTCAAAAAAAACCACAGAATTTTCTAACATGGTGAAGACAATACCTTCTTTCTGTACTTGTTTTCAGATAGTAAACTGTTTGGAGTAAAATATTTCTCATACCGCTGGACTGATTCATACCTTTAGCAGAGAGTATTTCAGATCAAGTGGGCAAAATTAAATAAACCCACAACTTTTAAAATAAATTATTCTGACAACAGGTACCAGGTAATCCTGAGCAGTGTTGAAACATAAGCTATAGATCATATCTATAAAAATGGAAGTGTCTAACTTGAAAGTAGTTGGGTGTGTAGTGCTCTGTGCTGCCCTAGAAATCTGCCATTAAGGTTTAGTCTCTGATTTTGGTTATGCCGGCATAAGCTACGCTAACAACATTGAGACACAGCAGTGCTCCAGTGCTGCCCCAAATCTTTAACATGGGCTAGGATTACACAAGATGGATACATTGAGAAACATCTTCTGGCTAGAGTTTTTTTGAAAGAGCTGTCAGTGGACTGACTACAGTGTGTTTCCATAAATTACTGGATGCTTGCCAGAATTCTCAGTGAATAACCAATGTTTTTGTTTCAGAGTAATATTTTGTTTAAAACAGAAATATAAAAAAAGGCATAAAGAGATAATTATTCTTTGGTATCAGTGGAGTCACAGAACACATAACGTACAATATTCCATTCTTGATGATTCATTTGGTTTTTTTCCCTATCTCAAAACATTATGGCATGTGAACTGTCAGTAAAGGAAGAACTGTCAAAGGCAGAGAGGACTATAAAGCAACTGGAAGCTGGCTGAATGAGACAAATTCTATCCTAGGTGTTCAAAACACAAGTCAGCTCTATAAATCCAGTCTATGTTTTGTTACATTTGGGAAAGGAATGGATTTCCCTTTTAGAATTTATTTTATTTTGAAAATTTTAAGTAGAGCAGAAACACATGATTCTAAGTGCTTATTATTTACCTTAGTAGTAGCAAATATTAATAGAAGATACATTATCTTTTTTGGATTGCTTGCAACTGCAGTATTATACAGTTCATTTCCTCAGTATTATTAATTGGATACTGCAAAGAGATCTTAAGTAGCTCAATGAGGAACATCATTGATTTCAGCCATAAAAATCTGTAAAACCAATTCTATCTGCAGCTTGCAAAAAATGCAACCCTAATAACAATTAATGTGTGAAAACAGCACAGGGGTTGACCTAGTCAAAGGAATGGCAGACAAAGCTGAACCAAAAGCATTCATTTACTAACCTTGTCTCCAGTCTTTCCATGAAGTCAAGACACAATTAAGGAGTTATTAAAAGAAATGCCTCTTAATTGAAAGAGTGATATCCCCATAGGCTTTAAAAACATTTTAATGTCTTCCAGTATTAACCTTCCCTGTAAATAGCTTTACTTTCACTAATTCTTTCTGCAAATTACCTTACCATATCATTTACTAACATTCCCTTAGCATGACAACAAGCAATAATGAAAATAAAGGAGATATTTCAAATGTAGTTCAATCACACTGTTTCCTCAAGCAAATTATTCATTTTAAATCTGTATCAAAACTTATTCATTTCCAGTGAGAAGAACAAATTTTCTGTGTTCTACATTGAGACATTATTCATAAGCAGATCCAAAGGCTGCTTTAATGACCCCATTCTTCAAACTGTTCCATATGAACAATGCACACATCTGATGCATGGACATTTCCTCCAGACATACATCTTGGTTAAAGACTTTCCCATCCCTCCCTTTCCTGAATTACTTGTTCCCACTGTCAAGCTCCCATTGACTTCTGGCATTGGAATGACAAGGCTCATCAGGGAACCACTTGAATCAATGAAATAATTAATTTCAAAAACCAAAATTCAAAAGAAAATATGTTCTTTGGAGGGATTAATTTAATACATATCCTTTCAGATGAAGCTGGATGAAGGTGAGAGGGGAAGGGCAGAAACATCTTAAAATAGTTTTGCCACTGGAGAAATTGTAAAGTTGAATCATGGCCACAGGTAGACTCTGCCAACCCCTAGGAAATGCTCCTTTCTCATGTCTGTTCTGCAGCTTGCAGTGGTGTGCAGACATGTTCAAGCTAGCTCCTTGTCATTTTCTCAGCAGGGTGAATTGGTTTCAAACCACTGGGTAGGCTACTTCCACCTTCCCACTTACCTCAGTCAGAGCCTTCTATGCAGCAACCTATAGTCAGTTATACTTAAAGTGCAATTGGGATAGTTAAGATATGACCCTCATGATTGTGCCATTGTAAATAATGCTTACATTTTACTTAGGATGCAAGAAACCTCAGTGAAATTCTAGCATATGTGAGAACACTTTGAAAGTTCTTTTTATCTTTGCTGTTGCAAGTGTTTCATCCTTTGCAACTACTAATTGCTGAAGAGCATGTTTTGCTACTGTTATCTGTAACAGATGTTTTAAGTTTCCATGGATGATGACTTATCAGCACTGCACAGATAGCCCAATTACAATGCAAACACTTCTGGTATACATACCACACCATCACAAAACTTTTTCCTAGGTAGTTCCCTTGAGAGCAGCATTAATTGGTCCAAGGATACCTCAGCTTCTTATGTATGGCAAGTTCCTAACTGGAAATCGTTGCAATAGAGAAAGCAGCCACTTTTCTCACTCAGCTGAAGACAGACACTGCTAAAACATGCATCTAGAGTTACTTCTTCAAAGACAATGTTATCCCTGCATGTCCATATCTGATTAATTGGAAAAGGTGCTTAATGACCATTTAGAAAGCTTCAAAGTCACATTAACTTTTGAATGCTCCAGCAAAATAAAGGTGAGTGAAATGAAAAAGATAACAAATCCAATGGAAGTGTCAAAATGGATTTGAAAGCAGTTCAGCATGTTGAATTAGAAAATTATGTTTTATTACAGAATTAAGGAAGGACACACGTAAAGTTCCACCATCAGAGATATCATCTGTTAAGAAGTGTGGCACCTGGGTTCAGTACATGCACAGGTCACTCCTCCATATTGCAGAGAAATGTTAATGCAGTTATAATTTTACTATGTATAGAATTTGTCACAATTTAAACAACTGTGACCTTGCCTCATTGTTCTGATGAGACTTGGTCTGCACTCTACACAGTTGCTTTCAGCTGAGGTAAAGAACCTCCAGTAGAGCTGGATAGGCTTCATGTGACCTGGCAAAACAGTCTTCCTTTCCACAAGGATCCTGTGGTGGCACTGAGGCATGTCCACAGTCACTTCACTGTCACCAGCAGAGAGGCATCAGGCAGATGCATAGGCACACAGCCACAGACTGACATCCCACAGGCAGCATGCCACAGCCATAGAAACAAGTCTTAGACCTTATTTTCTCCCATTTCCTGCTCTCCTGCTGCAGCCCTGGCATCATTCACATGCATCATGCACAGACCAGTGTCACAGCTGTCAAGAGGAGACAGGAGGTAATGGGGGAAGGGTTGCTAATAAACTGACTTATCCCTTCTGCTTCCCTGTATTTGGATAGTTATCTTGTCTCACTGGGGCAAAGCACAGCAAAAATTGTGTTACTCTTAATTTTCACAATCATGTGGTGTTTTATCAAGTGGTTGTACAAAAATCTTTCAATAGCTTTTTCTATCAAAGTCACTAGAAAGGGTACCTAATCCTATATTATTGATCTGACACTGAGAAATCTACCTCAAAAACTTCCTAAAACTAACTATTAATTATAGTTAATAAAAAAGATTATGTCATTATAGTTGCAGCTAAGAAGCTCACGGTAAACGATTACGTGGAACAAGGCAAACTGAAAGCTAAAACACTCTTTTATTACTGGGATTTCTTGGATAGTACAATACTGTTGTGGTTCCTTGTCTCTCTCCTGCCTGGCTCACCATTAATGTCATGGTTTGGGCCCAACAGGACAACAAAGGAACAGACTCATGGCCTCTCACTCAATTCCCCCCCCCACACACACACACTGGGATGAGGAGGACAAAGCTCATGGGCTGAGACAAAGGACAAGGAGGGCTCTTCACTGATTAAGGTCCCAGGCAAAACAGACTCAACTTGGGGAAAAAATAAAAAATTAATTTCACACTAATCAAACACACCCAGGACACAGACACACACAGAGCAGGGCTTGCATATGTTACCCCACCCCTCCCTTCTTCCCGGGCCCAAATCACTTTGTTCCCAGTTTCTCTCCCTCCTTCCCCCCAGTGGCACAGGGGGACAGGGGATGGGGTTTAGAGTCAGTTCACAGGCTGGTGGTTCCTGCTGCTCCTTCCTCCCTCCACGAACCTCTCCTTCCTGAGTCCTTCCCATGAGGTCCAGAGCTGCTCCAGCCTGGGCTTCCCACAGAGTCAGGGGCTGCTTTGGGAACAAACTCCCCTGGTGCCAGGGTCTTCCAAAGCTGCCTAATCAGAGTCCACAGGCAGCAAATCCACTGGCCACAAAATCCAAGTCCACTGGCCAAGTTTACCCCTCCTGGTGCCCCCAGGGAATGTTCCACCACAGTCCTCCCTGAGTGCAGGGGCACAGCTGCCATCTCGCCATGGGCTGCAGGGAAACTTCTGCTTGGGCACCTTCTTCCCCTTCTTCCTCACCAACCACCAGCACCACTCTCCTTCCCCAGCAGAGCTCTTCTCCCTTAAATCCTTCTCTCCTCAGGTGTTACCTCAGTTCTTTCGTATGTTAATTGCTGGGGTGCATCTATTTTCCCTCTTATGGCTCCTTGGCTGGATTTTGGAAGCAAGGGGAGCTTCTCAGCTTCTTACCAGAGCCACTCCTGGGGCCCTTCCCCCACTACCAAAAAACCCACCAAACCAAACAGAAAAAAATACTCATTCTAGAGGAAGTAAGCAAGCACTCTAAAATGTTTTTTAAAATGACATGTTTTTAAAACGGTATGTCATTTGACTGAACATTTTCATGAACAGTTTATGAAATGGGCTTCTATAGCTCTAGCTAATTAATTGAAAAAGAAAACTGGTGAGAAACTGGTTGTAATCTTCATCATTTGGACTCTAGGGAAAGCAAATAATATTTCATATGCAGTTAGCCACAGATGCTGTTTTACCTGCAGCTATTAGTTCAGCATCAAAATTATTTTGTCACTGTGTGTAACATATATAACCCCAGAAATTAAAGGTTGCCCTAGTGAGCACTAGAACTAAAAATCTAGTAACTAACTAAGCAGCTTTGTATTCTCAGGTTGTCTGGTAGAAATATCAGGCTTATCCAAGAGGGATCTCAGGGTCTCCTATGTGACACTGATGCAAAGTGTTACATTAAAAAAACACAGCCCAGGTAGCAAATTGCAGAGGAATATATTCTACCTAGAACAGCCAAAGAGTGGGTTTGCACACAAGAAGAATGAGCATAATGCAAAGTTAGGCTAATGTAAGTGAGTTTATGCAGTAAACCATTATTCCAGGACCACTGTTACTGGACCTTAAATAGGTGCTGTCAAATATTTCATTTACTTACTAATATTTTTATGGTTAAAATGCAAGAAAGTTACTATAGTCTTTAGTCATCTCTGCTGTACTTTGTGCATGATTTTTCTCAGGCCATAAAACTTGCAGGCCAAGATCTGGCTTTCTGCAAGTTAAAATATTTTGATAGCTACCAGGACTCAAGGAATAAACAGTAATAATGTTCAGCTTTTCATGAAAAGTTACTTTCACACTGTTTCCTATGGGTTCTGGCTTCTGTTATACATAGCTGTGCCGATAGCTGCTGCTTGTGAAAAAAAAATACACCCTATTCTCAGAAAATCACACTCAGCATCACAGAAATTTTGTTCTCACTATGCACAAAAATTGATCTAAACTGTTACAGGGAAATGCACTAAGCTGTTTTCACCTCTTCATAAAGGCAATGGCATTCCAAAGTTCAAAAATTTCACTTTCCACAGAGAACTTCACACTCCTTCAGACAGTACGAGTTAAGGCTTTGCAGGCTGTGATTGCTAACTGTTTTTCTGAACATTCTTAGGATTAAATAACCTTTTGCAAAATTACAGAAAAAATGAATGTTGATGGCAAATTTACTTGCTGTAGTTGCCTCTGCATGGTTCGGTTCCTTTCACTTTGAGAGATATGTTGGATCCATTAACACATTACCTGACTCTGATGATTGTTATTTGGGATAGCACTGAAGCAGCAGGGAAGTACTGAGGCCACAGTGAGTATCATGTGAACAATACTTCATGTTAAAAATAAATACCTCGCTCCCCTTGCACAGTGGGAATCAGATTTATGCAGCTCATTTGGCAAATGCTGCTTTAAAAATTAGAATCATAGCACAATCTAGCCTGGAAGGGACATTGGGTGCTCTTAGTGCAGCCCACTGCTCAGAACTGACTGCAAAGTCAGCTTAGGTTGCCCAGAACCTTATCCTGTAAGATGTCTAAGGATGACATTCTACAGCTTCTCTGCAAAACTAGTTCCAGTGTTTAACCCGTCTCATTGGGAAGAACTGATTTTGCTTTACTTTGCTTTGTAGCAGCATGAAAATCAATGACAAAATCCTCTGTTAAGTCAGAGCTGTTTTACACCACTTAAATGAATTGGCAACAGCAGGATTAATGGTTTAAGGTATTCTTAGGGGCAACTATGTTGCCAGAGAAATACATAGTTTCTTTCATCCTATGTTTGGGAGAAGAGAGAAGAACAGGCAGTGGGGAGGCAAGCCCGTCCGTGATGATGTGATCAGCCGGCACACAGAGCTGTTAAGGGAAGATTTCTAAGACAGGGAAAATGCACCAAAGGGCACATAAGAGGTATCTGTAAAACCTATGAACCCATATTCACTTCTGCACTGTGTTCAGAGTTGAAGTTGAGAGAAGTCCCTAAAAATATGCATTTACTGTATCGGCTGAAGGAGTTTCTATGGTTAAGTGGTGGGTGCAATGACTACATGCACAGATAATTTTTTTATGTACAGGCAAATAATTAGGCCTCCAGTCACCTGGCTGGCAAACAAAGGTGGGAGTTTTGGCAGGCAGAGCAGAGGAGACTGTATTATCAGAGGAACATAAACTGCACCTCCCTTTGATTTCAATTCAGTTCTTCATATTATATATATCAGGAATGTGACAGTGAGTAATGGCTCTTGTAACCCATCTTTGATGTTGGATCAAGCTGCTATGCATATTTACCCTTCTAGTGAAGTGCAGAAGTCAAGGTGCTGACATTACTTGATTTTCTTTCAGGTTTAAGATGTACGTTCCCCTCAGGGAATCTTAAAACAGGAAACGATGGGAGACTTTAATCCCTATTATTGTGTATAGTCCCAAAGGCTTGTTCTCAGTGCTCCCCAGGAGACGTAAGGAAAGTCAAACCGTTCAATTTTGCTGTGCACACAAAAATTTGTATCTTTTTGAAGGGTTTGTTTCTGAAGTGCAATTAAGTTTCTACACAAGGTGAAAAAGATTTAGGGGATTAAGTATCAAGAAAATCCCTCTGACTGAATGAAAGCCTTTCAAAATGATAACATGCATGCAATTACAGATTTAGTGTTTACAGAGTCAGTGAAAGTCCCTCCAGCACCCTTAATTAGAAATTGTGCTAGGATATGGTTAAAAATATTCAGCTACATCCAGACACTTCCTAAATCTCAAGCTCCTATTCCTGTAATGCCCCATTTTTTGTAATTGTAATGTTGTGCTGGCATGTGACGATGTGACAGGATAGCTGCTGAGGCTGAGCCTTTTTTGTAGATCACAGAAGCTGCACAGCAGTTCCAAAATAGGTAAACACGTTTGGTGTTACTTAGCTTGATGTTCAGTTTAATTTGTAAAAGAAGTAGAGTTCTTATTCTTCCCCAATAAATGTTGCCTTTGTACTCCTAAATATCTCAGTTTACCACATCCTGGGTGGAGCAGCTAAAAAAAAAATTTAAAAATTGTACTAAATGTTTGTGGTCATTGTATATTGATACAAAGTAGAGTGAATGAATGTACCAAGTACACCTTTATAAGGCTAGCATGAAACATTTGATTGTGCTGGTAACTGTACAGGTAACTGCCTAAATAGTTCAAAAATATTACTCACTGACAATTTGTAAGAGTATTTCTCTTGCTTGAATTTCCATAGACATCTGTTCTTGATTACTATGTCATCTGAGAGCTGCTAAATATTTTTGCTTTACTCCTTCTGTCAAATGTATGTTTAAGATTTTGGGTTTAAACAAAATTTCTCTCACAGATTCAGCTTGGGTGAACTCTGTGTTATAAAGACAGTCAAACCACTTTAGAGAAAGCTTTTATGTAGTCGATCTAATATAAAAGTTATTCTATAATTTACCAAAATTTCTATGTTATTCTTTACAGGAAAGCCCTGCATCACGGATCCAGTGAATAAGCAGCCAGACTTCATAATGATCTCATCCTCTATTTTGTAGCTAATAAAAAAAAATCCCAGAAATTTTAAAGATCTATTTACTTTTCTTTTTTCTTGAAAAAACCTGTTATGTGAAGAATCAAGTTATTGGGTTTTTTTGTTTATTTTGGGTTGGGGTTTTTGTGTGTTTTATTTTGTTTTTTAACAAATGTAATATCATAGAAATATTTTCACATGCTCAGTGTGCATTTCTCACTCTAGATGCTTCAGAAAGGTGAGCTTCCATTTTGATAGCTTTTTAAAAAAACAAAACAACTCCGTACAGAGCATGCTGAAGTACTTTGAAAGTCCAATGTTATTCAGGATTTTTTAGTAATTTTCTGTAATCTATTATTATTTAGGAATGCCACAGCAGTCTGAATTTTCAGGTTTCCTTCGGACATTTTATACTACTGTACAATTTGATATGACTGTGCAAGGTAAAATATTAATTTTAAATGGTATCTAGCCTTTGCTTCCTCAGATAAAGTTCTTGTGACTTTCATATATAGTATAATGAAGTTTTCTAATAGATTTTTTTTACTATTTCCATTGGTTTATTGTGCCATTCTCCTCAGTAATACCCCTCACTTTATTCCACTTCCTCCTAAGACTGTATCTACATTTTTTCCCAGCTGAGAGTCTGGTAGAAAGGTCTATCTTGCACACCTTGTCACACCTTCAAAGTGGCTTTTTCACTCATAGGCAGGAGAAGAGATGATCTAGTTCTCCATCTTTGCTTCACAGTTGTGACCTCACCAACAGCAGTAGCTCAGGCTCCCTGGGTCGTTAATGCATTTTGCCTTCTTAAAGGCCAGTGCAGAATGGAAACTGCCCTGTAACACTTTTTAAGTGGCAATGAGTTTTATGACTGCTGTATTAATGTTTTCTGAAAGGGATTTATTTTAGTTCATTTGCCAAGTAGGAGATTCTTCATTTTATTTTCTTACAGTTTTCACATTTTAAAGTGTTTTTTAGTCTCTTTTCAAGCAAGTTATTGGTTTTTATATATTAACTATTATTTTATAAACAGGTTACAGCTGGCTGGAATTCCTCTCTCTCAATGAAATAATTATTCTTACGATAATGTTTAACTGTTCCTTATAATTTTGTTTTCTAGGCTGTTTTCTTTCTATGCTAACAAAAGCTTAGAACAACAAGTTTGCAAGGAGTAAGTTTTCTGCTTCTGTTTTAGGACAGAAGAAAACTAGTTAGTCCTGAAAGTCTTAATTTACATACATCATAGTTATATTCTTTTTAGTGTTTCACCATATCACTACTTTTTTTTCATGGCTCTTTTTGAGAACATAGTTGCTGACAAAAAGGGAATGAGTGTGAGAAGTAAATATTGTAGGGATTGTCAGGGTGGCCGTAGTGTAAACTGTGGGACACTCTGGTTGGATAAGGAATTCAGATGCAAAGAGAAGACAAAAAGGACATAACTGAACCATTTTATTTGGAGCCTGTAAATCAGAGATTGATTTTGTGGCATGAAAATGGAGCAGCAACAGAGGTTACAGTGTTAGTAAGGGGTCTTAACAAATAGGACTGTCTTCAGTGAGATGCATGTCATGGACCTGAAGGTCAAAGCAGTGGTTGTATGGTAAGAAGATAGTGGAAAGCTATCCCAAATACCCAAAAAGCTATTCCAACTTCCAAATAGGGTTGGTATGAGATTGCCTTTTAAAGCACTTACCTATTCTTAATAGAAAAAATAACAAGCCACTGTAGCCATATCTTTAATATGATGTTTCTTCCAGTATGAACATGTGATCACAGCAGTTTTCCTCAGCAAAAACTTCCATAACTCCATTTTCCCACTTATATGTGCTAAAAAATTGAGGGGTACTTGAGAGTGAGAGCTCTTAGCTTTTGAAGTATTTATAAAATTAGAAGTGCTGACAAAATCTATGGGTGATTTAGGCTTTTAATGTTTATGTTTTCTTTGTTTAGACAATTTTCTGCCTGAATTTTATAGAACCTTGCCAAAGCTACTGTTTTTGCCATTACACAAAATGTGTATGCCACTGTCCTCGTCCTATTAATTCTTCAATATCTGCTTCACTTTTCAAACAAATAGTATTAGTGACTCTTGTGAAGTCTTTTACAGAAGAGCCATGAACATACAAAATTCATCATGGCATTCAGGTCTAAGTTTATAAATAACCAGTTAATAAAATGAGCAGAACTCTTCTTGTAGTCAGGCCTAGATTATTGGTTGCTTCTAAACAGTACCACAATAAAAGATATAATAACAGATCTCTTTTCATACATCACAATTCTTCTCACTAACTTGAGGTGGTACATATGTGATATACAATGAAAAAAGCAACCTTTTTGAGTTTTGCTGGGCTGAACAAGTCATGTTGTGTCAGCCCTAAATGCTGTGAACAAAACTGTTTCTCTTGGTCTCAGATGCCACAAAAAAAAAAAACAAAAACCAAAGAGGAGGCAGTGCCATCTTTCAAGCAGTTTAATGCTGATGTTGGCACATTACAGCACCCTTAGAGCATTGCGTTTCAGCAGACAGTGTCATCTCTAAATCACTATGTATCCTGTGTTCTTGAGGGATGTTCTGGCTTCTTCATCTCTGTTTGTCTCATTTCAGTGGCTTTTCCACCTGTGACAGCTGAGCTTACAAACCTATTTAAAGTGTGTTGGATGTTACTGTTTCTGGCCTAGCCTTCATACTGCCATAGAGATTTCACTCCAGTCAAGCAACTTAATCTTAATGGAATACATCGAAATAATTTGCACATCTCATTACTTGTCAGATCTCTTTCATTTTGATCTTCATTAACTCTTAGACACATTTCAGTTTTACATTTTATAACTATTGTAAACACTTTGTAGAAAATACCAGCTCCCTTTATAATTTCAGTTTTTTTTTTTTGTTTTCTTAGTAATTTCTCCTCTTTGTTCTCTGTTACTCTTTCTACTCAATGAAAAATAGCTTTGGAATATGATTGCCTCTTGCCTTCTTACCATCATTAAGAAAGCCTGAAGGACACTTGACCTGAAACTGAGCTATTCGATTAGAGAGAATGAGGTCTAAGTTGAGAAGTACAATTCATGGCATGCTGTGCTACTTTGACCAACAAAGATTTGATCACAACCCAAAAGTGACTCTGCCAGCATTTATAAGGAGCACCTGAGTTCAGCCCTGAATCAGACGTGAGAGATACTTAGATCTTGACCCCAAGCTGTACAATGTAAACCTCTTAAAGTCATTGAAAGAAGGAAAAAAAAGAAAAAGACGACTTATCAACACATATAATATTTACAAATTAATCAGCTAAGGGGTTTTGCTGTGTGTTTTTACTGTTCTTTAATTACAGTGGAACTTAGTGAATAAAGCTGGAGGTGAAAAGCTAAGCAGCAGTTCACTCTGTCTTCCAGATGGTATTGTGGCCAATATATAAATTTAAACCTAGTATCTACATAATAATGTGTTTTCCATTTAACAAACACAGATATCTCATTCTCTCCTCTTGTCTTTGCCTGAGATCACTGACAAGGCTGTGGGAGGCAGGAGGGAAATCAAGACTGTAAGTGAGACCACAGAGCTGCTGTTTGACCTTCCTGCCCTTTGCTTAGCCCACATCTTTCTGCCTTATGTTCTGTGAGTACTGCCATATAAGACTCTGGTCTGGTTTGGCCCTTGTTTGATATGTAGTCCAAATGTCAGTAAGCATTAGTTCAACAGAGTGGTAGAACCCAGTTCTGTTTCATGACTTTTTATGAAATTCCAAGTCTGCAACAAAAAAAAATGAAAACATTCAAATATATATTTACTAACAGAGTAGCCTCAAAATACCTACTTTTCAAGAGCATGTATCAAGTTTTTCAGCTGGTTTTCACTCATCTCAAGTTGGAAATGACTAGAGAAACCGTGATCTCTTAGGCCTTCCTGGGAAAACATTTATTGCAACAAATGCGTCCCTTCAAAACAAATTTCCCTCTAGTGAAACTGTGTGTTTAGATGAAGATACATTTAATCAAATATGCTCTGGCTCCAACTGGTAGTTCTCAGCAACTGAACACCGCACTGTAAGAATGATACAGTGTTTGAGGTTTGAAAATTGCTTTTGTTCTCAAAAGTGAAGCTTAAATGGGGTAATATCAGCAGACTTCTTTAAACTTAAACTGTGTTTTAGACCTTAGCAATGCAGCTCTACTGCTAAAGAAGAACCGGGCAAGCAGTCCTTTCTGAACTCCATCTGATCTCTCCAACTGTCTGTTATTTTTCCACATTTTTTTTTCCAGAAATTCTCTGTCTGAAACCTGTCACCCAGAGCTAAGACAGATGAATAAGCAGGCAATGTGTAGTATTTTAAAATAGTGTTCAAATTTCTCAGTTTGAAGTGTTATTACAGCTACTGACCTTTTTGTAGTTATAAAGGTGGTAATCTGTTAATCTGGTTTATTCTTTTAAGTGTTTCAGTGTTTCCTTCTGTCATTTTCTTTATGGCCTCAGAAAAGTCTCAATTATTTAAGAAGTTTAGAAAACAGAGACTGTTTTTTATTGAGGACTTTGCATGTTTATCAAGATGTGATAATAGTTCAGAAAACCTAGTAATAATTATGCCTGTAAAGAGAGGGGGAAAAAAAAAAAAAAAAGGTCTAGAGTCCTCTTTTAAATTATTCTAAGGGTGGAAAAGAACTGTAAAGGCTGTTGCTGACCCTGAAACTGATGGGGGGGAGGTGGGGGAATTACAAAAATTCAATAACTTCAGTAGGTTTTACCAGAGTGACATTGAAAGAGCTACTGCTAATGTCATGGAGAATGTAAGTAATCACCATGAACCAGTTTAATGTATCAACCTTCATCTTATCCTTGTAATCAGAGCTCACTTGGAGAAATGTATTTAATTGAGAGTGTAAATGGCATGATGCCATTTAGTGAGAAGGGAACCCTGGCAACATTAACAGCAACACTTACTGCCAAACTGTAATCTATACATATATTTTACCTTGAGGTGGGTGGTGAGCAGTTCTTTAAACTTGTGCAGTTAAATTGTGAAGGTGTGCAGTAATATTTTAGGAATATGGGAAATACATTTTGCATACTTTTTCGTTTTCAGGGTTACTGCCTGGGACCAGAGCTTCCTGTTGCCTTCAGTAAATATTTGGTATACTTTAGGGATTAATAGTCTGATAGCTAGTAAGGAGTTTGTTCTGGGTCACTTGCTTCACTCAGATACACTTTCCACTCATTTAATGCATACACTTAATGAGAAGGACTATTATTATTACTAATAATGATAATTACAACTGGTTAATCATGACATTTTACAAGAATATATGCTTTCCTATGGGTTGCCATGTATGTGCTTTCCAGATCCATTCTAAAACTTTCTGGTTTTATCATCTTGACAAATCACAATGGCTAGCACCTGCCAGAGTCTACATAAAATACCATCAGCACAGACTGAAACCTTCATAGCACCTGCTCTTTTAGTTGGAGAGTGTTAGATGCCTTCAAGTAAGCACCCAGACAAGGGTAGAATCATCCCTCAAATCTTTTACACAGCTGCCTATTTTATACTGTCTGAACTTCTACTTGAAGCAGTCTGTCAGATGCAAAGTCCTATGTGAAGTCAGCATTTAGCTGTCACCCCGTTTCAGCTTCTACACAGTGTAGACAGGCAGTAGAATAATTCTGTATTGTAGATCCATTTTTCTTTTTTCTTTCTCTGAATTTTTTTGGCACTGTGAGAAGATAGCAAGTGATATGAATGGCATTTTGTTTATGGTGGGAAATCTTTATCAAGTAGGAAGACTATATATCACTTCCTAGGTTTGGACAGACTTTAATTCCAATCTCCTCTGGCTTGTTTTCTCCACACTCCTCTCAAAACAAGTCCTGGAGGCACTGATCTCCACTGGCCTGAGACATTTTCCAGGCACTTCTTAATCTGACTGTACCAGCTCCTTAAGTGTGACTCAGAATCCAGAGAAGTTAGGCCTACTCTCTGTAGGTACAATTCAGGAGATCAAAGTTGCATACTGAAGTTCCTCTTGTAGTCAATGGAGAGAAATTGGCATTAGTGAATGTCAGTTTAAAACACTTCATCTAAAATCCATAATTAGACAGTATTAATATCTCCATAAGTTTTCCTTATCTAATTTTTAAAGTAACCCAGCTGAACAGAGGTGCTTTGAAAACGTTGCATACCAAAAATAGTACTTTTCCAAGTAGATGTTTCCACTGTTTTTGACAGTCAAGGTGTGCCTTACTTTTCTTACAGCAGTTCAGTGACTATTGTAGAATGTTACCTGGGAACTGATATATCTGGTTAAAATTACCTTAAGGAGGTAAAATCTCTATTTCTCAGGCCTGGGAGTACCTTAGGCACCAGGCCAAAAGCCTCCCCACCTGTTAATGCTGAACTACTGTTCAAAAACAAAGGCAAAGTTGACAGATTGTGAGTGAAAGAGACTCCTTACTATATGGTCAGGATAGCAGGAGCCTTGTTTCTAGGCTGAGGATTCTTTCTTCTTTCCCACTCTGTGGTGAGCTGTGCTTGATGAAGTCAGAAACAGCAGACTCTTTCAGATCAAAACTGTGCAGGCAGGTTCAGTTTGAAGGGGATTTTGATGATTTGAAGAGAAAAATCAATAATTTGGAAATTGTCTCTGGAAAATTTTCTGAGAACATTTTAAATTATGTGAGAGGAGGAAGAACTGGCAGGCTGATGCAGCTGGTCCAGTGGACTGCAGCCTTGTATTCAGGGCCTCTTTGGCTCTGGGGTGAGAGCCAGAGTTATGCAGGACATAACCCCTTGATAGGTGGTGACCTGCTGCAAAACAGGGAGTGTACTCTGCTGGAAATATGGTTATTTAGCCAGTGAAAACACATTGGGAATGACAAGAATTTGAATTTTGAACAGCAAACACCTTAGTAAACAAAAGCTGTAAATTTTTTTCCTAAACAGAGCTCAGCCTTTCAATAAATCCTTATTCATAAAAATATATTATTTGCATCTTGTGAGTCCACAGTATCAAGTAAAGCATAAAAATAATGCAAAGGAAAACTGCACAAGGAAGAAGGGAGCTAGAGGCATGCACCGCTTTTTAAGTTTGTCCTGCTGGTAGACATAATTTTTTGAATTGTTTCTCTATTAGGTCTAGCAAATCGGCTTAAAAAAGCATGGGAGGGCTTATTCCCAGATGCATTCCTGTTCCAAGTCAAATAGAGAAATCAGTACTGAGAAAAGTTTCCCAAAAAACCTAACAATAAAGAGACCACTGGCAAAAGAAATGAACAGCAATCAACTACAGTCAAGGAAGCATAGACACTATGTACTCATTCAGGAGAGTCTGTTTGCTTAGACACAAGTCCTCAGTTTGCGTTCATTGCAAACGTGCCTCATGGACAACAGAGAGAGAATAAAATCTCCGTAACATAATAAAACTTAATACAAAAGCATTAATATGATAGGTAAATTTGTATTTTAATATGCTGACTTAAGTAATAAATTAGTCTGTGTAATTAATGTATTTCTTAAGCTTGCTTGAAATAAATGTCAAGCTTTTTTGTAGGATAATTCTTTTTCTGGAGGTCATATGCAATTCTGACTCCATCTCTGTCTTAAACTACTCACTGTTTTCCTTTGCTCAGGAACTGGATGGATAGTCAACATAATGCAAAAATCTATCTATAACAACACTCATAAAAGAAGTGAGAGCAAAAGAAATCCTTTTGAAGTGAACACAAAATTTCAAAGGAGAAGCTGCAAAATATTCTGCCTATCTGCAATACTTACAAAAGGCATCACAGATTCTAAGAAGTGTGTGACCATCAATAATCTGCAGGCACTGTAGGGTTTAAAGACTTTTTTCGTCAATAACACAGCAAAATAATAATTTAAACCTTTTGATCCTATCTACATTAAACACAAATACATCTTAGGGCATTTACAGGTTGAGCTGAGAATCACATTGTTGCTTTCATGGACAAAGGGATTTGAAAACATTTGGCTTCTCACAAGTTATATCCCAGTGCCACCCCACAGCAGATCAAAATGTTGAAAACGTTGCTAATTAATAATGTTGAGAAACTTGACTTAAAGACAAATCCTTGCTTCAGAACCCCAATGGAGAATGTCAAGAGTTTCCTGACAAGTCATTGTGGATCAGAGCTTTTCTAAAAGTGTCTAGCTTGTTTTTAGATTGCACCCATAAATGTAACACATTAGACTGATGGCCATCATAGGCCAGAAACATGAACCTGGAAATCACACAGGAATGTGATTGTTCAGATTTTCTTCTCATTTTCTTCTTTAACTCCATTTTGCTGAGAGTACAGAAAGTAGGCTATTACAGCATGTTCTATCAGCTCATCTCCTGATTTTGACAGGAAAAAATAAAATTCAGAAAAGTGGAAGTTATTAATTCCATACAAATGTATTGCACTATTTCAGAACCCCTTCAAGGTGTGGTCCTGTTTCACCTTGGACAATACATTTTGGTTCTTCTTTTTTCCTGATGCAGGAATTTCTAAGAAATCTCTAAACATTTCTACAAAATGTAATTCACCTACTGGGTTGCAGTGGATACAGACAAGCCGTCGAAGCAGAAAAGACATTATTTATGCTTGTAATGTATTTCTTGAATTTATGCTTGTCAAGATCCGATATTCGGATATGTGGCAATTTTTAATGACCTTGCCAGGACAAAACAAAGATAACACAACATCGGGTGCACAAAGAGGCGCTGGGGCTCGCGTGCGGTCTTACAAGAGGTGGGGCAGAAGCCCCTTGCTTTCCAACACTCCTTACCACAGTGGGAAGCTGGTGCAGCTGATTCTGCTTCCCCTCCCCTGGAATGAGCCGCATGGCAGCTGCACCCTTTGTTGTCCGGCAGGACCTGAGAAAAGCTTTAAAGGTGATCCCAAAGGATGAGATTGATGTAAACAAGGTCAGATGTCACGTGCACAACAAACTTTTATTGGAGTAACACAACAAAGTCCCTAGAGTGGATAGGACAGGGAAGAAAACAGAGACAGAAAAGAAAGGAGAAAGCTGAAATACAGAGGACAGCAAGTGAGAGCACAGTTACCACCAAGGTCCAGCGATGTCGTAGGTGGGGAAGTGATTCCTGGTGAGGAAGTGCTTCCCTGCACCCATGGTGTCCCAGATTTTTATACAGTTCTTGCCCACTGCACTCCTACTTTTCTCCCTGAATAAGTGAGAAAATCCTTCTATCTTCTCCATGCTCCTCCGAGATAGGAGGGGGGTAGGTATGGCGCCAGGGTTATGTAGTCTTTGTTTGGCTAATTGATGAGTCAGCCAAAGCAAAAGAGGAGGTCGAGACAACTGGCACCACAGGATTAGTTTATTGCAGTGGAGGTTTGGTCCTAGGAGGTGGCTAGAGACCGGCACTCTTTGTCTTGTCCTGTTAAGTCGGTGGTTTTCATGAGATATCAAGGCCTGGTTATCACTGGATATTCTGTTCTCAGTGCCAGCTGTAGAACTCCTTTGTCTCCAATCTAAGCATGTCCCACACTAAACTCCCCAGTTCTTCGGTACACGTCGGAGGAGGAGAAACAAAATGCTGGGTGGGTTGCTGAGACAACTCTTTAGTCCATCAACAAGTGTTTAACTCTCAGATCAGACAACAGATATCCAGAGTGCCTAAGTCCATCACTTATCTCATGGATTGTTCAAGACAAGTACTATATATCCTGAATGCCACAATGTTAATGTATTGCCCACAAAGGAGAATCATTATGATATTCTGAGAGAAAACTGGATATTGCACTCAAATGTGGGTCTTGTCATGACTAATCTTCACTTTAATGAGTGGATTTAAAGGTATGTTACAAACATATTGTCATCTCAGAAATGAATGAAGGAACATACAAAAGAAGCAAAAGCAATTAGTTGCTGTCCATTGCCCTAATATATTTTCAAACATTTAAAAGAAGTAATTTTTTTTCGTTAAGGGCAGCAGGACCTTGTAATACACAAAGGAATAAACTTCATTTTATGGAACTTAAGAAGTTAGTAAATGGTTTTCAATCAAGTCTTAGAAAAAAGTGTAGTTTTCAAAATAATTGAAAGCCTTTTGCTTTCCTAGAACTCTCCCTGGATTGACAAGAGGCCACTTAAGGGGATGACTCATATTGTTCCCATCTCCTTGTAGCTGTATGAGGTGGATAACATTAGTAACATTTCTTCATTAATTAATTAATTAATTAATTCATTCATTCATTCATTCATTCCCAGAATCTCAGAGGAAAAAACTGCGTACTTCAGCTTTTGCTGAACTGACATTCCAGCAGGACATTGGAAGATTAGGGAGGTTAAGAAAGAAAATGGAATTATGGTTTAGTGTCTGGTCATAAGGGTGACAGAGACTGCTCTATAGTGTCAGTACCGAGAGCTCTCTGTCAGCCTGCTGCACCGTGCCTCCTGGTGATACAGCTGGGTCAGCACACTGCTGTCTGCTGGCTGGGGCTCAGAGCACAGGAGAGGACAACATTGTCTTCAAATGTTCTTCTGAGAGCTGAAGTAGCTTGTTTAAAATCTGCATTTTCATTTATTTCTACAAGCGTGTATCTTTGCACCCATTATTTCTGTGACTATTTCAAAATCTTAAAATCATATTCTCTGCAAGGCTGATAATCCTGATTTCTCTGTGCAGATGCCAAATGGACACATTTCCTGCAGCATAATGGAGACATTTGGAGAGAATGCCAACCTTGTGATCAGTCTTATCTGATCAATCCAATTTTTAATGGACATGCTGGATCCAGCAGATCAGCCTGGTGAATTCATGTAGGCGATGTTTGAATCAAATGCACTCAGAAAACATTGGCAATATTCAGAAAATTCAAGCTAGGGCTCATAGGATCTAATCCACTGAGCAGTAATACATGTTCATAACAATAAATGTTTTAGCTCTTTATAAACTCCTATTTCTTGATAGACAATTTTTCAGCAATGCTTTCCAATATGCCTTGCATGAGAATTGAAGAGAGTTGTTGTGTGCAGTGAACAGATTATGCAAGAGCACCCCCTGGTAAAGCAAAAAGTGAAATCATTTCCTCCTCGTCATTCTTACAGGTTATTTTGGTGGATTCATTGTATTACTTTGAATTGGCTTGTTTCACAGAATTGTTTTGTTTTTCCTGAGAACTGAGTTAGAGTGTGTGTACGTGTGTGGAGGGGCAGGAGGGAGGAATTAATGCTATTAATGCTCGTTGCACTCAGAGACATGATAGTGACTGCAGAGTTTATCAGAAAATGGTTTATGTGAATTGCTATACACAAAGATCAAAGTACATAAATCTATCTGCATATGGGGAAGTTCCCAATCTTACCTCTTTTCTCAAATACTGATATCGTAGAAAGCCTGTAAATGCTGTATTTGGGTATGTTCCTATACTAACATATTAATTACTGCTAGGGCATAGGCCCAAGTAGTGTCCTGTAGTCATGGTTTAGTAGTTAGCACAGTTTGGCCAACACTGGCTGGCATCCTCACAGAGACCCAGACATACAGTTCAAGGGCTAGCAAGGACCAGAGACAGATCCTGCTGAGCAGTGTGGGCACAGCTGCTCTTTTAAAGGAAGGTAATTTAATTGTATTACCATAATGTGAGCCAGACATCTTGGTCTGAGGCTGGAGAGAGATTTCCCAGCTATTTTACTTAATGGTTGACATTTTGTAGAATAAAGCAGCATAGCCCCCTTGGTAGAGTACTAGCTTGCCACCTAAGAGATGTGGATTCATATCTGTGCAATGCTATGAACTGCTAAATTGCCAAAGGTGTTTAGGTTTATTTCCAACAAAACTGAAGTACTTAGTTACATTTGCAGATCCCTATATATGCACTTATGGAAAGCAAAGTGGGGAAAACGGGGATTTCCTATGCCAATAAGTAGAAACATCAAAAAGTACAATGTACTGACGTCCTAGACACATGGAGACCATATTACCTAAAAAGTTAGAGATCGTGTGCAGAGAGAAGACTATTTGTTCTTTAACCTTCTTTCCCATCTTCTCATGTCCAAACCTGATTATCTGCTTATTTCTTAGCAAACTCGTAAAACACAGACTTGTGAGAATGCAAAACAGAGGCAGTAGAGCATGAACATACATGGGATGCTAATCTTGTTAAAAAAGTAATGTGCTATACATTTTTAAAATTTAATGAGCAAAATACCATGATAAGCTGTGTGAAAAAGATCATGCTATTTCAAAGAAGAAGACAATGATGTTTTATACTCTTACTGGTAAGGAGAAAAGAGGAAAATAATGGTTTATATATTTTAACAGTTTTAATGATAATGTTACAAGGCCTTATTTGCAAGTGAGGAGGTGAGGAATTGCTCTCTAATTTGTTTAATAAACTCTGGAAGGTAAGCAACTAAACTAAGCTCATCTGGAGCACAAGTCACTTCAGCATCTTCATACGTGTGCATCTTTGGCAGTGCAGCATTAAACAGACATTAAATTAGTAAATGCCTAAGAGCAGCACTTGATTGTATTTCATGATTGCTTTTTTAAAATTTATTTCTGCGATTGACACAAATCAATAAAGATAAAGGTGCCGGTGGCATTTGTTTCATCCATTAATTTGTCAGATATGAGGGTACGGCTTCACATTCCCAGTGTTTAAGTTTTTGTACAGTGTGTGTGCTTGATACTTCAGTAAAGTCACAATTTACAGAGAAAACATATCTGTCTTGTAAGGCTTAGGTGGAGTCACCACATACCAATGTAAACTTTTTTTGTGATGGTGTACAATTAAAACAGAATCCAGAAACAGACCAAAACTATTATAGAAAATAACAACAACAACAAAATAAAAACAAAACAAAACAAAATAACAAAAAACAAACAAACAAACAAAAACATAACACAAATCAAACCAAAACAAAAACAAAACAGTTGTCTGTTGAGAACTTAAATTTGCATTTGAAAGTTATTGTCCAGTATTGTTTCCAGTTACCAGATCACTGTAGGGTCATAATCAAGATGCATATAGTGGAACTATACAATTTTATGGCCTCAGCTTCTAAATTAAGTTAAGGCTGAATCTTAACTAGGCTTTGCTGGAAATGTAGCAATTGTGATTAGCAGATGTTATTCCAGAGGCTCTAATGGAGCTTGTTATTTTTTACATGTGTTTTTCTTTTCCAGGTCCTAAAATATTTCTTCTCTTTCTTAACTTAGATGCAGTGCTCCAGAGACAACTTCATATGCAAAAGCAGTAACAGTAGAAGATGATTACTGCATGCATGGAGTGATATTACAAAGTACAAGTGAATGTGTTTATGGAAGAAATCTGTCAGTGATTTAGAATTATACAAAAATCAGTGTTCTTTATGTAAAACATAAAAGCACTTTTAAAAAGTAGGGGAAAGCAGCAGGGAAAATTATTTTTTGCATTTTTTGAAGTAGAAAATCAAAAACACTGTACCCAAATTTTGAAATGTATTCTAGAGTACTTCCAAAATTATTTTTAAAGAATTGTGTATTATGAGCAAGCATAATTTCCAGAGTTTTTGCACTTTCTTAGGTCCCTTTGACATCATAAATCACAAAAGTCCTGACTTACATAATTTAAAAAATCCTATATGGAGATATAACTTCACAATTTAATGTTTGCCTAGCTTAAATTATACGCAGCTCTTATATACAGGACCTCTCTCTTTCAATATACTTTCCTTGAAATTTCCTTGTTAATGAAGAGAAAAAGGACACATCCAAATTTATCCTTCTTTGGACTGACAGTCCCAAGCATTATGTGAACTTGCAGCCCAGAAGGCCAACCATGTCCTGGGCTGCATCAATAGAAGCATGGCCAGCAGGTCAAGGGAGGTGATTCTGCCTCTCTACTCTGACACCCTACACTGTGAGACCTCACCTGGAGTACTGTGTCCAGCTCTGGAGCCTCCAGCATAAGAACATAGAGCTCTTGGAATACGTCCAGAGGAGGGCCACAAAGAGGATCAGAGTGCTGGAGCACTTCTCTTGTGAAATCAGACCAAGAGAGTTGGGGCTTTTCAGCCTGGAGAAGGCTCCGAGGAGACCTCATAGCAGCCTTCCAGTGCCTGAAGAGGGCCTAAAGAAAAGCAGGGGAATAACTTTTTACAAAGATGTGTAGTGATAGGACAAGGGGTAATGGTTTTAAGCTGGAAGTGGGTAGATTTAGGCTAGACATTAAGAAGAAAGTCTTTAGCATAAGGGTGGTGAGAGACTAGAAAAAGTTGCCCAGGGAATCTGTAGAAGCCCCATCCCTGGAAGTAGTTTGTTTTGTTTGTTTGTTTTTTTAAATTTAACAGCAGTTAATTGGCAAATGAGTGTAGCAGAGAGGGAGATTTGTATTTTTTTTTTTCAGTCCAGCCCACAAAATCTCCTTTAAATATTGTCAGTTTGTGGAAAATACTGATATCCAGACATGCATGCATGGACACTACCACAGACGTATTACAACCTGCTCTCTAGGGAATGGACACATCATGGCTCATTTGCTATGGATAATTTGGTATGCAATCTCTTGCTTGACAGTAAGCCATGGGTTTCTTATGAGTAAGAAACAGCATTTTATTATTTTTCCTTGGATAAACAAATCTCCAGTTCATAAATCAAAGTAATCTGCTTTTATTACAGGAATGCTATGAGAAGTTTCTGTTAGTTTAGATCTCCAGTGATACAGGTGTACAATGAATCCTCCTAGTAACATGCATTAATTTTCTAGAAGGACATATATACATGTCATGTATTTTTTCTTCTTTTTTTTTTTTTTTTTTTTTCTGCTATAGCTTCCTCATACAAAAATAATTCACAACTAAAATGGGCTTTTTCTGGTCAAGGTTTCCTCATCCTGAATGCATGCTTCAGTTCTCTCCACTCCACATTCATAAATAGCTTGAGAGCTTTCAAGCATCTGAGGTCATTGTGCTTCACACAATTGTTCTTCTTTGTACTCTGTGAAAGGGATTACATGAGTGCAAGCTGGGATTCCTGGATATCATATTTCTCACTATTGAAGGGATATCTCCCTGAATAAAAAAAGCAATAAGGCTATCTGAAGTGACCTTGGCAATTGTTTGTGTGTTTTATGGCTTTTTATAATTAGATGTGAGTTCAAATCAAGAAGTTCTAGACAATCATAGGGATCAGTTTCAGGCCTGATGATGTCTCTGAACTGTCAAATTTTGCTGAACAAATAAAATATTTTTTGAAACATTGCTCTGCACATCAAACAAAGTATTTTATTCGTATTTTCCTGCATGATTTAACCCTGTCTGCTATAGTACTCCATTGTCAGCAATTGCCAAGTTGCTAATCCCTATAAGAATATTAAAATTAAGCACTTGTAATGGAATCAAGCTGCTGCTCACAAGTGGTAATCATTAGTGAGTAGAGTCAAAAAGCCAATTCCAAGGAGTGTCATTATTGCTAAATGAATGTTTCTAATGCATTTTTTTAGTGGTAGAGAATAGATAAAATATTCAATACCATATAATAATAATAATAATTTTTTAAAAAGCTAAATCACTTCTCTTTCTTTTTCACTTGATGAAAATGAGCCATGCAACTGAGTGCAACAGAAGTCTGTCTCCACCTTTTAAAAACCTCTGATGTCATTCCTTAGTAAGAGAAGCAGGAGCTCTCCCAGCTTCCAGACTGCTAGTCTTTAGAAAATAAGATACAAGAGAGTGCATGGAAACTGTTATACCAGTGGAGAGGGAAAGGTGTAACAGAATTGTTCTTCTTCCTGCTCTCCAAAGAATTCAGTGGTTAGAGGGAGATATTGTGGCTGTCACTGGAGAAGTTTCATCTGAGTCTTTGCTTTGTTTGATGTCCAAAAAACTAAAGGCTCAAAAGCAGAACACACCAAGCTTCTAATCAGTGTGTAGAGTGGCCTGAGCTCTTGGGCCTAAGCTAATTTTAAACATGATCTTGTGCTCTATTTAAAATTGTACTGAAGTGTGTGTCCATTTGAAGATCAAAATCTGTGAATCTGGGCCAACGAATGCACAGCAGGTGAAATGCTTTCTTCCTCAAAATTTAACTCTGTTTAACTAAGTGAAAGGTTTCTCAGTGCCATGGAACCACAGACGTAGATCTGGCAGGCACCACTCAGCTGCTCTAAGCAGGCAAGATATTCATTCAGGCCTAAAAAAAATAATCCTCACTGATTGTAGAAGCTGTAGTTTGCATTACCTTACTTATGTTTTGTCCCACATTTCTGAGATAATAGCTTCATGATGTTCAGTAGAGGCCTGTCAAGAAACTGTTTGGTTCCAGTGCATGGTATTTCATGGACAGCAGATGACAGCAGTTTGGATGGAACCTCTGAAAAATTCACACATCTATCCATACTGGAAAAAAAGGATGAGAAAGAAAACTTGGTAGTGGTTAGTTGTTGGTTTGGTTTGGTTTGGTTTTTTAATGTGTGGAGCATACCTATGCACAACTGAGCTTAATAAAGACTTTTGTGGAATATATTCACAGGGAATTGGCCATGGTGTATTTATAAAAGAAACAGGAGTTTCTTGTGCCTATTATATCCTTGTGTATCTGTTATAAACATTTATTATTTTATACAGCCACTATATCCTTAGCACACAGATCAGGAAGCACTGTTTGTCCTCTTCCCACCAAGTCACCCATGACAGTGGAGTCAGGGAAAGCCTGTAACTGCTACCTCAACTACCACACCTTTTCTGTGAGTTTAAATTACAACTAAGAAAAATCTTCCCAATAGTTTTCTGATTGCAGAAAGAAAACCCTACTCATTTAATGTAAATCTTTTACAAAAATGTGACAGTTTTGTTTCATGAAAACAGACTATGGTCATTTCAAATTTCAGAAAAGTTTCTATTTTTTACTTGTGTTTTAAAGCTACTACTTTGCTTTCTATAAGATAAAACAAACTTTTTTAAAAGGTGAATTTGTCAAAATGTATTATCCCAACTGACTAAACACTGTCAGGATTTTTGTTTGCTTTGGGAGTTCAGGGCAGGTTTCAAAAACCTGGAAACTTCTAAAATACAAAATATTTTAGGTAAAGAATTTGCCACAACAAACACTTTATTTGACAAATGCTTGAAATTTTGAACATTTCAGGCTGCAGTCAAGAGGAAGCAGAGGTACAAAAATAGCCTCTCTAATGAAGATCTATTTCTTTATGGTCACTAATATATAAAGGTGTTAGCTGGTTTTGCTCTGTGTCATGACAGTACAGCTAGCTGTAGTGCTTTAGTAATGCATCTGCAGAGACCACATCACACAGACATTAGCCTAATGAGATTTCACATGAATACCTGGTCTGCAGTCCAGCATCCACAGCCAGTATTGGGCTCACAGAAATGTAATGAAACCTGAAGGTATTGCATTACTTTGCATTTGGCCATCTTTATCTACTTTTTAAACAAAACATTTCCATAGTCACAATAATTTTACGTACTCCTAAACCAAAGGCAGAAGGAAGCAGCACCTCAATTTGTCCTCTGTGAAAGCAAGCATAGTTTGCATGTTTTGAAGGAGAGAATGATAACTCAGATCTGTGAAAGAGCACAAAATAAGACTAAAATAGTCTCAAGCATTAAGCTTGTGGACTTCTCTGTAGATGATGTAAACACTGACATTTAAAATATCTAAAATATCTTACAGTGTTCACTGGAGTCAAAATGAAGAGAGCTTTGGTGCTAATTACCTCCAACTGATCAGGTGCTAAGCATCAACTGCTTCTGAAGATTGTAACTCCAAACTCCAGTTTGCAAGCTGAAGAGGTACTTACAGAGTTCAGAGAGGTCACTGATTTCAGACTACTTTGATAGTCATTTACAATCAATGCACCTATCCTGTTGACTTAGGACTTCTGCCCAAGGAAATAGGGAAGGAGTTTAACATGGCCAGAAGTTTCTAAAACCTTCCTATTCACTGTGGAGGTCCATTGTGTAAAAGCTACATCTTTGCTAAGAAGTTCTATTGTCAAACATTTTTCCAGGCTTTCCCAGTTTTCAACAACTATTCTCTTTTCCTTCTTCTTTGAAGAAAGATAACATCCTGTCCAACCTCATGTA
>NW_009954567.1:1906856-1925979 GCF_000747805.2 Chaetura pelagica | reverse complement strand
CCCCCCCAGCATGTGTGTGTGCATTTAAGCATGACTGCAGTCTATTCACAGCACTTGGCAAACGTTTATGTGGAGCTATAAGCAGCTGTAGTTGGACCTGAACTCTTTGACTGAAGTGCCAGTGTACCCAGGAGTTTGCTGTGCACCTTTTTAATTGGGGAAGAAAACTGAAGAAAATTAAATACTCCTCAGTTAAGGAGATAATAAAAAACAGTGAAGGTGTATGTGTATGTGAATGTGTATGTGTATGGTAATCAGAGAATTGCTCTTATTTTTAATTGAAGTAGGCTTGAGAATTTAGAAGGGGAAAAATATTTAGAGCATTAAAGCTTCCTCCTTTCCACACACACAGGACAAAGAACTCTTCTCTTTACCTCTTTTTTTTTTTTTTCCTGACATCTTTCTGTCATAGGTGTTAAATATCCCAAGAAAAAGGACTAAAAGCTGCTCTTGCCACAGTTCAGTGCCTTTACATTGGGTATCTCACTGATGTTTTATCAGCTGTCAGTGTTTCAAATGCCTAGGGTTTGAAAGAATTCTGTCAAGGCCATTTGATTAGCCCAAGTTTAATGAAACTCAACGGAGAATTTTCATGGGATGACAAGGATTTGAAATCAGTCTGTATATAGACAGAAAAATTAGTAAATATAGTATCCATGGGCTACATAGAAGGCTTTGGTTAGATATCCACCCTATAATCTCTAATTGTAGACTGAATGAGTCTAAGCCAATAAATATAATGAATAAGAATAAATGGCAGCAATCTTCACCTGTATGCAGTGTAGGCAATAACTAAATACAGACAGAAACACTGTGGAAAAGAAACTGTAAGCAGCTGAGATTAACTAGCTTTTTCCAACAATAGTGAGGCTGATGTCACTGTATTGTGTAAGTCAGCTTTCCCCAGGTAATGCTGCTTATTGGTCATGTATAGTAGGCTATTATGGTCGAAGAGCTGGCATTTTTTTGCTGGTTTTTAATATCTGTTACAGAATTAATCTTGGAAGGTGCTGAGGAGATGGTTTTTAGAGAAGGCAATAGATGTAAGAACACTTGGCTATCTGGATTATTAAATGAGGGGAGGTCTAGAGGGAGACATGAAAGAATGAACCATATAAAAGCAAAACACACAAGCTATGAAACATCTGTAGTAAAATTAACAGGTGTAGTCAGCAAATGCAAAACAGTGTTTCCTGATAGGCTTGCTCAGCTTTTTAACCTCATACCACATATAAAGCAATCCATATTTTTCCTTCCTATTTTGAGAACAAAATAAGGCAAATTAAACACAAGTAACAGTTTATGTTTGCTTATGTTATGTAGTTTATGTTGTACACAATTCATAAAGCTTTTGACAGATGAAAATGCATCTAGACTTTGTGAGAAATATTTTATTTCTCTTTACTTTTTTTTAATAACAGCTCCTAGTGATCGAAAGCCACTGAAATCCATAAACAACTGAGTAAAGCAAGACAGAATATAGACATAAAATCTGAGACGGAGAAAAAAAGTGAGGTTTGTAAGCACTCTGGAGGACAGGATCTGGATTCAAAATGGTCTTAACAAAAAAAAAAAGGAAGGTCTTTCCAAAACCGTACAGTGTGAAACTGTAAGAAAATAGAGAAATGTTGTCTCTAAAAAGAAGCGGTCAATGAAAGGCTGCAGAAGAAAAATACTGAGGTAGACAGAAATAGTACACAAGAGGATTTGGGACTGCAGTGATGAAAAACACAGCAGAAATAAAAAAATTTATGCTATAGGTGGGGGTAGTGGAAAAGCAGAATTGATTCTAGGACATGTGTAAGGCAAGAAAGGCAATTCTGTAATATTGATAATGTCTTTGCTTCAGGGGAGATCTTTGCAAGCAGTCCAGGTTTCATAGCAAACTAATTTAAGGCCAAATACAAGTGCAACATTATTGATGCCAGCTCACTCTGCTCTACTCAAACTGCAGAGTAGGGGAAGCTGTGTGTCTGCCTTAGTACAGCCCTGAGCCCAAGTTTATAATTTTTACTGAGAGTCTGTTTAGAAATTCAGATTTTCTGACATGCTCATATGAACTTGCAGAGTGGGTTGAGTTTTTTTCTATTTTTTTTTTTCTTTTTTGGTCAGAGTACAGGCAAATGAAAAAATATCTGCCTACAATGTATATACAATGATGGGCAGAAAAAAAAAAATGAAGGTATGAAATACGACAAGCTATAGGTAGATCACTAGATTGATTACATAAGTCAAATTGAGAATGGCAGGACGCAGCTGGCTGAAAAAATAAAAAAGGTAAACAACATGCCAACAAAGGGAAAATGATCCTGGGTAAAAATCAGGAAGACAGGAGAGAAGAAGACAAAGCGGAGGAAGGTGGGAGAGAAAGTGGATTTTCTAAAGGTGTTAGTCACAGCTGTCTTCTTGTCACCAACAGCAACAAGCAGAGAGGTTTAACAAATCAACTACACGCTTTTTACCTCTGCTAGAAAGGGAAAGAAGGAAAAAATACTAGCCTCTTCCAGATGCAGCTGTGTGTGTTTCTGTATTGATGATGTATACTCCCAAAATAGAGTTTGACTAGGATGCTGGCTGAATAATGGTCTTCCCAGAAAGTCTCAGGCTTTTAAAATATCACTATATTCTCTTTGTGTCTTATCCCTAGCATTACTTTCAATAGTAGAAGTACTCACAACACTGTCATTTAGCACTCATTTTGAATTACATCTGAGAGATAACCTTGCCTTCCTTCTTTAGCTTTTCCTTCCCCTTCCTGTAGGCAATCCAGGGCAACATTGCATACATTTTGGGTCACACACACATCTCCTGGACTACCCCCTCTGCCAGCTAATTAAGGTCAATAAATACCGGGTGCATGACTACCACAGTTAAGCAGATAACAAATTAATCTGACAGGTGACTGGTGGTTTGTCAGCACAGGCACAGAGGGACTTGCTACTGCCAACAGAAGGGAGTGTGTATGTGTGGGCATGGTGGAGGTGGGCTTGTGTGCCCCAGCTAGGACCTGTCCCCAGTTCCATTCCCAGAAAAGCACCTGAGTGACTGCAGTGGGGGATACCTACAGCTGAGGGGTGTGTTCCTCATTTTGAAGTGTAACAGAAGCATTATAATTAAGAAGCATAGATAAGATGTTTGTGGCTTGTTTGTTTTGTTGTTTTGGGCTTTTTTACCTTTTGTGTGCTTTTGCCTTTCAGAGTTTTTTTGAACTTATTAAAAATTTATTATTTTTTTTCTTTTCCTGTTTTTCTCAGAAATTATCCTGGCAGAAGCAGATTCTGGGCGTGCTATGTTGTGGGTGTTATAAGGAAAAAAGCTTTGGTTATACCTTTTTCAAAAGGGGAAATACTGTGATTTATGCTATACTGCTTCCTACAAAATACTCTCTACCCCCTATCTCTAGCAATTTGGATATTGCTTACATGTTTTTAAAGTTGTTGGTTTTTTCTGAAGGAAAAAATTGCACTGCAAGTCTGGTTTTGCATGTGCAGTGGGAAAGGCAGCTTCCTTTGTATTTTCCTGAAGAATAAGGAAGCAATGTAAGTGGTTTTACAGGAATACTTTATGTATGAAACATACTGAAAGCCAAGTATGTTAAAATTGAGCCTTTTTTAAGACTGACTTTTTAAGGCATTACTTTCCTTTATCACTGTAGCTTGTGTTAAATAAGCTAACTGTGATCACAGTTCTGTCTCCAGTGGGAATGCTTTTATACTGCTAGAATTAACCTTATAATGCACGTACTGACTGTACTTATATTCTTGATGTGTGAGCAGGCATGAAAAGTTAAACTAGAGAGAACGCTTTGACTAAACGACTTCGTTAAAATAAGCTGTTTCACTGCAGCTGAAACATATTATGAAGACTTACAAGTTACGTGGGAGGTTTCAGCTTTATTTTTTTTTCAGTAGGGCAGTCTTTCCCCTGTGAAAACCTCTTCATTTTCATATAACCAAAGGGGACAGCATCTGTGGAACAAAAAAGAACCTGGCAAGTGAGTGAGAGTGTTTCTGTGGAATGGGTGCACTCCCTCTGGCTTGCTTTCATGCAAAGTCAGTAAACTGCACCCCTCTAAGCTCACTGAAGGGTCTAGGGAAAGCAGTCACTTTTGTTATATATCCTGTTTTTTCTGAATAAATACAAAGGACTTAAGTGACTAGGGCAGTGATCTTGAAACCTCTTGCAAGTACTCAAAAGGAAAAGCCTGAGAAGGAACTGATCCAGTACACTTACTAAATGGTCTATAAAATAATTCTGAGCTGAGTCTTTTCTCTAATATGAGCTGTGCCTCAACAGAATAAAAATACATGTTGTGAGGTAGTCCAATTTATTTCTTTGGGCACTGCCAGCTGTGTTTCCTGCAACAGTGACAAGATCAATACTGTTAAACAGCAGAAGTTATGCAAAAGATTTGTGTTGCAATAATAATCTAGAGCTGATCAGAAAAAAATAAAGATAATTATCCTAGTCATACTTGCTGAGTCTGTGAAATTGGGAATGTCAGCAGACAGGGTGTTTCTCTGGAGTCTGCAGGAATCCTTTCTGTATTTCTGGCAGGGTATCCATCCCTGAGTCCATAAAGCAGGTTATAGGGGGATTCAGAATGCCAGGAGCCTAAGGATCTGGAGCATCCCCAGTGTATCATTGATGCTGCAGTTAACACTTCTAGCATTTATGTTTCCATCTCTGTTAGTTACATCTGCTGAATATTCTGGACCAGAACCACAGGAGTTTCAACATGCCTGGTAGTTAAGAAGACAGTTGGTGTGGTCTCATTGGGCTGGCTGCCTGTCAGTGTTTCTGAGGAATCTGGGCTTCCATCCAGATTTGACAGGACAGGGCTCTTCAGTTTTTGTGCCACAAGCAGTCTCTGCTAATGCTCTGGAACAGGACTCCCAGTCCAAGGTCTGACCTTAAAAAAAATGAGGGGGAAAAAAATCCCACAATTTTCAGTGAAGCTAGCTTGAAATACAACTTCCAAAGCACTCCACGTAATGGAATTTGCTTGCTCAAACTAGCTCTTGCAGTTATTCACAGCAGCATTCCTAGATATACGAAAGCTCATATTTCAGTCACTTGCTGCCGTAAATGCCTTGCTGTTCCTAGGAAAGGCTTATTTGTATTAAGGAGAGTTGGCAGACACAAATCCAGTGCAACTTAGGGTGACAGGACTTTCTGTATATGAGCAGATAAACATAACCACAAGATAATCGTACAAGGAGTGAACGGTTGCTTATCTGTGGAATACATTATCACAATTTAAATAAGTAAAGGCTGGTGCTACTTTGTCACTTGCTTGATAAACTTTGGAATGGAATTATATATAAGATGAAGCACTCAGCAGTTAGAAGTCAGGAAGTTGTTTAGACAGTTTAACTTGTAGACATCTTGCTCTTTAAATCAAATATCTGCAGCTATCCATACTGATAGCAGGTGAATTTTCCATCTGTGGTGTAACTGGATTTGTCTGGTTGTTTCAAAGTAAAAACATTGCTGTTCAGGAAGGTTCCTGCATGGCAACTGCTAACCATTGATGTCCTGCCAAAATTGTAACAGAAATCATTGCCTCTTTACTTTGCAATAAATTCGCCAGTATTGTGAATCTGTAAAAGAAGGGAAGAAGTGGAAGCAGTTCTGAGAATTTACATCAAGAGTTTGGGATTTTTTTCATGGATTTTGAGAAAAGTTTCCTCCAACTTCAGTATTCCTCAGCTAGTTAGTCCTCTTTGTATTAACTCAATTTGGGTTTGTTTAATCCAAGAACCCTATTTTCAAATCAATCCATTTGAATGGTCTGTACTTCTTTTTCAAGCTCTAATCATGAACTAGAGTTCAAAACTACTGATGAAGTTGTGGTAGTTTTGTCTCTCTGAAGTGTTTTTTTGTCATTTAAGAACTTGCTTAAACACTTTTGAAGAGGCCAAGGATGGACAAAAATATTTGAAAAAAAAGCTGCAGTCTCAAGCTACTTTTAATTTTAGAGCAAGATTTCCTTTGACAAAATTCTCACTGAATTCAGAAGTTTTACAATAAGAGGTTCAGGATCTAGAACACTGAGGGATAGGGTTACATTTGCATGTTCTGATATATTCCAACAAATATGATTAAACATTATACTTGATATTTTCTTTTTTTTTTTTTTCTTTCTCCGGTGATTCATAGCTTTGAGTCTATTGTTATCATTGGATACATGCCACTTTCACAGCTGAACATATTGCAGTAATCTAAAACAGTTTTTAATTAACTACATGACATATTATTAAAAGCTCTTGATCATAAGCGGTGTATTTGTAGCTTATGAGTGGGACAATCCATTGCATACTAACCTTTGTTCAGAAATGATAGCTTGTAAGTTCCTTTGCTTACTGAGGAACAGCTTTTGCTATGCATATTTTTACATATTTAAAGTTAGAGAGGTAAGTCACCTGCCTCACATGGGAAACAGATGTGTGGTGAAAATGGTTATTCTCTTAATATGGAAAATGTGTCAATAAGGCTTTATCATCACAATACATGTATATGATAGTTCCCAAATGCCTATTTCTCCCCACCAGTAGAATATGCCTCCCTCTGGATGTCTCTCTCTGCCCCAAATTTAATTTTTATTCTGTTAAATGAGTTAAGTCAAGATTCCCAGAGAGTGCCCATGATGAACTGCCTGCTTCCTCCAAATCAGCTGGATGGGAGTGTTTCCCTTGCTTTTCAATTCTCTCTATGGTAAGAAGTCTTCACTTTGTGTAGCAAAACAATTGCAGTCTTTCTTTCTCTGTGGATAAATCCTCCTACCAACATATTTCTGTCTAAACACCTTCAATGTTAACTCACATCAATCAGATGTTTGGTCTCCCACATGAGAGAGTGCATAACTAACTATCATACTTATCCAAATTCAGGGTGTTTGTATTTCTGACACTGAAGACCTTCGGCATGCTTCACTGTTAAAAAGTCAAAGCGGCACTGCATTTCACACTGCACGCAGATTCTCTTTAGTTGGGATTGTAAGAGAATGTTACTTTCATCAAGATTTGGCAGGAATTAGATGTAAGAATAATCATTAGTCTTGCAGTGACAGAAATACCTGAGGTGGTCTTATGGCTTCCATAAAGATGGTTCACCCTTCTGTTTTAATGCAGATGAATCTCCCTGGTGAAAAATGCTTTGTCTTGAAAGCAAGGACCAGAGCTTTATGTTCCTGATGGCCTCTGAGCAGAAATGTGGTGTTTTCAGCAACCTCTGGATGGATGAGAGGTTCTGCAGTAGTGACTTGTGACCCTCACCTCTCTGAGTGCTGGCCTTTACCAACCCGTTGGGGTGAGAACAGTCGTTCAGATGTACTGTAGTCAAAGAGCACAGTTGTAGTCATCCAGACATGGCATTGATGTGTGTAGTCTGAAGAAGTCACAGTAGCTCTATAATCCTGTCTAGGAGCCTGGTGTATACATGAATGCTGAGACAAAAGTCGCTATAGCTTCATTGGTACCAGTTCCTTGGCTAGGCAAACCAAAGTTGTAAGCAAGAGTTGCTTCTGCAGACATATCTTGAGAAAGACTTTGATTTCCCTGTCTTGATTTAGTCTTTGATACCTAGTTACTAAGGGTCTGATTATTTTCTTAAAAGTATTTCTGGAATATGATGTCATTCTTTGTCATTGAGGAAACAGAGTTACATGTGAAAAGATGGGACTTCCATTATGCTTTAAAAATAGTGAGGTCACTCCCATCAACAAAAGATAAGAATTTTCAAGTCAAAGAAAACCCCATGCAATTTCACAGAGGCAGAGCACACAAAACCAAGAGAAAGTGCAGGAAGCACATCAACAAAATCTAATTGTGGGAAAAGAAATTCACAATACTTAATGCTACATTAATGAGGGATCTTTTCCATAACATATTTACCAAAATTTAAAGCTTTCTGAGAAAAGTTGTAAAATAATTCTGTGGAAAACCAGGAGAATGTCCTAAACTGTTGGTTCTGGAAAAGGCTGCCCTGAGCTACAGACAAAGAAGCAATTTTTTTTGCGAAGTAGTATGGGAGTAATGTTTCAATGTGCTGCAAATAAACATATTGAAGTTCCTCTCCTATGAGAACTATCAGAGTTACAGTTATAGTTCCAAGGAAACAAAACATCTTTCAAATTCTGGTAGCAACACTTCACCAGAGTTAAATAATGCAACAAAACTCGTGTGTGTAACAAAAGCAGAAAATATTCTCATTCTAGCAACAAAGAAGTCCCTGGCCAGCTCTTCAGCTTTTGGAGCCCTAAAAAAAAAAAAAAGCAAAAAACTTTCAGACAATGCTGGAGAGAAACAGCAGGCAAATACGTCAATAAAACCTGTAACAGGAAGAACAATCATCAAACTAAATTTGAGTATTAATTTGGGCTTAATAAATGCAGTATGATACAGTTTGACTATTCTTTATAACAAGAAAGACAAGTAAGAGCAAGACTATGCTCGCTGAAACAGTATAATGACCTTGCATAGGACAAATAAAAGAAAAATATCTGAAATATTCAATATATGGGGTGTTCTGTGAAAAGCAAAGGCAGTGAGATAGGAGGGACTGCAATGGGAACATTTGAAACAGCTACTGGAGTCCAAACCTCTGTAAATCACAATTTAGCAGAGGTGTCATTCTGCATGGAGGCACAGGTCAATAACAATATCTTATAAGTACTTCATATGGCAGCACTACTATGAGCCAATGTTAGTACCTGAAGATCTGAAGAGTATGAATATTACAGGGCATGGGTGGGTGGGAAAACTGTCTGTTATTGCTAGTGAAATGAACCATGTGGTTTTTTGTTAATACAAATCCTCCTATTTTTAAGCTTGTTTCACTTTCACAGCATGAAAACTTCTTTTGAGTAAAATAAGCTTCCAATAAATATTTATTGGCATTATATATCAAGTAAACTATTGTGGGGGATAAAGAGGAGAAATTGTAGAGGCATTTTAATAACTTCCTAAGTGAATTTCTGCTCTGGTGAGACTCCACATGGAGTACTGTGTCCAGCTCTGGAGCCCCCAACAAAAGAAGGATGTGGGCCTGTTGGAGTGCATTCAGAGGACGGCCATGAAAGATGTTTAGAAGAGGACTGGAGCATCTCTCCTATGAAGACAGGCTGAAAGAGTTAAGATTGTTCCTCCTGGAGAAGAGAAGCCTCCAAGGAGACTTTGTGGCAACCTTCCAGTACCTGAAGGGGGCCTACAGGAAAGCTGGAGGGGGACTTTTTAATAGGGCATTTAGTGATAAGACAAGGGGGAATGGTTTCAAATGGAAAGAGGGTAGAGTCAGATTAGATAATATGAAGAAACTCTTTCCTGTAAGGATGGCAAGACACTATAACAAGTTGCCCAGAGAAGCTGTGGAAGCCCTATCCCTGGAAGTGGTGCAGGCCAGGTTGGATGGGGCTTGGAGCAACCTGGACTAGTGAAAAGTGTCCCTGCCCATACAGTGGGGTTGGAACTAGATGATCTTTAAGGTTTCTTCCAACCCAAATGATTCTATGATTCCACAACTGGGAAAAAACCCCACAGTTCAAGCACAGCAGCCAGTAGGTCTTGTTGATAGAGCTTTAAACTAGCTTGGAAGGGGGTAGAGAATAAAAACAAGTTTGCCAGTTGTGGGCAATGGAATGATGTGACAAAACTTGAGGAACCAAGCTCTAATGGGATCTCTCATTCTCCTTTGCAAGGTCTTGGCCACAATGTACCACACTTGCAGTGTTTCTACGCTAATGTGTGCAGCATGAGGAATAAACCAGATGAGCTTGAAGCCTTGGCCCAATCCCAGGTATTTTACATTACTCGTATAAGTGAAACTTTGTGGGGTGAGTCCTGTGATCAGACCTCCTTGTTGGATAGGTACAGACTCTTCAGGAGAGATAGGCAGAGCAGAAGAGGCAGGGGAGTGGTTTTGTAAGTGATGGAAGGGTATGAAGTGTATGAAGTTCACAGTTGGTAATGGCACAGTTGAGAGTCTTTGGGTAAGAAACAAGGGACAATCAAATAATGTGGATGTCATTGTGGGAATATACTATAGACCTCCTGGCCAGGATGAGGATGCTGATGACCTATTCTTTGAGGAACTAAGGGATGCTTCCAAGTCAATCACCTTTGTCCTATGAGGGACTTCAACTTGCTGGAAATCAACTGGGAGCAACATGTAGCTAGCACAACCTGGGCCAGAAGATTTCTAAGCCACTGAATGACAGCTTTATGGAACAGGTTATAAGGGAGGCAACTCAGAAGAATGCCCTCCTTGATCTGCTGCTTGTTAACAGAGAGCATAGCATGAGTGAAGTGGAGATTGGAGATCATTTCAGCCACAATGACCACAAGGTGATCGAGTTCAGAATCTGTGTTGAAAAGAGGAAAACTGCAAGCAGAACTCCAACACTGGACATGAGGAGACCAGACTTCAGGCTGATCAGAATGCTTGAAAACATCATAGTCAAGTGCCCTGGGAAAATATTTTTGCAGGAGATGGGTTTCATGAGTGCTGGTGACTCCTTAAACATCACCTCCTAAGGACACAGGAGAAGGCAATCCCAAAATATCAGAAGTCAAGCAAATGAGGCAAAATATTAGCTTGGCTGAACAGGGATCTGCTCTTGCAGATTAGGCAAAAAAAAGGAGTATGCCCAGTGAAATGTAGGTCAGGTGACATGAGAAGAATACAGAGATGCTGCGAACCCCTGTAGGAAGAAAATCTGAGCAGTCAAAGCTCAATTGGAGCTGAAACTGGCCAGTACAGTGGAGGACAATAAGAAGAGTTTTTAAAAATATATTAATGGCAAAAGGCAGTGTAGAAACCACATAGGTCCTTTACAGAATAAGCATGGTCACTTCACCAACAGGGATACAGACAAAGCAGAGATTTTTAATGCATTCTAAAGCATTTTAATGCTTCTAACTTCAACACTGATGATGGACCAAGGTGGCCTTAACACCCAGAACTGGAGGACCATGACTGCAAAAAATGATCTACTCTTAGCTGGCCCTGAAGTTGTGAGGGATCTGCTGCTACAGTTAGATCCCTATAAGTCCATGGGGCCTGTTGGGATCCATCCACAAAGAGCTGGCTGATGTCATCACTAGGCCACTCTCAATGATTTTTGGGAAGTCCTGGGAATATGGAGAGATCTCTGTTGACTAGAAGCTGACTAATGTTCCAATATTCAAGAAGGGCAGAAAGGAGGATGCTGAAAACTACAGAGCAGTCAGTCTAACTTCAGTGGTGGTGAAGTGTCTGAAAGGAATGACTCATAAGGAGCAGCTGAGGTCAGTTGGACTATTCAGCTTAGAGAACAGGAGGCTGAGGGGTGACCTCACTGCAGTCTATGGCTTCCTCACAAGAGGAAGAGGTGGGGCAGGTACTGATCTCTTCATTCCTGTGACCAGTGACAGGACTCAGGGAAATGGCAGGAAGCTGAATCAGGGGAGGTTTAGGTCAGATATCAGAAAGAGGTTTTTCACTCAGAGGGTGGTTGAGCACTGGAACAAGCTCCTCAGAGAAGTAGTCACAACACCAAGCCTGCCTGAGTTCAAGAAGCATTTGGATGATGCTCTCAGGCACATGGTGTGATTGTAGGGGTGCCCTACACAGGGACAGGAGTTGGACTTAGTGATTGTGATGGGTCCCTTCCAACTCAGCATATTCTATGATTCTGTGACTCTACAATTCTACAGACAGCATAGTGAAAGAAACACAAAACACATTTACCATTATAGCTTTTTTTAACAGAATTTTAGTGTTTTTTATGACTGAGAAATCAATGGAAGTAGATAATGTTTTTCTTAATTTGGAAATGTGATAGCCATTTTTGATAGAAGTATTCTGGATGTTAAGAAATTTACAGAAATTTTCAGTCCTTAAGATCTCTCCAGTGAGAGATACTTGAAGATACTGACCACTGCTACTGGCCAAATATGCTGCAGATTCATACTCTGATCTACCACTGCTAGCAACTAGGAATGTTTAGTTCTCCCTAAAACCAGCCTTCAAAACATTTCAGATGAGCTACCACATTGCTTTGGTTGCTATGGAAAATGCATGCAAATATGTGCATTCCTGATGGACACAAGGCTAGGACCATTCTCTTCTAACTAGTCTTTTTGTCTGAACTAGGTATTTTAATGTAATTTTGACACTTACAACTTGTGGCTTATCTGTTTTTTACAGGGAGGCATCTGAAGTCGATTGTGAAACCTTAGAGTGTGGATCATGCACATCTCCCTGTTCATTGCACAGGTAGCTCAGAGATAGTGCATATGTATGCAAATGAACACAACCAACACAGTCTGGACAAACACAAAACACAGTCTTTTATTCTTTGGTAGCTTTGACTGACAAAAGCTCATATTGAATGTTGCAATTATTGCTAGGATGCTGAGGGTATTTGAACACATGCTTTCTACTATCAGTTTCTACACAGAGGAAAACATATGCTTGAGATACCTAAAATGTAAAGTCTCAAGGTTTCTCATTGAGGGAAAGCAAAAACACTAGGAGTACAGGGATAATGAATTATTGAAGCCAAATTTTAAACCAGGAAAGTTGTTTGCATTACTTGGGAGAATGGAATGACATTATTAATTAAAAAAAAATAAATAAAATTTAAAAATCTGAAAACTAGAACAGAAATATTGTTAGAAATAGAAATATTGTTTCCTTCTTGCTTTTATTCTTTTCAGTTTTTAGTATTTCTTCACAAGTTAAACAGACTATGTTGTTTTATAAGTCAAAGAGATATGCTTACAAAAATGAAGAGAAGTTATCAAGTTATTGAAAGAAGTGTGGTATGTTTTCAGGACAGCATGTGTTCTGCACTGATTGGTACAACCTTATGCAAGTATATGACTGACCACCTAAAAAAAATTCTCCAGCTAATGTATATCTATATAATAGGTTAAAAAAGGCATTAGCAACTGAAAGGTGAAATGGTTTTCTTGGTATGTTCAATGGGCAAAAAAATCTTCAGGGGAAATGGAACAGGAAGTTTACCTATAAAAGAGCCAATTTTTTTCAAAGCTGGCAGGCAGTAGAAAACAGCTCTTGGTGCAGAACCTGTAGGTATAGAGCAATGGAAGGTTTTTTTCTTGGTTTACACAGCATCATCCTACATATATAATTAGATCCATCAGCTTGCCTCACTTGACCTTGGGCTGGAAGAGACTGTTTTGGAAAGACACTCCCCACTTTAGATTCATCTGGGAATAAAAATATCTTCCAGATTCCCTTTTAGCCCCTGAGAAAAGAAGTTAATGACTTGCAATGCCTTACTCACAATGCTACATTCATATGCAGCTCAAGAAAATGTTTTTTGGGGTTTTTTTCCATGGCAGGTTACTGAAAATAGCAAGAACATGCTGTAGGTGCTTTATAATTAGTGCTGAGTGAAAAACCATAACCATTTGCCTCTAAATCCAGTTCAATCCATGTCTCTCATTCATTAAGAAACACATGGATGGTGGTATCTCAGATCTTGGCTTCTAATGAAATCCATGGAGGGGGTAAAAGTTAGGAGATGGAATGAGGATGGTTTCTCTGTCCAACATAAAACTGTATTCTCTGAAGGCTTCATTTGGACAGATCCAGCAGAAATACATACACAGTTGGCTGCTATACTGGGGATCTGATAGTTACCAAATTACTTACTGTATCTGTTCAGAACCCCTATCTGGGAGCTGCATGCAGAAGCAGAAAGGCCTGGGAGTTGGCAGCATGCAGATATATCATGACTGCAAGCATTCCTGATAGTTTCCTTGTCTTAGGTAGAAGCTGCTTTAATCAGCCAAGTAAGTGCTCTCTTAGCATGCTCCAAATTAGAAATTTTTGTTGGCCTGTCTTGTAAATAATAGATGACTCTGGTCTTGTCCCCCAAGAAAATATGTGGTGCAAACAGAGATCACAAAGTCATGAACAGTGATCATGGCCAGGTGTATCTCAAAATTCTTGGTTACTTTGGCAAAATAAATAATTACATAAAATGCACAGGGAAACCCCTGCTTGGAGGCTTTTGTTACCTTGGCAGATCTCACTGTCTTGAATAGAACAACTTAATGTTTGTAAGACCTGTTGACAGGATGCTTATTACTTCTCATTAATTTATATTTGATACATAAATATCATCTTAGAAAACTGTAATTTTTATACCTCTAAAAAATTCCAACATAACCGTAACTACATCTCAGCTATCAGTTATTGAGAAAATCACATCTACATTGGAACCAATGCAATTGATCAGACTGCATGTTGCTGGTGTAAGTGTACCAAGTACAGCAACATTTTATTGAAGTCTTAACTGCCATGTCGATAGAGCACAACTAAAATGGATAAAGACGATAATTTTTAAATCATTCTTAAGTGTATATATTTCTCAGCATGAAATATTTTGCTGAGAATTTTGCTGTCTTGGTAGTGTCTGATGAGAGTCTTTCTTTTTTCATAGTCTACTGTAGCTCTTATTTACTTTTTTTAAATTCTGCCTCACTAGTTAATTTTGTCTCTTTCTTACCAACATTTCTCTATGCTACTTGCAGCTTCCTGATTGTGTAGCTTTTTATGGTTTTGGTTTGGTTTGATTTCGTTGTTTGGTTGCGGGTTTTTTTGTTGGTGAAGGGTTTTATGTCTGGTTTGGTTTTTAATCTAAATTCTTATTTCTTAGTGTTTAATGGGTGTCCTGCAAAGTTTCTCAAAAGCAAGTCAGGTGTTAGGAAATTTACTCAAACACATATCAGCAGCTGAATGACATGTGGGTTAGATATTTGCAAGCTACCTTATTCATTGTCACCTTCAATCTGATAAGGCACTTATCTAAGTTTTTATTCAAGTTCTCAAGATATCTCATAAGAGGGTCGTAACTTAACCTTTTTTAATGACTTTTTTTAAAGCAATATATTAGGTGTACTTTTATTGTGAATGAAAGTTCCAAGGACCTGTAACCTAAAGCTTAATTTATGGTATCACCAGAAATGGCTTCACCCCCTTAGCCTGTCTCCTCAGAGCTGAGTTCAGCTGCATTCACATCCTTTTCTCAATGTTGCTTGATGTGTGTCTATTGGCAGAACTAAAAATTATTAGCACAAAGCTTTCTGCATAATAATATTGAAGCTGCCTACAAAAATTATAGAAGTATAGGCTACTTTGGGTCACCTTAGTTAGACTCTGTATGATGTTGACAAAGCCATGCCACATTGCATGTCTGAATTAGCTGTGCAGGGGTAGACTTCCTTGAGACTTGGTCAGGTTTTTGTGAACCTCTGAGTCTAAGTGAAGCAGCCTTTGGTCTCATCTCTGCTGTTGGGACCCCACATCTGTGGGTTGATGGAGGATACACTCTTGGGGTTATCTAAGTCAACTTAGTTCAGATTTTCATTGAGGCTTAATTTTAAATACTGAGACACTATAATGCTAGGGTTATGCAAACCCGATCTGGGAATATGTGCCAGCTGCTACAAAGGGAGCATTAATTCACCACTGACTTCCTTGAGCTTTATGTTCCCTGCCTGCAAATCCACAGATGCACAGATTCCTTGAGGACAGAGTTTTCTGGATGGATTACATCCCATGTGATGTGCTAGGCTGCTTTACCCCTTTGATCTGTTCTGGTGCAACACAGGGCTAACAAACCATGTCTAATCATGGGAGACAGGCTAATCAGGGAGCCTGGGAAAGAGAAGAGAACATGCACTTTTATTTAGTGAGTTAATACTGAATGAATAACTAAAGTATTTTGTTAGAAAAATGTCTCAAACTTTTTTTCTTTTTCTTTCCTTTTTTGGTTACTGCAAGAAGCTCAGGATACTGCAGTAGCTTTCATCACCCAGGAAGAGAGGCTGCATCAGTATCAGAGGTCCTTTGTTTATTTTATTCTGTTGGATTTCTTTCATTATCTTTTGGAAGAATTTCTATCTCAGTGTGTCTCTTGGTACTTATTTCTTCCAATCTTTTTAATTTCCACCTTCTCCTACTGAAGCTCTTGAGAACCTTCAGCTCTGTGTGACAGAAATTTCCTGAATGCTAACCTGAGGCAGTATCCTTTTGTGGATCGTGGTAACTGCGAGATGACTTACAAGTGAGGAGGCATAGGTATGTTACGGTTCATCTCCCGTGCTTTTTTTCAGTACTTCCTGATGCAATGAAATTCATACTTCCTATGAATTAAACTGGATTCTGTATTAAACAGGAGAGGGAAGAATCCAGATTTGCATCAGAGACTACATACAAAATATCCCATATCAAACCACTTGTCCAAGCAGTCATCTCCAACCACTATTGTGGTATTACCTGTATGTGTCTCATAACCTGACTTTCAGTTTCTGGATGCAAAAAAACCCTGAATCTATAAAACAGTGTTAATTGTCTCAGCACCTGATACATATTTTTCAAAGTACTAGAGGATCTGTGAAAAAATTTATCCAGATAGTCTTAAAAAGAGAGGAGAGAAAAACTTTTAGCAGTACAAAGGAGTCTTCCTCTCCTGAGAACGGTTGAAATGTAAAGGAAAGGTGGCTGAAAAGTATGTTCTAGAGATCATACACAGAAATTGGCCCGATAGGATGGAGTCCCCACTCTTGGTTGCTCCAGAAATTCCAGGGAATAGAAATGGCAGGAGTTGCAGTATGTTCCCCTGAGTCTGTGCTTTAACTGAATTGATCAGGTCAACAGGGCAGCACTAAGGCCGGGCATGCTTTGGCCATTACACTCTTCTAGCCTAGTAATTTTTCTAGTGTAGTAATTTTTCAAAAAAAAGTTTTTTAACGGTTATTTGAATGCAAAGAGTTGTCTCCTTTTAAATCAATACTAAGCTGAATTCATATAGATGAAACATAAATTTAAAATGTATTATTCAATTTAAGTCACAACACCCAAAGATGTGAACTTGTTAGAGGCTCTATTTCCACATGGAGAATGCAGAGGAAAATACAAATGAAAACACCACAAAACAGGTTAAATTGGAAGGGATCTCTGGAGATTGCATAGTCCCACTTCACTGCTCAAAGCAGAGTCAACTAGATTATGCTGCTCAGGGCCGCATCCAGTCAGATTTTGAGTATTTCCTGAGATGGAGACTAAATGCCCATGGGCAACTTATTCCAGTGTTTGGCCACATTCTTGCCTGCGTGGATGCTCATGTATTTGACTTTGTGTCCACTGGCTCCTGTTCTGTCCCTAGTAACCCTGAGAAAAGTCTCACTCTCCTTTCTTTACTCCCTCCATCCCACCCTACCAGGCATTTATACACACTGACAAGATCCCCTCTGAGCCTTTTCTTTTTCAGGCTAAACAGTCTCAGATCTGTCTCCATATGCCAGCGTTTCTGGCAGATGCTCCAAGATACAAGCCCTTAACATTTTTCATGGCCCTCCACTGAACTCACTCCAGTACATCCATGTTATAGAATAATAGAATCATAGAAAGCCACTCTGGAAAGTACCTCAAGAATCATCTGGTCCAGTCTTTCTAGGTAGGAACATGGTTTAGATGAGATGGCCCAGCCGCTTGTTAACCTGAGTCTTAAAATTGTCCAGTGTTGCAGAATCCACCACTTTCCTGGGGAGATTATTCCAATGTCCAGCCATTCTCATAGTAAAAAAAATTATTCTGATGTCCGATCAAGATCTCCCCATGAGTAACTTGCACACATTACCCCTTTTTTTTTCATTTGGCTCCTTGTAAAAATACCCTCCATCTTCTTGGTATCCACTCTTTAAGTACTGGAACAAGGCAATCTCCCCTAAGGCTCCTTTTATCCAGGATGCACAAACCCAGTTCTCTCAGCCTTCCCTCATACTGCAGGCTTCCCAGTGCTTTGATCATCTCTCTGCAGCCTCATGTGGAGGCAATCTGGACCCATTGATTTGTACAGGTTGAGCTCTTGTAGTAATTCCTAGACCTATTCTTCTTCACTGTTGGAGGGTCAAACTGGATTTTTGTTCCCAGGGCCTAAGGCCCAACAGTGAAGACAGAGACGATGATGTGCTCTGCCTGAGGGTAGAAAGGCTCTGCAGCAGAACCTGGATAGGGTGGATCAATGGGTCATTGTATGAAACTTAACAAGGCCAAGTGTCAGGTCCTGCACTTGGGTCACAACAACCCCATGCAATGTTACAGGCTTGGGCAAGGGTGGCTGAAAACTGCCCAGAGGAATAGGATCTGGGGTGTTGGTCGACAGCCAGCTGACTATGTGCCAGCATGTGCTCATTATCTCATGTATAATTCTCTATAAAATTGATCACTGCTGCAAATACTTACATAGGTGTACATATAAGCAGTAAAAAAATGCTATATATTTAATGGTATATTTCAGTTTTTATGTTCCACCATGCTCAGTATTACACTTTCAGGTGTCAGTAGCTGCCAAAACGATTGTCCCTTCCAAATATGCAAGTGGAAAATAGACCCAAGCAGTTAAAACTGGGCACTGGGATGCAGAATAATTTAAATTATTGCATACCCTCTAGCAACAAACTGAGTTTGTAATTTCTCTTATAAGTTTACCTGCAGCTGTGGCCACTTACTTCTCCAGCAGAATCTTATTTTCTTCCCTTTATATCAAAATCTAAGTATGATGTACACATCTGTTCAAGGTGACTTTCCAGACTAACTTCTACTCGGCCATCACCTGGGTATTTAATTAAAAGGTTATGAAAGCAAATGAGGGAAAATAAATTCTTCAAAAAGTGTAAACAGTATGTGTTATGCTATTTAAAGCACGTAAAAAGAGTGGATAAAAAAGCCCAAACAGACATGCACCCACCCACCTCACACACCTCACCCCTCTCAGATTTAAGAAAGGATAGAAAAAAAATTATGAAAACACATTTAACTTTTAAAAAGGAAAACCAATGGACTCTACTGCATGGATGCAGTAGGGAAGACTGAGGAGGTGCTGTGCATTTTCTCCCACAACGGATGGTCCCTGTACACAGGTGAGCTGCTTGTCTTCCAGCAAAATGTCACCACTTGAGCACAGTTGCTCTACCCCTAGCACTCACTCATGCTGCTGCTGAGTGGCAGGTGCCAAGAGATTTCCACCTGCTTCTTGCCTCTAGCTGTCTTGATATCCTTCAAGTAGCGAAACAGAAAGAGCAAAACTCCATGATTTGTGTAGGGA
>NW_009954567.1:1900212-1906698 GCF_000747805.2 Chaetura pelagica | reverse complement strand
AGGGAACACAGGCATATGGATAAGGGTTGAACTGCAGCCTCCTAAGCTTGGTAGCTGGAGCTCATGACACAATCTGTTCTGTGAAACATCCTTTTCCATCCTTATTTGTGGCTCTTTTTGCAATGTGTCATCAAATGTCTTTCATGTTATGAAGCAGAATACTTGCATTGCTTTTTGTTTTATTGCTGAAGCTTCTGTGACTATTGATTAAACAGCATGTGGGCTACAATTAACTGCAATGTAAAATGCAAAATGGATTCCTATCTGCACAAGGGAACCACCATAGCAGACAATGCCTGTTTTTTTCTCTTTTGCACTATGCTACCAGTTCTAAGCTCCATGGTAATGAAAACGTAAACATAAACAACTGAAAATTCAGTTTGTCTTCTATTTGGTCAGAACCATGAAAAATTAAAACATTTTAGTCTTTACATCAAATTTCAAAATTATTCAGGCTTGATAACTGCTGCTATTAAAGAGACTCTCATTTGCTCCCTGAATCCCCATTCCTCTCTTTCCTACCCAGAGAGATACCAGACAGGTACAGCTAAACAAGTTGTGCTTTGACTTTCTAACTTCCAGTAGCTTTGGCTGTGAATATCTTCGTTATCTAATGACAGTTGAGCTCATGATAGAGATTTTTAGTGGCGTAACAAAATCTCAGTAAATTTTAAATTTCATTAAAATTGGCTATGGGGTTCTGAAGTCATTAGATACAGAGAAAGGACAGGTAGCTTTTTCTCCTCACCTTTGTTTCCCAAGGAAAAAACTCTCAAAAAATTTTTCCTACTGTTGTACTGAAAGAAGAAAAGCAAAAGAGCAAAAAGTTATTAGGCAGCAAACTATCAGGAAAAAAGTCAGCACGCAGTATGTTCTTATGGTTCAATATACTTTAATGAATATTTATGTAACCAGAAGTGAATTTGTTCTACTGTGTTTTCTCAAGGACATTTAGATTCTGCTAAGGAATTCCATGAATAATGCTACTCCATTGTTTTAGTCCTAGAAATCTGGATAAAAAGCATCACAGCTTGCCTAGAAACTAGGTTTGATGTAACTTCTGAAATGTAAATGAAGGGTTTCTCAAGGTTGCAATTTTTGAAAGGTTTTATTTTGAGCCATTCCCAGTGAAAAATTCCTTCTATTTCAGAATAATACCACTGACTCAAAGGAGTCTTCAGAACAACCCTTCCCCTGAGTCTTATGTTTTCATTCTATTTCTCAATAACTTGCTCAGCTTTCCAACCTGTTTTAAAACTGGGAACACTTTTCCAAATAGAATATCAGATATTCAGACATTTAAAAACTGAATTTAAATGTTCGACATTGTGCAGCAGAATTAGAGAGCTACGTCAGAATCAGTGACACTATCCCCATCCTTTTTGGTGGAGCCAGAACTTGAGCTGAAATGTTACCAAGCCCTCTCCTACCCCAAGGCCTAGATACTGGTGACCAGCCCCAGGGCAGTCTCGGCCACTTGGGCTTCTGACTGTGTGTGCTGCTCCCAGAAAATCACAAGAGTGGTTTCACTTGCATTTCATCTCACTTCCCCCTTCCCATAGTCCAAGATCTCATTGAAAATTTTTCATTCTGTCACTTGCTCTTCAGTCAAAACAGTATTTTCAAGTGATTTGAACTCGGGAAAAAAAAGGTGAGTTTACGGCCTTTGGAAGAGGAGGCAGGCAGCTTAGGGAGACTACAAAGATGCTGGACTATAGCAGCCCGTGATCAAAAAACCCAAAGCCCTGCCTATGGCACCAGCCATTTAGCTTCACAAGCTCATGAAATGCTACAGGCTTGGGAGAGAGTGGCTGGAAAGCAAGAGTGTTGATTGACAGCCAGATGAGTATCATAGAATCATAGAATGGTTTGGGTTGGAAGGGACCTTAAAGAACATCTAGTTCCAACCCTCCTTGCATGGGCAGGGACACCTCTCGCTAGATCAGGTTGCTCAAAGTCCCAACCAACCTGACCTTGAACCTGCCCTAGGGAATGGGCATCTACAACTTCCCTGGGCAACCTGTTCCAGTGTCTCACCACCCTCACAGGAAAGAGTTTCTTCCTAATGTCTAATCTAAATCTACCTTCTTCCACCTTAAAACAATTACTCCTTGTCCTATTGTTACACACACTTTTAAAAGACCCATCCCCAGCTTTCATGTAGCTTCTTCAGGTACTGGAAGGCTACTTTAAGTTTTCCCTGAAGCCTTGTCTTCTCCATGAGAGAGAAGGTGTTACGTCGAGGTGTTCTACAAAATTAATTCAGCAGTGTTAGGAAATCTGTCAATGGGTACTTTCTGTCAGGGGAGCGAAGAGGTAAAAGTGTATTTTGTGCTCCTGTGTTTTGAATTTAAGTGCATAGATTTGTCCACAGTGTCTAAGAAATAGCTTGCTAGGTGTCATTTTGAATTCCTGGCAATATTTTTTGAGGAGGTATCAAAGTAAGCCTGTGAATTTTAAAGGATAAGACTGAAATTAATTTGCTGTGTATTTGTTCTTTACTTGTAGAGACCTATTGGCTCCTGAATGCTTCCTAATTACAGATACATTGGTTGTAAACGGCCTCTGGAGATCATCCGGTACTGCACCCCATTCGATGCAAGGTTGTCTTCAACACCAGCTTGGATCAGCTGGGGCCCTATCTATTTGTGATGGTACTTCAACAAAACCTCTAGGCATTGTCATGCTGCATCCAACCTTCTACCAGGCCTGGAGAATGGGGGTTCTCGAAGATGAACCCACATAAGGAGAAGTTAGACATATTTTTAAACATTGAACACATTTTAAACACTGAGGATGTTCAACCACTGGAGCAATATTTCAAATGAACTGATAAATTATCCATTTCTTGTTATCTATGGACAATGTTATCTTCAAATACAGATTGCTTTTCTGGCATGTATCTGAATATGTATAACATACATGTCACTGAAGTGAAAGTTATCAGGTACTGAGCAGGGGTAAGGGACAGAAATTTAATGTTATTTGATATAGGAGAGATCAGGGAAAATTATACTCATTCGTCTTTCTTGTATTAATCTATGAATTAATATAATATGTATACAGTGATTATATGCACAAAAATGAGCACTAGTGTGTCAGAGGGTCATTTTTATGCTGGGTGTGTCATTTGTGCATGCATATTCTGAACATCTGGATTTTTTCACTGCTCCACAGAGGGCACAAAACTTCAGAGCACAGCACAATGTCTGCAAAAGATCAGTAAGAATTTCTGCATCTTTAAAAAAATCTCCTGAATCATAAGCTCACGTTAGTTCTGAAAATTCAATAGTGTTTTCTTATTTAATATAATGACACAGTGCCTTTCTCATTACTAAAAAGGGTCCATCCAAAATAACATAGTCTTGTTAGCTGGACAACATGGAGTAGCTTGTGTTTCTGTCTGGTTTGCTGTGCCAAGTTTTAAACATGATTTCTGCGATCTTGAGATGTGCTAGAAGATAAGTATCTGCCCAGTGGTGAATTTATGACACCTTGCACTAGCACCGAAGTACTGTAAAAATACAGATCTTTTTTTTCTGATTATCTGACTGTCTGACACTAGAATCCTTGATTTTCCAGACAGGATAATATCACCCGGTAGTGTGGAAATAAATCTCCAAGTGTCTAGTTTCCATTGCAGGCCAATCTTGCTTTACATTTTTTCTTTTCACCTTTCCTGTAAGGTTGGAGCAAGACAAAGCCTACCAAATAGCAGTTTAAATGGTTAGGGCGGGGACTTTTTTTTTTTTTTTTTTTCTGAAAAATGAAAACAGAAGTCTAAATATTGTATTACAAAAGACACCTCATCGTTTAACTTAAAACAATTAAAGTCACAGCTGATACTGCATTGTAACACTAATTTGATTAAATTTAAAAGTTCAGAAAAATCTTGAACAGAACCTCTATGAGAAATGGACTATTCAATATGATTTTATAAAGGCATTAACCAGGTTTGCATCATTCTCTTATGGTAGTTTTGGTAAAAATGAAATAATTTCCTTCACCCAGAATTATTTTTGTTCAGGCAAAAGAGAAAATAGCAATAATCTAGATTTTAGGCTGATGCAAGTGGATTTAGATCTTTTTAAATTAATGGATTTATCCCAGTTTCTACCAGTTAAGGATGAATTGCAACTGTCCACTACTAAACAATGCCAGCTTTATGGCTTACCAATGTTAAAAGGCAGATGCTACTTGTCAAGTATCATATTGTATTACTTCACAGGACAGTTTTTATTCATGTTTTTTACCACAGCTGGACATTCTCCCAATGATGTGAACTGTGTCCAGCATCCATCTGAATGTGCTGCCTGCTTTTGGTTATTTCTAACAGTAGCTTTTCACCATCCCTTGTCTTAACTTTAAAAGGAGATGTTTGAACAGACAAAGCACTTGTGGGCATCAAAAACTTCCTGTAAGTGATGAGAGCACCTCCTTAAATCTTGTAACTCGGGGCAGCTAAAAAGGAGGCATAGTATATCTCTGAATATCTTTTATTTCATGCTGTGTGTACACAAGGGGACAATGAGAGGGCTGAGCAAACCACCTTTGTGTATAGCATTTTGTGACAATGTTTACTATTTTCTTAACTTTCTCTTTTCTCTTTTAATGTGCTTCAACTTATTTTACGAAACTCTCATTTCCAAAGATTTTCGTCTCCTACAGCCAACTTAACCCTTGGAAAGCAACAAAAAGAATATTTTTTCAGCAGTAATCAATCTAAACTCCACATTGACAGGTGCTGATAGCAGGGAGCAGTTGATTTGAACAAAGGATTTAATTCTCCACTTGTTCTAAATATCAGAATGGTGCAGTGATGTCTTTGATGGAGTTTATTCGAAAAGGTGTCAGTTTCCAGCACAAGTGAAAGTGGATGAAGTAAAAAAAGGAAATCAGGAATTCCTCTGTGGTGAGTTCAGTAAAATCCTGTACCTTCAGCTGTTCCTAAAACAATCAATAGCTTTGCTACCTCGGCAGTTCACCACACTCCTTTCCCCAAGGCATGAGTAGGTAAGAGAGGTACTTATATATCAAAAATCTGCTTTTAGATGGATGACAAATCTTGGCCTGCCATTTATCTCACTGTCAGTAGATGTCTATATGTAAAGAGCAAAAATAAGCAGCAAACAAAAGTTCTCAGAAATAAATGAGAACTGGACATTTGTGTTCTTCTAAGTTGAGTCAATCCTCAATCCAGTCAATATCAATCCAGATATTGACTTCCACTAATACACACCCTGCAAACAACCTGCATAAAAAGTAGAAGTTGTTACTCCTTCTGCAAAGAGCACTTTAAACAAAATACGCAGGGTGCTTGCAACATGGTCTCCAGATCACATCTGGCAGATTTCAAAGCACATCTCAATACTTCTGTCTTTCAGGAGAGGATAGACTTAGGGCAGAATAAATACCTGTGAATGATATGGTACATATTCATGTGAGCAAACTTGTCCCTACATATTCACTGTTGCAGTGTGGACTCTCAGCCTCCCCACCTGCCAAATAAATCCTGCAGAAACGTCATATGCAGAGTGTCTGTTTCCTGCTAAGCAAAGCCCTGTGACTTTTGGCAGCAGGAGTGTCTTTCCCCTCAGTCTTACTCTGCCACTTTATGTCCTGTCCGGGTGAGAGTCAAGAGTGTTGCTCTCTTGGAAGGTCAGGGACTAAAACCCCAGGTAGGAAGGAAGCACCACACAGCATCTTTTGTCAGAGATAAAGTTTAATTAGCCTGGAGGATATGTGAGCAAAGGAAGCTTACTGGAAAGTAAACTCACGTGGGTCTGCTGAAGTATTTAAAGACAATTGTAACAAAAATAGTGTAAAGTAAGTTAGAATGCAGGAAAGCTGGAGTCATTAGACATAGCTTGTCAGTGTAGCCCAGGTCTCACAACACACCAAAATTTACCTTTAGCCCTTGAAAATTTTCTCAGAAAAGGCAGTTTTGTGGTTTTGTTGTGTTTGTTGTAGCAACTGCAGATCTAAACTAAGAACCTGTTGTTTTCAAGATTTAGACAAAAAAATGACAATTATATTAAGACATCTTTATATGGTATGGTATGCCATGCCTGTATATAATTTTCAGTAAGGGCAAATAAAGAGAGGTTTGAATCTGTCTGGAATTTGTATTTGTTGGTGGTAACAATGATTTTCAGTATCAAATATGGATTATTCAATTTCAAACCTAGCCTAATTAATTTATTGATATAATGCAGTCAAATTGTTCTTACTTACAAGGTAATTCTGAAGTTGAAGCATGTGTTCATTTTCTATATTGATATTAATTAAATATTAAGGTAGCAGTTACCTAATTAGAAAGGCTTTGCCATAGCAGATTTACACGTAATTCTGTCAGTTTAAAGTAGTTGATTCAACCAATTTTATGACTCAAATTGACACTTTAAGTAGAGAAAATATATTGCATTTGAATAAGAATATAACAAAAAGTCAGGAGAGGACCTGAATGGAGTAAATGCAAGAGTGACT
>NW_009954567.1:1884009-1900201 GCF_000747805.2 Chaetura pelagica | reverse complement strand
ACTTGTTCATGTCACAACGGATATTTTTAAAAATTTGGAATTTTCATTTAGAACTGCCTGCTTAGATGTAATGTGAAAATTGGAAGTAATGACCACAGCTTTGTAAATAGAAGTCCTGTCTAACATTGCATTATACCACAATTTGGGTTAATTATGTTTTAGAAAAAAAAAACAAACAACAAACACAAAAAAAACCAACAGAATTTGGGGCACATTAATTAATACATACATAGCGATTAAAGATATCAACATGACTTCTAAATTAATGGTTTTATCCACAAAGATCTATTTTTGTTTACATAAATGCAGAATTATTTTAGCTCTGCTCTCACTTAGTTTCAAAATTAAGGAGCATTTGACAAAAGTATCTACTAGAAATGGGTGAAGGTTCAATAGAAATTTTCTGCGATTTTCAGGTATCAATACTATCCAAATAGATGTTTACCAGATTTGCTTGAACATATGAGAAAAATATATGAAATTTCTGCAAGATTATTTATGAGACCTAAGCAGACCTAAGCAGAGTTGTTCCCTGTGGACCCCCCACTTCCTCTGTGTGTTCAAGCTATGCTTAGTGCAAGATTGGAGAGCAGCCATTGTCACAGCTTCAGGAAACCAAGGTGACCAGTCACTGAGTGCAGACTGCTCTCTCCCTCACAGCAGATCAAGAACCATTCTGGTTTGCTCCCAGCTTCCTCATCAGGATGTAATGATACATCCAAGCCATGAGACATTTCCTTCGATTGCCTCTCCTCTGCTAGTGGTTGGTTAGATAAAGGATATTACATAGCCTCCCAATTTCTTTGATGGACTCAATTATCAAAGGGATGTCCTACCCTTCCTTGTGAAACTCGGACTACGTGGTGCTGTGTACGTGCTCCCAGCTGTGGGACATAAAGATATACAGGCAGTTCTGCTTCTGCTAAGGAAATGTCTGGTGGTGGTAAAGCATTGCCACAGGTCCCAAACTTGGCACCAACACAGATTCACAATGATTTTTAGAACTAATGTGGTACTTGATACCCAAATATCTTGTCATTTCTGGCCTAGATACCTGAGGCTCGTGCCTGCTTATCCACAGCATATGTAAAATTATCCTCATTAGTATCACAATCACTCATTTGAAAAGTGACATTGAAGTAAAATGATGGTGGCAAATAGCCACAGGTACCACTCTGTATGATGATGTACTCAGAAGATAATTTGTCCACAGAATTTACTACTTAAAACCAGCGGCTCCCAAGTTTATTTTTACAGCCAGCTCCTGTTGCAGTTGCCAGTGGAGGGGTCACAGCCTCTATCCAGCTCCCACAGTGAGGCCTCATGACACTCATTTGAGAAGTATCAGTTTATGAGACAGTAGCCAGATCCCAGGAAGGGAGAAAGTGGAATGAGGCTGGTCACCAAGAAGAGGCAGTCTTCAGGATATCAGGGCTTTTTCAAGATTCTTACTGTGCATTTTGATGAAGGAGAGTTTAAGGAAGTATAGAATAAATATGCACCCTCTTTTATTCCCTTTTTTTTTCCTTTTTTTTTTTTTTTTCAAGGAGATTCTTCCAAGAGTTAGAGACAGTATGAAAAAAAAAAAAAAAAAAGAATGATGAAAACCATGAATAGTCCAAGCAATCTTTACATCCATCTCGGCTTTCTACTACATGATAGCCCTGCTTAACGCAGATTTCTTGACTTCTGGATCAGACAGGGTGTAAGCAGAGGGAACTGTGCTGGGTGTTTTGCACAAAACTTGTGTAACTGTGCTTGAATGTGTTATAGCCAACAAGTTTTCTTCCTTATGACCAACACCAGATAGCTCGTTTGTTTTGCTGAGCAAAGGCAGCTCATCTCCTTGTTAATCCCTTGTGTGTCAAATAAATTCTTGAACTTCCATTCCCTGAGGAAAAATGCCTGGTTAGGCCTCATTAAACTTTTGCTGCCAGGCACTGCAAGCTCATGGATAATGAGGACTTGTGCAAAAGTTACGCATCTGGAGTTTTTCGAATGTGTACAAACAAGCTCGCATCCAAATGTACTTTCCACCTACCTTATGGCCCTTTTTCTTACCCATATTCTGGTAATTATTTTTTTTCATTGACCAATGTTTGTCCAAACTGCTGTGCCTGGGCTTTTTTGTTTCTAGCATATAGTTCATATGCTTGACAAGATCTGGCAGCTGCTGCAATACACAGCTTTTGCTTACCCATGGTTGGAGGTACCCCTTAATTTATTATTTTTAACCTCTATCTATCAATTCTCTATTCTGAACTACTTGGAAGACACCAATTCCTTCTCTGTTTTTTGGCTCCTTTGCCTAGCAAGATTTATCACAGTCCTTCAAAATTACATGTACTTCTCTCTTTCACTCATTTAATAACTAGGAGCTACAAAAAAGTACTGAGATGTGCATTTAAGGAAAAGATTAAACAAACCTTTCTTAAAGCAAAGGAAAGAAAAATTTGAGTTGATTTAATCACAATTCGTTAAGTATTTACCAGCAAGAGAAGGAGCTCTTTCAAAGGAAATTAACATCTAATGGGGCAATATATAAAACTTAATGCCTATTTTTGGATCATAGAATCATGGAATAATTTTTTACTTAAAGGTCTTTTCCAACCAAATCAAGTCCAACCATTAACATAGCACACTGTAAAAGCCAACCATGTCCCAAAGGACGGCATCTACAAATCTTTTAAATACCTCCAGTGATGGTGACTCAAATACTTCCCCATGCAGCCTGTTCCAGTGCCTGACAACCCTTTCAGTGAAGAAATTTTTCCTAATATCCAATCTAAACCCCACCTGGCATAACATAAGGCAATTTCCTCTTGTTCTATCAGTTGTAACTTGGGGGAAGAGACCAACACCCACCTGACTGCAAATTCCCTTTTGATAATTGTAGAAAGCAATAAGATCTTCCCTCAGCCTCCTTTTTAAAATGTGTGATCAATAAGTAAACAAAAACCAAGCAAACAAAGAACAAACAAAAAAACCCCAAACAAATACAAAAACAAACAAACAAACAAAACTCACAAAACAAAGAAAAAAAAAAAAGAAAAAAAAGAAAACCAAATCCCAAACCAAACAAATAAAAAACAGCCAACTGTCTGACCACCATCCTGGAAATTAACACTTACTGGCTTTTCAAATGTTATGGCTTGACACAAGATTCTGTCAATGAAGGGACCAGAACAGTTTTGTCTTCGCAGCAACAATTCGTGTGAAATTGATCAATGTTCTCACATTGGTGTCTGTAGTCTAAAACACACTAGTTTTCTTTGGACGAATAATAACCTGAACATCCTCCTCAGTTTTCAGCCTGTCTATATAATGCAGCTTTGCTAATCTCTTGCTGCTCAGGACTTTTTTACTTAAAGGTCTTTTCCAACCAGATCAAGTCCAACTGCTCAGGTCTTGCTGCTCACAGGCTTTTAAAATATTTTTTTACTAGGATCCCTGTGTTTCAGAGTATTTCAGAGGTGCTGAAGTTCATCAATTGCTTATTCTCTTGCCTGGGCTCTAAACATATATTTATTGCCTAGTGCCATTAAATAGGAAGCAAGAATATTTGCCCATTTTTGCCCATTTTACCCAAAAAAGGGTACACCCTTTTTGCTCTCACTTTTTACACTCTGGATTTAGGAATCTTGGCATGTAATCCCTAAAATAAACATCATATTGAGATGCCAGGACACTTAATTATTTGAGAGACAAATAGAATTTTAAGAATGACAAATAGCTAGAGGGAGTGATGTACTAGGAAAGGCTAAGATACTAAATGACAGTTAATGGAGAAGATAAGTCTTCCTTTCAGTTGCAGGGAGATTTGTGAGCAAGAAGCTATCCAATAGGTACAGTGTTAAACAAAAATGAAAGGACACCATGTCAGCTTCCTTGTCCTAATAAAAAAATGAGACTGGTAACCTGAGTGGTTTTTGAAGGGTCATGCTGGAAATCAGAGAAACAGTGCCTATAACAAAAACTAGCAGGTGTCTCCGTGGATATAAGACATCTGTTAGTGTTAGGCTCATTTGCTGTTGCATATTCTGTACATTTTCCTATGTAAGACCACAAGTAAATACACTATGCAATGAACCAATCCACAGCAATATTAATGACAGACTCTAGTGCTGCAGTGTTTACTTCTATAAACAACAAAGATGTTGGTGTGGTAATTTTGTATTATTTCAACCGCAAGTCTAATCAGAATGTCTGATTATTTTCAGCTTCTCTTCCTTCTCCTCCTCCCCGCTGACAATGATTCACTTCTAATCACCACAGAACAGAAAGAAAAATCCAGAATTCACTTGGAGAGAGCTGTTTGCTTCATGAGAAAGTGTTTTAGTAAACTGCACTCAGCATTTAGTATTAATATGTGGTCACAGTTAAGTAAAAACAAAATTGCATCCACAGAACTTTAAACAGATCACACAATCCCAATAGATCTTTTTTTAAAAACTCTTGAATATATAAGTTTGTAAAGATCATAACCATGCAGAGTATACTGACCATGATGCAAAAGAGTATCTAGCAAAAAGTGGTTCTTTAAAAAAATATTTCAGGGCATTCGAACAAGAAGATCGAAGTGAACAAAGAGAGAAAGAACAAATGCATTTAAAAAACAAAACAAAACAAAACAAAGCCCCTACTATTTAAATCTGAAAACAAATACTAAAACAACAACAGGACCAGTGTAAAGAAGAAAGATCCAGTCTCTTTCAAGTGGAGTCCAGTGACAGAATAGGAAGCAACAGGTACAAACTGAAACACAGGAGGTTCCCTCTGAACATAAGGAAACACTTTTTTACTGTGAGGGCAACCAATCACTGGCTCACATGGCCTTGGTTGTTCTGGAACCTCCAGAGGTCCCTTTCAGCCTCCACCATTTTGTGATTCTTAGATTCTGAGATAAAGATGTTACAGCACAATGAGCACCCTGAAAGTAAAGCAAGATTTGTGCTCTTCTTTTTTGTTTATTTTCACTCTCAGAGGTTTGTGAGAAAAATTTTCCCTTAGAAAATATTATTTATATATTATAATTTTTATAGTATGTATTGACATGAAGAGCATTGCTTAGCTGTATTGACTGAATATTAGCAGTGTTAGTTTAATATACAGAGTAGGCTGTATATTAAGATAGTGGCAATATTTGATATTGCAGTGTGTGTTTTATTCCACTAAAATATTATAATTTTGTTCATTTTTCTATTTGCCAACATTTTATTATTTATTTCTTTATTGAGGTCTGATATACTCAGCTCCTTACAAGTAATTTTGGGAACATAGACTGTATTGATCTTCATGTTGCACCTATTTATAGCTGTATGCATGGTCCTGCAAAGATCTGAATTTCAGTATGCCTCTACATTAATTTTAGCCCAATTCTTCTCTTTTCTCCCATATATTTCTTCCAAAAGCTTTCTTGTCAATGCACAGAATAGTTAATCTATTAATGTAAAATACCTTCTGTACACAGAAAAGGTTTCTTTAGGCACCTTGAAGATGCCTCCAGAGTTGCAGAACACTCTTGGAATGTCAACAAGAGGTTTGCCATACAGGTAAATTATTTTGCCACCAGAAAAGTCATTTTTCCCTTCTTCACCCTTTTTGTTCTTAGAGATCTCTGACTCAGCCTACCAATCTCCACAGTTTTCCCTGCCTGTTTTTAAAATAGATCACTGGTTCATTTTCTTCCTGTTATTTCAGAAAAAAAAAAAAAAAAGCAAACACATGAAACAAAACTACTTTTTTTCCTTGGTTTCATCATCTATCCAGTCTCTTTTTGTGATTGACTGTGCTTTTGTGTCAAACTCATTATGACTTTCTGCTGGCTTGATGATCTTCTCTCTGCTCCATTTCTTTGTGTTTTCTCATCACTTTGAGGACTCCTTCAACCTGAATCCCACTGAATACTGATATGCCAAAGGATAAAGAGAATAAGACTGCTGGACAGCTTTTTTCTCTTACCATTTTGGGCTCTGCTGGCTCTTGAGCCCACAGAGACTCATCAGCACAAGAGTCAGTTGTTCAGCAATTTCTGCACAGAAAATCTTTGAGACACACAGCCATGATTTTGATTATGCAAATATTAGGGTAATATTTGCTGTTTGTTTTACTTCTTACAGTAATTATTAGAGTTTTTTTACTAGGGTCATTTCAGAAAAACAAGTAGTTAAAGCAGACTTTGCTAGAAATGAAATCTGAAATTAGCTTTAAAGAAGCAAAAGAAAGGAGACGAAGGTACCAAAGTCTAGGTGCAATAAACCAGTGGCTATTCCAACTCTAGCTTCCACATTTGTTCTTTTTTTTTTGAGATTCTTTGTCTTAGGATTTGCTATTGCTGAAGCAGCATATATTTTTATTTTTTTTTTTCTGAGCATTTTGTCTTTTCCAACTGTAATTGTAGGCTTTCTAGTCCTTTTACAAGGTAGGAATTAAGGTAGCTCAAATATTGTTGTGAAATGATTAATCAGGTTTACAACTCAGACAACAAAAAAAAGTAACTTTTATTTTATGTGTGTCTGGCTTAAGCTATAGTGTCTACACTACATATTTTTTTATTTCTTTCTCTACTTTTCATGCTGCTTGTGTCTCTGCCCAGTAAGTCATTTATAACAGCATAGTTATGCTTTGTCTGCCTTCCATTAATGTCCTGGTAGCTCAAGTAGAACTCCACACATTTGGCTTCATCAACAAACAACAAGGACAGCTACACATGATGGTTACCTGAGTTCCAGAGTCAGGCTTTATTTTAAAAGAATCCTGCAACTGCACAGCTTCAGCTTTCCTAATTCTTCATATGTGATCCCCCTGGATCCTGCAGATCTCCTCTCTGACTACTGAATAAAAGTTTAACAGTGGAGTTGCTGAACTTATATATAGAATTTTAAATATATAGAAATATATTCTTTTCATGTAAGAAAAAAAAAATGTACATCTATGTGACTTTATTAAGTCTGCCCTTTCCAAGAGATTTCTGACTTATTTTAGGCAGTGTGGCATTTCACATCTTGTTTCTTCTTTCCTTTTTTTGTCAAGTACTAAGATGTTTTTTCTCCTTAAGTTAAGGAGTTCTGCAAGATTCTGAATATCTCAGGATATAGGATGCCCTGAACACTGCCAAGTGCTCGAACCATATTGCCAATTACAATTCAATTTAGCTAAAACAAACAAACAAACAAAATTGGTTGGGTTTTTGTTTGGTTTAGGTTGAGTTGGGTTTTTTTGTGTTTTTTTGAGTCAAAAGACAAAAGGAGAATGTACTCAATGGTGTCTTGGCAGAGGTAGGTGAACTGCATACCTTCGTATTAAAGGAAGTGATTGCAGATTGAAAGCTGATCTGTGCTGAGTACAACCAGCATAAAAAGACTCTGGCGATGTAATCCATGACTGCCTCATGCATGACTTCTGCAAATTACTATGCTTTAAGGAATTATAAACCTTAAACTTAATTATCCCACGTGGCAGCTATGCCAGGGTCAATTCCCCTTTTTCCTTGTGTCATACCAGGGAGGTACAGAAAACCTGTAAAAGGGTACTTCCTCAAAAGATTTCTGGAGGGCCTCTCTGACATAGATTTTAAGAGTAAGTTCTGCACAGATGCATGTTGCTTGGAAAATTGGAGGAGATAGAGTGATGAGAAAGTGTTCAGAGTATTTTGGCTGTGGTTTAATTTTAAGCTTCTATTCCAAATTGCAGAGCATCAAATTTCTTTTTTGGTGACAAACTTGTAGCTTTCATTTTTTATTTAACTTTGACTCTAGGTTCTGGACTTAGGGAACATCAGCTGTCACAATAATAAAAATACATTGCAGTCTGTACTGCAGCTTGCAGCTCTTGTTCTTAAGAACAAGCAAGCACCAGAAAGACACAGCATAGGTCACATTGCCTAAAGATGTAAGGATGCCTTGTCTAATGTCATTAAGAGTTATTTAAATGATCCCTAAAACTGTCAGAAGGGAAATTCCTCATTATCAATCAGCTCGGAAAATATTTTCCAGCAGTGTCAGATTTGACTTTGCTTGCTGGTTTCACATACCATGTTTATTAATGCAATTAATTTATAGTAGAAATACACTATTTTTATAAACATATGAGGAAGAGCTACTCAGCAAAATTTTCCTTTTGAAATATGTGATTTCATTCAAGAAATTTATATATATATATATTGATTTACAAGTTTCAGAAGAATTTTTTCTGCAAGTGAATTTCTGGGTGCTTCAGAAAAGAGGTTCTATTTTCAGGCCTTAAAATCTAAGAGAAAGGGTTATATTTTAACAGTCTTTGATCTGTATCATGAGGTTCAAGGGCTGCCCTGCATAAAGTAAAATACAGTATTGATGTTAATATCTAGAGATTTGGTATGTAAGGTTTTTAATTTGCAGCTTTCTCTAACTACCATAGCCATTATATAAGAAATATATATATATATATTATAAGAAAAGCTTCTTTAAGTACACTGGGGAGAAAAGGACATCCAAAGAAAGTGTAGGCCCTCTCCTGAAGGAAGCCGGTAAGGTAGCAACACAGGATATTGAGAAGGCTGAGGTCTTCAATGACTTCTTTGCTTCAGTCCTCTCTGTCAAGTGCTCCAACCTCAACACAAAGACCACAGAAGGTGAAAGCAAGGACTGGGAGGGTGAACTACCCTCCATAGTAGGTGTAGAGCAGGTTCATGACCATCTAAAGAACCTGAAGGTGCATAAATCTGTGAGACCTGATGGGATTCACCCACTGGTCCTGAGGGACCTGGCAGATGAAATTGCTAAGCCTCTGTCCATCATATTTGAAAGGTCGTGGCAGTCTGGTGAGGCTCCCACTGACTGGAAAAAAAGGGAACATAGACCCTATTTTTAAAAAGGGGAAAAAGGAAGACCCAGGGTACTACAGGCCAGTCAGTCTCACTTCTGTGCCCAGCAAGATCATGGAGCAGATCCTCCTAGAAAGTCTGCTAAGGCACATGGAAAATAAAGAGGTGGCAGGTGACAGCCAACATGGCTTCAGTAAGGGCAAGTCATGCCTCACCAATCTGGTGACCTTCTACAGCAAGGCTGCAGAGATGGTGGATGGTGGCAGAGCAACTGATGTCATCTGCCTGGATTTGTGCAAGGTGTTTGACACTGTCCCACATGACATCCTGGTCTCCAAACTGACAAGGCATGGATTTGACAGATGGACCACTGGGTGGATAAGAGATTGGCTGAATGGCCACACCCAGAGAGTTGTGGTCAATGGCTCAATGTCCAAATGGAGGCAGGTGACGAGTGGTGTCCCTCAGGGGTCAGTACTGGGACCAGGGCTGTTTAACATCTTTGTTGGAGACACGCACAATGGGATTGAGTGTATCCTCAGCAAATTTGCTGATGGTACCAAGCTCTGTGGAGTAGTTGACCTCGAGGCACAAATACAGGCTGGGGAAGAATGGCTGGAGAGCAGTCCTGAGGAGAAGGACTTGGGGGTGGTAGTAGATGAGAAGGTCAACATGAGCCACCAGTGTGAGCTGGAGCCCAGAGAGCCAAACACATCCTGGGCCGCATCAAAAGAAGTGTGGCCAGCAGGGCCAGGGAGATGATTCTGCCCCTCTGCTCTGCTCTGGTCAGACCCCACCTGGAATTCTGTGTCCAGCTCTGGTGCCCTCAGCACAAGAAAAATATAGACCTGTTGGAGAGGGTCCAGAGAAGGACCACCAAGATGATCAAAGGCCTGGAGCACCTCTGCTATGAAGACAGGCTGAGAGAGATGGGGCTGCTCAGCCTGAAGAAGAAAAGGTTCTGGGGAGACCTTATATTGGCCTTCCAGAATTTGAAAGGGGCCTACAGGAAACCTGGGGAGGGGCTTTTCATCAGAGAAGACAGTGAGAGGACAAGGGGTAATGGTTTTAAAGTGAGACTGGGGAGATTTAGGTTAGATATTAGGAAGATATTCTTCCCTATCAGGGTGGTGAGGAACAGGAATGGGTTGCCCAGGGAGGTTGTTGATGCCCCATCCCTGGAGGTTTTTAAGGCCAGGTGGGATGAGGTTTTGTACAACCTGGTCTAGTGGTAGGGTTCCCTGCTCACGGCAGGGGGCTTGGAACTTGATGATCCTTAAGGTCTCTTCCAACCTTAATGATTATATGATTATGAGAGCTTAGTATGACTATAGAAAAGTCTGTGCTTTACGCTCTGAGAGAAAAACTAGTTAATGTGTTTGTTACATACCCTGGATTTGTTTAATAATTCTTCCAGTCTTCTTGAGGTTACTGAAAGTGGAAATTGCATTGAAACCTTTAGAAATGTACCAAAGGAACCAGTTTGATTTCCACTGCTTATCTTGATTTTACATATAAATACTTAAGATAGAGATTAAATTAATAGCAAAGAAAAAAATTTTGCACTGTTTCCCTTCCCCGTGAATGTCAGTTGCATTTGTCTTAAATGACCTGTAAAATAATACATGAAAGAAGCTTCAGGAAGCAGCAGTGATTAATTTGATCATATACGTTGTCACTTATTGCAGCACATTTTTCTAAAACATGCTTAAGTGGTCAAAAAGAAATCATTTCCTCAAGAAAATCCTGGGCAGGAAATCAGACCACACAATGGTGTCTTCTGCTTATAAAATCTGAGCTATATTTTAAAGGAATCTCTCAAGCAGACAGTGCTAATAAGACATACCAAAAATGGCTTTACAGGATTGCTTTCTGAGTATAAGGCTTTGGAAAGCTGTCAAACACTTGACAGCATAGGAATAAATATACTCCTCCTTCACTATTTTTAGGCACTTCTCAAATGCTTAAGTAATAAAAAAATATGTGCTGTGGTATGTGCTCAAACTGTGCCAAGTATCGCATCAGGCAATAGCAGAGCAGGTCCTTCGCTATAATTGGGCCAGTCATATGCAATTATTTCAAATGAATTGACAGAATGTATATTCATTAGAAAAAAATCCTGTCTACACTACTAATTCCTTGAATTGCTGCAATATGAGAAATTCACCACATAACTTTCACACCTGGTCATACTTTCTTGGCTGTTTTTTTCTGTAAGGAAAGTGACAACACAATTGGTGGTAGGTGCCTTTTTCAAAATGCTTGTGGATATTCACCTCAATTAAAAAAAATTAATTCAGTCATATCTAATTTCTATAAATATACCACTGAGTTAGTTCACCAGCAGAAATATTTGCAAAAGCTAGTGATTTAAGTGAACACTAGAGACTCTTCAAAAGAGAATGTTGATTTTATAATAAGAGTTCATTTTTTGGCATATATATTCTGTACTGATCCATCCAGTGACCAGACTAAAATGTAGAGATTTCCAAGTAAGGTTCAGGTTTTCAGTATTAATTACTGCAAATTGCTTATGACTATTTACAGGAGTTGCTCAATAAAATAAAAAAAAATCGTACTTTGGAATAATTACATTTTCTAAGTCAACAATCAATGACTTCAGTGGCTGGGAGTATGTGCTATCATAAGTTCCCAAAGTTGTGTTGTATGGTAACCTATGTTCTAGAATAAATTCCCAAAGAGTCTTTTCTGGTTATTAAATAAACTTGCTTTTAATGAGATAAAAATGTAATTTTTTTTTAATTAACTGGCAACTCTGCCTGTCATTTCATCTTGATTTGTCATTGAGGGCATCAAAAGGCAGCTGCTGGTTTTGTATGTGAGCAGAAGACATGGCCTGGAACTGAAAATGAAAGTGGAGGAAAACAGTCGTTTATCGTGATTGTCTTTAGCAAAGAAAAACAAGGGACTGAAAAGGAAAATGTACAAGCGTCTGCCTTGAGTTGTGGTCATCTGAATATTCCTCAGCTATTTGTGCTCTCACTGTAGAGTCCCAAGAAGAATAATTGTCTCAAAACAGCCACCCTGACAAACTGGGTATTGTGCTCGGGTGGGGGCATCATTCAAACACCACCTGGACTCTGTTCTCACAAGGAGAGCCCCTCGTTTGCTAACCACCCTGATAAACTGGACACTGTCCTTGAAAGGGGAGCCCCTCCTTTGGGAGCCATCCTGATAAATGGGACACTGTCCTTACTTGATAAGGAACAGTGACCAGCAAGAGGAGGCACAGTGCTACCTTGCAAAAGACCACTTGTCTGTTTAGGAACAGAGTGGACATGTGAAAAAAAAAGTCATTGTTCAGTCAACCCAGATGGGGTGGTGGTGGGGGACAAGTGATCAACTGGATTCCCATGCCCCACCAACTCATTTCCAGAACATTTTCAAATCCGACAGTGAGTCTGTACAAAGTAGGCCGAGCATCACCAGGAAAGGCAGAGCCAGGTGCCATAAAAGGGCATGCTCGGGGAGTGACCCCACCATCCAAGGAAAACAATGTCATGCCAAGATTGTCACTGGATCCAAGGGTGGAAATCTTTATATTTAGTTTGGGCCCCCACCTCTGGGAAGCTGTGTCTACTTTGTGGGTCATGACAGTGTTGTACCCACCTTGTGGGACGTGATACTCACCTTACGCAATTTCCATTCCAATTAAAAAGTTTTTGTGCCTGTACATCAACAGCTTGGGTTATAAAAGTTTGGGTTATGTAGAACTGTGAAAACAAGACCTGCAGTCTTCCAAATCCCTGAGAAAGATAAATGGCTTATAGGATGAGTAGAAGAAAGTCATGTTATTGATTAGAAAAACCAAATCCCTCCATCCATGCATGCACTCATGGAAGTTTGTGGTCTTTAGTTAAATTCTGCTTCCACCTAGTTTCCATCACTCATCTATTTTTAGACTCTGCTCAGAATCTGTTTCTAACAAAGATTGCAGCTTTGTTTAAGAGAGAAAACAGAGGCATTTCTTAGGTAAAATTTAGCAAAATTCTAATTCATTGAAACAAACCCCAGAAGAAGAATAGAATCAGTCTTGATAAAATAAAAACCTATGACAGAGTCAAGAAAGTGTTTCTCTGGAGCTCAACAGCTGACTACAAAGACAATAGTTAGATTTAGTGTAGGAAGAAATAGTGGTAAAAAATTCCAAAATGAATAAATTTTGGCCTTAAAGCTCTTAATTTATTTTTTTTTCTTTCTTGCTAGAAATCAAATGCTATCTCTAAAACCTCCTTTTGGTCATTTTTGCTAAAAAGTAATTAATTGTAGAAGACGTATTATTCTTGTGCATGTACTTGTAGGTACTGAAGATAGGAAAAAAACCAATAACTTTAAAGAAGGTAATTTTCAAGAATACTCTAAATTCAGTTATAACTGTGAGAAATAAATGCCAAAAGGATGAACTCTTGAGAAAACCCTGACAGAAACGAGTTGCCTTTGCTGCTTTAGGGAAGTCTTTATACTATGTGTACATTGTCATACCTTGTGAATTTGCCATACTGCTCTTTTCAGCTCTTACTGAAAGAAGATAAATAGACACTGCAGAAGCTGTGTTATGGGTATAAAACAATACCCTGTATTGCTTCATTGGCATGCAACATGATTCACAGAAAATGGTGACATTGAAAAAGGTGACAGGAAGTACTCCACTTTGTTCTACCCTGAATTAAATGTGCATTATGAAAGGAAGCAAATGCAGCTAGAATGGACTCATGTAAGTCACACAGAGTAAAAATGAGGTGCCTCAACATGCGGATCCCTTTCCATCCCGGTGGGGTATATTGACTGCATTTCAGTTCCGACAGACTTCACAGTGTCAGTGAACTAAAAAAAAAAAAAAAAAAAAAAAGCTAACCTAATGCATTTACCCAGCACTTTGGTGTCTATTTTTGTGTCTCTTATGAGGGAAGGATGAGACGCCTGAGACTCTTCAGCCTGGAGAAACCTCTTTTCAGTAGTTTCCAGTGACAAGATGAGGGGCAATGGGCACAAGCTGGAACACAGTAAATTCCATTTAAATATGAGAAAAAAACTTCTTTACAGTGAGTGTGACAGACCACTGAGACAGGCTGTCCAGGGAGGTTGTGGAGTCCCCTTCTCTGGAGATATTCATGGCCCACCTGGATGCAGTCCTGAGTAAAGTGCCCTGGGTGATCCTGCATTAGCAGGGGGGTTGGACTGGGTGATCTCTAGAGGTCCCTTCCAACTCTGACGATTCTGTGATTTAAATATCTTGAATTTCAGTTGAATAAGGATAAGACAAGTTAAAATAGAAATGTCTCACAGGCCAGAAGCCTGACTGTGTAGGTAGGTAGGTAGGAACACTGGGATCCCCATTCAGGTTTCCAAGTAGGCCACATTGCTGATTTACTGCACTCAATTTCCAAACTCTTTATGCAGCTGGTGAGGCTAACAATGGATTCCCCTTCTAAAAAACATCAAGTATTAGCTACATTTAGGAAATACCATTATTTTAAAATGTCATTGCTCAGACTGCTTGAGGAGCATAAAGAGAGAAGGAAATCATGAAGAAAAAATCACTTCAGACCAAAGATGTTGAGAAAATTCTGATGATGATGGCAAAAGAAATCCAGATTAATATGCAACATTTAAAATTAAATAACCTTTTTTTTTTTTTTCTTTTTTTTTTTTTTCCTAAAGACAAAGCCTTAAATATGATGGCTTGGTTTTTTTAAAAAAAATATTACACCCAAAACTCTCACTAGATTGACCCATGTTTACAAATAATTTCAACACTTTAAATTGATGATACCAGCAGTATCAAACAATACAGTTTAAATCAAGTCAGTTTTCTAGGGTGAGAGACTTCACTCATTCATTTTGATCCAGTTCATTTCTGAACAGAAATTGGGAGTGAAACACTTGATACCTGAAAAGAGAGTTTTATAAGCTGAGTATTAGGTACTCTATTTCATCCTTAATAACAAAATTCAGTAATCATTTGGTGAGTTTTTCAGAGTCACCCAAGTGACCCAAAACACAATTCTTACTGATTTTGTGATTCATCAGTTCTCCAAAATCAGCGATATAAAATGCATTTCACAGTAAAATTGGTTTAATTCTGTCAAATTCAATAGAAAGATAAGAGCCTAAATATTTAGGATTTTCAAAACATTGAGGTTCGAATCTTACTTCTTTACTGAAATACTGCAAGGTTGATGTGTTACAATGCTATTGCACATGCTGCAAGGGAGAAAGACATAAATCAGCTTTAAACCTTGATCCTTTGGTATGTGCTACTAGAAACCTGTTGGTAGAACGAAAAACACAACCAAGGGCACACTGCAGGAGTGACATCATTGTCAGTTATTCAGTTATACTTATGTCACTAATTAAGCTATACTGTCATTTAGTTATGGATTTTACCAGTGACAGGTAGTTTCCTACATACTGAAGACAAACATAAAAAAAAAAAAAAAAAAAAAAAAAAAAAAAAAAAGTGCTAAGAAAATCTGTTAAAAACACTTTTCATATCTGATGGTACAATTTGTAATTGCCAACATTATCCTGGTTTATTTTGAAACAAATTGAGGCTTTCTAAAGTTTTTTAATGGCAAGTATAATTGAAGAGTGTCTAAGCAAACTGCTAGGATGTGTTGAATAACTTCAAAACCCTGTTCTTCATACCTAAGCAAGGAGGGCACTTGACTTTGTAAGGATGACACCTACCCAACAAATAATCTTGCATCTTTTCCTTATGAGAGCTGTTCTGTTTTATCTAGGCGATTAAATACCGAAGGGTCAGAGTAGGTCAGAGTATGACCCTGTGTTTGTGTTCTAGCTATGGTAGTCACACATGGTAGCAAAACCTGACTTTAAGTCCTCACTTCAAAGCAGCTATCACAGAAGCAGAGACTGAGCCATTAGCCCTTGGGCAAGTGCATTGGGCTCTCCCAGTGGAGCAGCTTCCTAGTGAGATAGTAATTAGTAATGTTGCACGCCCAGCCCAGAGATGCTGCTCCGACGGTTGTCCATCCTGAAGTGAAAGTGTTCCTGTTGGAGACAGACATCTGTTCCTGGGCACCTTGCTTACCCTGGTCAGGGGTGAAAACAGGCCACTCAGGAAAGAAGTGTGAAGATTTATATTAGATTTCTACCCTGAACCTTCCTTTGAAGTAGAATTTTTTCCCATGGATTAGACATAGACATGAGCATACTTAGTTAAGCTGTGTGATTATCCCTGAGTATCCTGTCCCAGAATAATCTTGACAATGCACATATGAAGGTAGTACAGGTTTAAATCCTGATATAAATTAAGAAAATTTTGGCATTAGTCAATACTCCAGGTAAGTGTTAAGTGATGAAGAGGAGGGGAAAGGAGAGGAGAGGAGAGGAGAGGAGAGGAGA
>NW_009954567.1:1874899-1883546 GCF_000747805.2 Chaetura pelagica | reverse complement strand
AGGAGAGGAGAGGAGAGGAGAGGAGAAGAAAGGAGAGTTTATCCTGTAACACAGAAAAGTATTCACAAATGTTTTACTGAGCCATGGCTCAATGAAAAGAATAAAATAAAAAAATTATGGACATTTTCCTAACTTGCACTCTGGTCTCTATAGTCATGAAATTTCAACCAATCTACTCTGTTTTATAATTCAGTCCCATATCAGCTGAGCTTCATAAGATCTTAAGGGTCATAAGAGTTAAACTCAGCATTCTGTCTCATCATTTGTTAACACTTTTTGCTCTATCCTTTTCCCTATTTTTCTTTCCTTTTACTATCACACATTCTAGACCTATTTATTATTTGATTTTTGGTCACCCTCCCCCGGCCCCCACAGCATTTGATTTAAATCTCAGTGGTAGATTGTGAGCAGTTGCTCAGAGAAACATTCCCATTCTGTTCACTTGACTAATCAAAAGCCAATTTTAAATCTGGCAAAACAGTATTAATATGAAAGAGCTGGATGTGGTTCATAGTGCTTGATGTATCATGAATTGCCAGCATCTCATTGAGGACCCGTCATCTGTGAAGGATCAAAGGTTTTTGTCTTTTTTGTGAGCTCGAATTTTAGCAGTTCAAGAGCACAAGTTCATGTAATATTTTATATTCTTTCCCTATGAGAGAGACATCAGGAAATATGAATTAATGTTTAACCCACATACAATCCAGGTACCCAAGGGAATATTTTCATTTTATCTTAATTAGGTCAAGATCCCATTAAGAATGCCCCACTACTTCTACCTTCTCATTAATGTATATTAAAAGACTTTTGGTCTGTACTTTGGATAAACAAGCAGCCTGACTATTCTGGGAAATCTAGTTTGAAAGATGATGGTGATGTTTTGTTTGTTTTGGTTTCAGTAGGGCTAGTTAAGGGCTGGGACTTTGCTGCTCTAAAGACACACTGCCATGAGCTTCCTTGTCTCCAAAATATGTTGTTGTAATAAATATTATTCTGTATAAATAGGTTTATGTCCTCTCTGAATTTAATTAGCTGGCTAATTAACTAGGTTTATGTTCTTGGGTTTTGTCAGTGAATAAGCACTAAAATCCTGGAGACAGCATAGTTTGCTATATAATTGTGTTAGTGTCTTAAGGTAGGCATCAGAACATGCCCACCTAGAATTTTAATGTTTCTCATTAGGAAGTATCTCCTTTGCTTAATCTTAAGGGTCAGCTGCAAAAGCCTGTTCCTGGTCAGCAGCTCAGATCTATTAATTTCAGATTCACTGATGCTGCTGAGCCTTTGCATACAACAGTGTTTTTCAAACTAGTATTGCAAACATGAGACCTTCCTCTGACTCTGATCATGTCTCTGTACAAGGAGAAGTCAGAGGCTCTTTGAGATTCCATTGCTGCTTTTCTATGAGAATCATGAGAATAATACAGCACAGCCCATCTTCTCTTCCATCTATAGAGCTCAGGGTTCCCTCATCCAAAACCACACCAAAATGAGCTTGCTCCAGAAAAGCATTTCAGCTTGCACAAAATAGTACTTTCAACAACACTGCACTTCCCTGGAAATGTCCGGAACCATCTGCTGGTAAACTTAAAGGCAAAGAGGCATTTGAGCATTTTGTGCATTATCAGGCACATCTCTGCTTGAATAAAAAGGTCATTATGGTAGATCTCCTTTGTTCATGTTTTTGTTCTAGTTTGCCAAAACTACTTATCTGAACTTTCTGTACTACAGATTAATCCTCTGAGTCTTTCAGGTTTTTTCCCTCAAAGTTGCCTTCAACACTACTACACTTAGGGCTAATATCAGTGCCTGACCTCTTAGTATCCCTCTTCTGAGTTAGAACACCAGTACAGAAACCCCCATGATTTTAGGGAACTGATGTTTCAGAAGCCTGAGGATTTGGTAAATAATTGATTAAAGGCACTGACAAAGGTTCTTAGCAGAAGACTGGCACATTTCTGAAATTGCATGGATAGTAAAACTATTCAGGAGGCTGGAAAAGTATGTTTTTTCATAGGGAAAAATTTGTCTTACACTTTTCACCTCCTGGGTTTCACAGCTGTATTATTTTGTTAGAAAGTAGGATATGTATTTCCAATAGTCAATATCTCTGAAAATAATATTGCCTGCTGTACATAAGAGGCTTAACTACTGTAATTACTAAATATTTGCTGATAACAAATATCAGCAAATTCTTCAAAGACATTAATGTGACCTGTGTGTCTCTCAAGAGCCAGTCTAACCCTAGGGCTAGAAAACAGGGGGACAGGCACATATTCCAAGTCAGTGCTGAAGATCTGACTAAGTAACCAATTAATATCTAAAATAAACCCAGCAGTACTTCACGTTCATATGGATGAGCTCTGCGTTCTTGAAAGTATCTTTGTAATAATAACTTTAAGACTTATAAGAATTGTATCAAAGACATTTGACAAGTTATTTTCCTTTTGGTTTGCTAACGATTCTTTCCAGTTTCAATTGCTGTAATTTGTCATAAAAAACAACAATGCAACACCCAACACATTAGAAGTACTAGCAAAACATGTACAACTTAAAATGTGAAATGCTAAATGCTTCTAGCATCACTAACAAAATGTCACACTGAATGGGTTTCTAGCTACCTGTGCTAATGAACAGGATAGTGTTAGTATTTTTCCACAGTGTACTGCGTTTGCACCATACTGAAGGGTCAGGTAGAGTTCACATGATCTACATGAAGTTTAGGAAATTAAAAGGTTTTGGAAAAACACAAGTACTTTTATAATAACTGATACTGAGTTGCCAGCATTCGGTTTTGGTCCCTGCTCTACAAAAAGGATGGGAACAGGCTGGAGAGGGTCCAGAAAAGGGCCACAAGGATATTCTCTGAACTTTCTGTACTACAGATTAATCCTCTGAGTCTTTCAGGTTTTTTCCCTCAAAGTTGCCTTCAACACTACTACACTTAGGGCTAATATCAGTGCCTGACCTCTTAGTATCCCTCTTCTGAGTTAGAACACCAGTACAGAAACCCCCATGATTTTAGGGAACTGATGTTTCAGAAGCCTGAGGATTTGGTAAATAATTGATTAAAGGCACTGACAAAGGTTCTTAGCAGAAGACTGGCACATTTCTGAAATTGCATGGATAGTAAAACTATTCAGGAGGCTGGAAAAGTATGTTTTTTCATAGGGAAAAATTTGTCTTACACTTTTCACCTCCTGGGTTTCACAGCTGTATTATTTTGTTAGAAAGTAGGATATGTATTTCCAATAGTCAATATCTCTGAAAATAATATTGCCTGCTGTACATAAGAGGCTTAACTACTGTAATTACTAAATATTTGCTGATAACAAATATCAGCAAATTCTTCAAAGACATTAATGTGACCTGTGTGTCTCTCAAGAGCCAGTCTAACCCTAGGGCTAGAAAACAGGGGGACAGGCACATATTCCAAGTCAGTGCTGAAGATCTGACTAAGTAACCAATTAATATCTAAAATAAACCCAGCAGTACTTCACGTTCATATGGATGAGCTCTGCGTTCTTGAAAGTATCTTTGTAATAATAACTTTAAGACTTATAAGAATTGTATCAAAGACATTTGACAAGTTATTTTCCTTTTGGTTTGCTAACGATTCTTTCCAGTTTCAATTGCTGTAATTTGTCATAAAAAACAACAATGCAACACCCAACACATTAGAAGTACTAGCAAAACATGTACAACTTAAAATGTGAAATGCTAAATGCTTCTAGCATCACTAACAAAATGTCACACTGAATGGGTTTCTAGCTACCTGTGCTAATGAACAGGATAGTGTTAGTATTTTTCCACAGTGTACTGCGTTTGCACCATACTGAAGGGTCAGGTAGAGTTCACATGATCTACATGAAGTTTAGGAAATTAAAAGGTTTTGGAAAAACACAAGTACTTTTATAATAACTGATACTGAGTTGCCAGCATTCGGTTTTGGTCCCTGCTCTACAAAAAGGATGGGAACAGGCTGGAGAGGGTCCAGAAAAGGGCCACAAGGATATTCAGAGGACTGGAGGACCTGCCATATGAGGACACACTGAGAAAACTAGGTTTGTTCAGCCTCGAGAAAAGAGAGCTTGGAGGGACCTTATCACAATGTTCCAACACTTCTTAAACCAAGATGTATCACGGAAATGACAAGGGGTAATGGGCACAAGGTGCTCCTTTGAAGATTCCTATTGGACACAAGGTAAATTTTTCACCATGAGCACAGGCAAATATTGGAATAGTCTCCCAAAGGAAGTGGTAGATTACCCCACGTTAGACAGTTTTAAGTCTCAGTTTGACAAGGTGATGAACCATATAAATACCTAAAATGGTTGGACCAGATGATCCTTGACAGCCCTTCCAACCTGGCACTATATGATTCTATGATTCTGTGATACTGTGTACAGCTCTGGAGCCCTCCACACAGGAAACACATGGACCTGTTGCAGAGGGTACAGAGGAGAACCAAAAATGTGATCAAAAGGCTGGAGCGTCTCTTCTATGAAGACAGGATGAGAGAGTTGGGGCTGTTTAGCCTGGAGAAGAGGATTTAGGGAGACCTTACAGCATGAAAGATGGTGAGAGACTTTTCATCAGAGACTGTAGTGATAAGAAAAGGGGTAGTGGTTCTAAAATGACAGAGGGTAGATTTAGGGTAGTAAGAATAGGCAAAAATTAATATGAAAAATATCTTTGCATGAGTCTCATCATGCACAAGTGAAGGCTTAATTAGGCTAGTGTGGTGTGACAAACAACAAATAGAGTGGTATGACTTCTTTATCTCTGCTGGTGATGCCCTTGTTGATACAGCCCAGCATCCTGTTGGCTTTCCTTGTTGCTGCAGCACACTGGTCACTTATGTTGTGCTTGTTATTCACCAAGACCTCCAGGTCCCTTTCCACAGGGCTGCTCTCCAGCCAGGTGGGTCTCAGTTTGAACTGCACTTCTAGGTTATGTGTTTCCAGGTGCAAGACCTTACACTTCTCTCTGTTCAACTTCATATGGTTTCTGCTAGCCCACTCCGCCAGCCCATCCAGGCCATCCTGGAGGGTGGCTCTCCCTTCTGGAGTGTCAGCCTCTCCACTCATCTTGGTGTCATCAGCAAAATTCCTCAGGGTGCTCTTGATCCCAACATCCAGGTCACTTACAAAGATTGGGCCAGTGTCAAACATTCCCAAAATATCATTGCCACAATGCTAGTGATGCCAACAGAACACCTCCTTGGGACTGTTACTCTCAACCAGTCTATACTGAGACAACCCTGGAATGGCCTAACTCAGCACAGATTTCTCAAACCCAGAGAGCAGACAGAACTCTTAGACTGACACTTCCCTCCTACATCTGCAATTAGCTGTCACCTTCTCTGTTTACCTTTGAGTGTTACTGTCAGCTTCTCTCTAAGTGGTTGCTGCAACACAAGTCTTTTGTTCCCAGTAAAATCTGTTTTCTTGAGATAAAGGAAAGTTAATTTTAATTTTATTATTGTATTGTATTTCTCATAACATCTGAACAGTCTGTAACTGATAAAACATTTGTTAGATGAAAATTAATTATCTTCCATTTAATCTTGCTTTTCTTCTTTGTTAGGTTTTGTTTGCAAAGAAGGAAAGCAATTATGTCAAAAAACTCTAGTGGTAAAAGCATACAGAACTATTTATTCTCTCACTCTGTCTTGTTTTATGTGCCACAAGAATCAAACAAAATAATCTAATATTCCATTTTTTGTTGTTGAATGAAAGACCTCATTTGCAACAACCCCCTACTTGCATTCCACTGTTAGCCCCAGTTTTATTATTCAAGTGTGAGATAGGCATAGTGACGGGTAAATTATTCTGAATCAGAACGAAATAATTTTCTTCCCACACAAACATGTGGATGTAAAAACGGACATAAAGATTTCCACAGAACAGAAAGAATATTTGTTCAGCCATTTTGAGCTGCTGAATAGTTGCAATTATCTAAAATGACTCAGAAAATCTCTGCCTCTCCTCCATGGGTTTTAATAAGGATGCTGTGCTCACGATGTGTAAATAAGTGTTTGTTTAAATACTCATGGCGCAATGCTGTCACCACAAGCTGCCAGCAGCAATGCTTCATACAGCACAATAGAAAACAGAGAAGATATGGAACACCAAGGAATGAAGACCCCCGCTGCAAGCACAAGGCTGGAAGAAATGAACACTGCCAATGGCTGATACACTGCTGTGGGGCAGAGGGCAGCTGGGCAGTAGCATCCCCAAAGCAGCACAAGATGGGCACACTGCTATGTGCAGGACATGGGATGTACACGGAGAATGGGACCTGCTTCTCACCCAAGTTGTGCCATCCTGTGCCAACTTCAGCACCAAAACACCCCTTTCCTGCCAAAAAGTGAATTGTGCTGAAATGCCTGGTGTCACTCAGAATGGCATTGTGTCCAGACTGTGCTGCTGCCTCAACTCTGCACTCCATCTCCAGGGCTGCCAAGAGGAGCCAGAGAGCCCTGGGCCACTAGCAGTAATTGAAGAGACTTGAACGTTTGGCTCTAAAGTACCCAAGGGAATAGGTCTCACACCAGCATAACACTAAGCTAGTTTATTAGTTAGAGTGACACTTCTAATCTCTTAACCATTTCTGTTTTAAAACAATGAATCCATGTAGGTGTTTCAATGTTAGGCTTTGTATGAGGAAAGAAGTTTTGAAAAAAAACCTACAAAAAATGCAGTAAAATAGAAATTCTGCAAAATATGCATTTCAAAATATGGGAACATCACACATTTTTTAATCCAATTATGTAATTTGTCATTCTTCATTTTCAGTTGGCTGAACTGTTCAAGTTAATTCAATGTCATCACATATCATCTATTTGTACTGCTATTTCAAATTTTTCTTTTGTTTTCTTCACTCAGCATGTCACCACATAGTTTAGACATGATTGTGTTATGGAACAGACAATAGGGGAAAACACCAAACCATGTATAGCAATAAAAAACAATTGAAACAGTTTTTCAAAGTGAATAGCAGTAGATATCTTTGGTCCTCTGAAAACTTACAATATTCCTTCTCAGAAAAATAGAAAATCAAATCTATAGGGGTTTTTTTGGTTGTTTGGGTTGCTTTTTGTTGTTTTGGGAGGTTATTTTACAGAAAGCAAAATCTTTCTGGGAAATCAGTATTTCAGTGGAGAAATCTTCTATTTTAAAAGAAAGGCATTTTGTCCTCCATTGAACACTGTGATAAAAACTCCTGCTCACCTCTGTTTTTGTCATGAACTGTCCATTCATGTCCAGATGAAAAACATCCTTGTGCCAGCACCTCATTGTGCAGTGACAGTGGCACAGGGAGGAGCATGAAAGCCTGTCCAGCCAGCTTCTGCAGTCTGGGAGAGGGGAGAATCTCCCACACGTGACTCAGTCCCTTGCAGCCCATCCAGCCCAACACTGTGGATCCCATGGCATCTGTCATTTCATCCTTCAGAATATTGCAAAGACTTTTCTCCAGTTCACCATCAGATCCCGCTTGTGCTTTGGCAAAATTTCTGGCAGTTTCTGAAGGATCAAACTTATTCACTATGAAAAAGACACTATCCAACATAGGATCACACAAGTGCTTAATGTCTTTAAACTGATTTTGTCAGTCCTTTTGCGGGTTATCTTGTGGATATAAGTCCTTCAGATAGATTTATTTCCAACAGGTTGCTTCACTGACTGAGGAATTCAGTAAAGCCTTATAGATTACGAAGCAACACAAAATACCAAGTAAAATTTCGATGACCAAGAATGTAAATCTCATCGGGCTTGCAAGGCATTTGACTCCCCATTGGGCACCACCTTTTAAATCTACAGTCCTGATTCTCAACTATGTGCATGTGGGAACAGTTACTACTTCAGACTGCAGGTGAAAGGAGTTGCTGCTACCATTTCTGAACTAATCATTATTTTAACACCAAAATGTGTAGCTTACTGTAGTAGTATTAATGCAGTAGTACATGTGGTAATCAGGCCCCTGGTACTTCAAACACACCTCATCAGAAAATTATTCACTAATTATCTTTCAAAATATAAATATATAAGCTAGATGGAGACATATGTTTCTTTCACTTTCTGAAACTTCACAATTTTTTTATTTCCCCTTTTTGGTTTTGATGTAACTGAGGGCTTTCAAATTCTCTTACCCTGGTATAGCAACAGAGAGATACAACCCATGACCTGTTTGTATCTTGCACAGAATGCAATTAAACCTATGTGGGCATTTATGCTCTATCTCTTCCAGAGGATTAACAATATGTTTAAGTAATTGAACACTAAAGCCCAAAGGAGAACTCTAATGGCAAGACTTACTTCTCTGATCAGAAGTTCTGTTTTGGAGCATAAATACATTTTTTCTACTGAAGTTTTGGCAAAAGTGGCCTTTTTTTTCCAGCAAAAGTTTTGGCAAACCAAAAAGGTTTTTCAACCTTTGAATTTCTTCTGTTTGCAAGATCAGTATTTCCAGAAAAATTATATTTTTAATAAAATATTACTGACTGATTTTAACTACTAAAAGTAGCTAGAAAGTAGCATCTCTAGCCTCTACTTAGAAATTAGAGACAATGAAGGGCAGAAAAAAATTCTTTGTCACAGAGTCAATGGAAAAACAAGAAATAAAATGCTGGAACCTTCAGCAG
>NW_009954567.1:1825003-1874889 GCF_000747805.2 Chaetura pelagica | reverse complement strand
TAGGCATCACAAGCTTGTGCTCACGGGCAGTTCCCACACAATGGCATCCTTGACTGAACAGGAAATATCTGCATTATCTAAGATCCTGCCACATGGCAACAGCCAACAAGTTTTGACTTGTTACCAGCACCTGACATACAGCGGATTGGCACTGCCAACATGAAATTTAAAAGTTAGATTATGTTTCATTACTTTGTGAAGTTTACAGTAAAAGAACATAATTAATAAAATGCTGATAGCCAGCAAAACAACTCCAAGATTACATTTAATCTATAAATTGGCTTAGACTAGATTTTGACAATTCTGCTTATAATGTTCTCAAATAATAGGGAGAAAAAACTCAGATATTAATCATAGAAGCTCTTTAAACCATGAGAAAACACACAATAAAGATAGGAAATATTTCAGGGTGGTTAAAGTACAAGATATTTTGCCATTACTAAGCTGCAGGCTGTGAGTCATGCTATAAAGCCTTTTATTTGAGCCTGTATAAATATTCAAATGTTTTTGTGTTCGTTTGGGGTTTTGTGTGGGGTTGGGGTTTTTTTGTGTTGTTTTTTTGTATTTTGTTGTTGTTGTTTGGTTTGGTTTTTGTTCTGTTGTTGGATTTTTTTAAATGCTAAGGGCTAGATTTTGATCTGTTGTAAAACTGTAGCAACATTAGATTTAGCCAACCCAGATGGGGTAGCAGAGGCTGGTCCCACATGCATCTATTCACCATGTAAAGAAGAGGAACTTTTGAATAGCCTCAGAGATATAAAGTTCTATGGAGATGTGAGGGCTAAAAAGGTGTTTTAAGCTGTATTGCTGGGTCTCCTAAATCCTTAATATCTTAGACAGAGGATAACTTGCAAGACTTACATGCTCTTTCTAAATGTTTGGGGGGTTTTTTGTCTTTCTAACCTATTTTCATTCTCTGGAATCTAAAAATCTCCTGCACAGCAAGTTTTATGTAGAAATAGCAACACCACAGCTCTGCCAACACATTTCTTACACATATTTCATATCTGTCTTATGAATAAAAGAAACACTCTCTCTAGAAAAGCCAAAAACTTTCCAAGAGCATGGACTACCTTCTGTTCCATGCATCATGTTACAGCAAGGAGAGTTAATTGTCTGTGCAAGTACTGACTGCAAAGTAATGAACTTTATTACTAAGGAAGAAAAAATATGCATTTGAACTTCACATATTTGATTTTCAGCACTAACAGACAGGGAAAAAAAATTACTCTGAAATTAATAAAATAATCGACAATGCAGCCTTTCAGATTCATACAGCATTATATGCCTGCATTTAAAAACACTTGTTACAGATTTTCAAGTTCACAGTTCATCTCCGAAGGGGCTGCTGGTCCCCAGACAAAAAGGGTCTGAAAAGGGTGCTGAAAAGGTGTTTATGACTCAATTCAAAGATTCTGTTTTGTGATTCAGTGCTAATGAGCACAAGAACAGAAAATGAAGCAGTTTATTTAAATGGTCTGCAACACAAGATGGACATGAAGCTGTTGGAGCAAATCCAGAGGAGGACCACAGAGATGATCAAAGTGCTGGAGCACCTCGCTTATGAGGACAGGCTTAAAGGTTGGGGTTGTTCAGCCTGGAGAAGAGAAGGCTCCAAGCTCACCTTATAGCAACTTCCCAGTACCTTAAGGGACTACAGAAAGCCTGTAGAGGGACTCTTTACAAAGGCAGGTAGTAATGGGACAAGGGTTAATATTTTTAAACTACAATAGCTGTTTTAGATTTAGATTTAGATTAGATTGGGATGAACTATTAGGAAGATACTGTGCCTTGTGAGGGTGGTGAGACACTGGCACAGGTTGCCTAAGGAAGTTGTGCATGTCCCTATCCAGTTCAAGGCCAGGTTGCTTTGAGGGGGAGGTGTCCCTGCCCATGCAGGGGGGTTGGAACTAGATGACCTTTAAGGTCCAACCCAAATGAGTCTATGATTCTCAGATTAAGTTAGATTCAAATTAGCCCTTTTGTTCCCTATATATTTCTGTGAGTCTCTGAGGAAGGAGGAAGAAGGCAGCAGAATGGACATTTCTGCTTCCTTGTCCAGCTGTGTGTACTGTTTGGCTGAAGGACATCTGCAGAGACCAGGGTGAGAAGCAAGACCAGTCCTAAAACTGGGGAGAGGCCTTTCCCCAGGAGCCAGTTCAGCAAAGCTACTCCAAACTTCACCATTATTTATCCCAGCACCAAAGTACCCCAAGAACATGTCCAGGGACTTTCCCTGGAGTACTGCTTGGCATAACTGAGCAAGCAGAAAAATCAAGGGTTGTGCAGGGCAGGGAGGTGCTCACATGGGACCTTGTGGCAGCAGGCTCAAAGCACGACACAGCCCACCCAGCTCTGCTGCCTCCATGTTACAAACCTGTTCAGGACTTGGCCTGGTAAAACAACTCAAAAGGATGCACCTACTGCAGCCCACTTACCTAAAGTATTTAATCCAAGGTGCGTTTACTCATCTGAGGGGAAAAGACTTCAGGTTCAAATAGGTAAGATACCTGCAGGGACTTAACAGCTCTGCAAAACTGATAAATAGTGAAAAACAGGGCTTTCCCCAGTGGAAATTATTCCTTTTGTCATAAAACATATAAGTTTTAATTGGATTAGAGGTTTAAACTATTATTTTTAATTTTCTTTGTGAATCTCCTGTCCAGTGGGCTTCACAATGCTTCCCTCTCCCCAGTTAATTATTCTGCAGAAAAAAAGAAAGGTTTCATTAGCTTTCCACTGAAGTCAAAGGGAGTTTTGCCACCAAGTTAAGTTGGTTAATGACTTTATATTAATTTATATCTATTTACCCTGTCTGCTTTTTACATCTTTTAGTATTTTGGAATCTGCAATCCTGTGCAGAAGGAGAGTAGGCTGGAGAAAATACCTGGCTAGAATTCAGGAGGCAAAGGTTCAAATTTTTGTCACAGGCTTCCTGAGAAAACCTGAATAAGTCACTGCCACCTTTTCTTGTGTACAGGTTCCTTCTCAGTAAAATTCAGGTGATGAAACTAAACTCTCTTCTAAGGTCCAAAGGATCAAAAGATAAAATTGCTTTATTCTTTTTTTTTTAAAAAAAAAAAAAAAAATCATTCACAGGATAATAATTGATTTTCCTCAAAAGGAAATGTTAAATGGCATATAAAACATAACAGATACTAGTTTTAAACATGAGCATTTATACAAATTTTAAGATGAAATATTTCTCTTTATTTCAGCAGAGTACATGTGAATGCAGACTTTCAAGAATGTGATCAGAAATGGTCAGAGACAGAATTTGGACTTAACCTTGAGGTCAAGTGAGAGGCTCTTACTTTAGGTCTGGTAGGAGTCCATCTCCACCAGAATTTTACAGCTTTTTTAGGGTTTTCTTTGCATTTCTGTCCTAAAACTGTCAGCACAACCCAACAGACATTTAAGGGAAGGACAACATAGGTAATTAATTATCAAAATAATACTAATAAGGTAAGACAATTTATTTGCGACACCTTGAGGAGTAAAGGGCAAAGGACTTTGTAACTTTCACCTGTCCTTGCCTCTCACACTCAGCTGTGTTGCCACACAACCAACACTGCAAGCTTGTGGATGATCACTGAAAATTCCAAAATGAAAAATGTTCCCACGTAGCTCACTTAAAACTCATTATTAAACATGTTGCAGTCTACTTGTGCCAATGTACGCTCAAGTAGAAGCCCACAGCATGAATGTTTCTATCTCTAAGCTCACAGAGATGGGCACGTAAGGGTTTTTTACACAGGAGTAGCTACTTTTTTCCCTTCTACAGAATGCCACAACTGAGTATCCTCATGTAGTAAACATTGTATTGGTGATGAATAATTAACATGGATAATAAATAATTACTGTGATAATAAATAATTACCTTGTTTTATATTACATTTCTCACTTTAAACCTCCTGTGTATGGATATGTTCACGTAAATTATCTGCTACAAAATTTTCTAGCAATGTCGTCATCAGCTAAAAATCTTTGAGCCTCCTTGGTCATGTTCAGTGATTTTACAGAGAAGTCTCCACTCTTGTAACCTCGAATTTCAAAGTACTTGGATTTGATTTGACATTTTAAGATCACAGCCACCCTACTTTCTTCATCTGATGAGCCACTGTTTTAACCCATGGGAACTCTTGAAAACAGCACAGTTGAATAAAGCTGAAAATTATAACTTTGAACAAAAGTGAGAATACAAGAATATATAAGACACTGATGACTCAACCAGGACATACTATTACTAATGTCTCTTGCCTCTACAGACCTGCCATGTTACTACTCAGTATAACTAAGTGTTACAGGGGAACATGAAAACCCAGTGGGGTTGGGAGCCCGATTTCCTTAAAGCATATATTGGAAAATGTGAATATGTCCACTGTTTAAACAGACAGTTTTTTACTCTGGTCTAATGTATTCCACTTTTGCATTCAGCACAAACTGCACTTCCTTATAAAAACACGATGTTGCAACCCTAATAAGGATGTAGGTCTTAATATTTTCTTGTTGTAGTAGTGTTTCAAATGGCTGGATTAATCTACTTTAAACTTCTCTGAATTCAGGCAGCGTAAGTTCCTACTGTACAAAATTTGCTGTCGCTTCACAGAAGTTAAATTAAATGTTCATTGACAGTGTTTATAGTCTATTGTACATCATGCAAATCCAGCAGGAAAACTCTTGTCACTGGAACACTTGTTTTATGGACTCATGTTAAGTTACTCAATGGGAAGACAAGATTCATCACTATCATTCATGGTGAAACATTTAAATTAATTCTAATGAAACATCACCCGTAAATAAAAAGTATAGAAGAAAAAAATCAGATTGTTTAACAAATACAGAAAAAAAAAAATTATGCAAACATGATTTAAAGTTCAGGAAAGTGAGTAAAATCTGAAGTATTTGATTATGATCTCTTCCAAAGAGGTAACAGTTATGTTGATAGATAAAAACATTGAAAAGATACACAAGATGTCTTTGTGATCCAGAAATTATTCTGCAAGAAATGTTTCAGAGCCTTTCCTCTTAAATCTTACCACTGTATCAGTGGTATCAGTCCAATGCCTTGGCTTCTTCTGCTCTTATTTTCTAATGGTCTAATGATCTAATGGTCTGTATTAAGTAAAAAAGGAGTAGATTATTCCAGGAGGGGTGAGTTAAAGTAAATTTAGTTTACTTTTAGAAAAGAAACTGCAATGAAGCCATAACATGATGCCACAAAACTAGTTAAATTTACTTTTTTTAATATGACCTTGGCAAAAAAAAATGCCACTGAAACTCAGGGTTTCATTACCTATGGTTCTCCTTACAAGTTTCTTGTGTTTGAATATTGCCATATTTTCTTTAGCTCTTGGTACTGTCAAAGCAGAAAAGAGGTTTTAAAAAATCAGTGTTCCTCATGACTTGACTTCATAATCATGCACTGATGAACTCACTAGAAAGTAAGACGGAAATGAATTAGAATGCTCATATAATAACATATATATGGATTATATGTTTATAATTATACTGTTTATGAATGTTTTAACTCAACAAGCACATTTACAGAAGAACTGGGCCTTACCAATCAATCACTTAACATGAGTTTTCATGCCTCTGTGCAAGGAGATGAACTTATGTGACTTGAAACAGAACAACTACAAAAAAACCCCAACATTCCTAATAACATTACACTGACTGAGGATTCCAAAAAAGGTAATAATTTCAATACTTGAAACTTTTAATGCTATCCTGCACCACTATAACCAGGGAACAATTTTTTTTCTCTTTTCTGGGAATTACCTCTTACCAAGTTAATCAGAGCCTCAGCTAAGTTTGCATTTTGTGAGAAAATTAGTATATTGGTTTTACTTTTTCCTCTGTTCAAGGGTTTAGCCAGAGACCACAGTCCAAAAAAATAAAATAAAAAGAAAACAAAAGAAGCTACAGATTTAAAATATGAAGACCCATATGACAAGCAAATCAGAGGCTCCGCTGAGATTGATTTTCTAAAATAAAATGTAAGGTGTTTCTCCTGAAAAGCTTGGTGACATTTGTGGACTTTGCTGGTCCTTACAGTTCACTTCAACAAAGAAAACATACAGCAGCAAGGTTAGCAGCAGAGCTCAATGCACTGATGCAAGGTCCACAAACTTCCCTGGCTACTCCATCAAAGATGCTGAGGGCAAAGACAAGACAACAAAGCAACAAGGCAGGTCTACTACCTGTCAAGGGGTCTCAACAACAGTTTGGGACCAGCAGGTTCAAGAGTTGGGAGTGAGGATGCCTAAAACATAGCTCAGGCCAGGCGTCGAGATCCTGGGCTGGGGCCGTCCTCAGAGGGGCAATGAGTTATCACTCTGCTACAGTGATAACACCAGAAGGCAAAAAAACAACAAAAATAAAGTCGAGACAGCCTTCCTTAGTATACCTAAAAGCTATCATTTCTCCACTACAATAACTTCTTGAAAAGAGAAGGTCTTTCAGAGATATCACAAAGACAGTAGTGTGGTGTGTTTATTAAGGTCAGCGAAATAGAATTTTAGACTTTCCTAGAAGGCTTCTTAAATGTGCTGGTCTGTTAGTGAACAACAATAAATCACATGAGCCTGTGTGGCAGGATCACCAGTGAAAATACACTATGAAGAAATAGAAGAAAAAATACACTAAAAATACACTATTAAAAATACACTATTTTGAGGACTTTTCCAGATGAGAAAAACTAAAGATATAGACTGGGTTTGATTTTCATTTTATAACCTTATGTTATGTTACAAGCTGTATCACCAGGATGATCAAAGGCCTGGAGCACCTCTGCTATGAAGACAGGATGAGAGAGTTGGGGCTTTTCAGCCTGAAGAAGAGAAGGCTCCAGGGAGACATTATAGAACCTTCCAGTACTTGAAGGGACCTACAGAAAAGCTGGGGAGGGGTTTTTCATCAGAGAAGATGGTGAGAGGACAAAGAGTAACGATTTTAAACTGAGAGAGGGGAGATTTAGGTTAGATATTAGGAAGAAATTCTTCACTATCGATGGTGAGCAACTGGAATGGGTTACCCAGGGAGGTTGTTGATGCCTCATCCCTGGAGGTTTTTAAGGCCAGGTTGGGCGAGGTTTTGAGCAACCTGATCTAGTGATAGGGTTCCCTGCTCATGGCAGGGGGGCTGGAACTTGATGATCTTTAAGGTCCCTTCCAACCTTAATGATTCTATGATTCTATGTAACACAGCTTAGTCACATCACATATGCAGTCACCTTGCTGTAAGTCCTGCTATGGGTAACCTATGAGACAGATGAACTTACCTGAATCTGAAAGCACTTTTTTTTTTTTCCTAAAAGGTCCCACAGATTCTTTTGCCACCACATCACATCTAAACATCTCACAGACTAAGGGCTAGAGGAGAAGCTATGAGAGGGCTTTAGCAGCTGCTCTGGCAGCAGCCCACTCTCAGGTCACCTCTTTTGGGACAAGTCTGCCTGGCATGTCTCCTGCAAACCTGCACACATCCACATATACCAGGCACCGCTGAGAAGCACCAAAACAGATGCACGTGCTGGGTGCTGATATGGGCAGAGCCTTCCGGTGACCCATCTGTTGGCACCATCCATCATCACTACCACACAAGACCAAAGGAGACACAGGCCTCCATAAGATCACTGATCAAGCTTTGCTGTTCTCTCCTGTTCTGTTACTGTTAAGTCAAGGAACAAAGGGACATGAACTTCAGTGCAGCACTGCCAGCTGTTACATGTATTATTTTTCCTAATAACCTGTTTTTCAGTTGTTCTTTAAAGAACCTTATGATATCCTCTTGGATTTTCCTTCAGGCATCTTCTTCCTGCTGCCTGTGATAGACCTTTTTTTCGTGTTCTCTTTTCTGCCTGCATGCCAGCTTAAACCCACTTTATACTACCTATACTTTCCCATATCAACATATGAATAGGTATTTCTAATCTCCTTTGTCGCTCTAAAGAAACATCTAAATATAGCCTAACTGAAATCAGAGTCTCAGAGCTACTGTTGATTAAATATTGACCCAAGAATTGTTTATATTAAAACACCAATCCACACTTCCTAAAATAAATGGCTTATATCATATTCCCAACGTTATACCAGAATTTTGGGTTCTGTGGGTTGTCCAGAGGTAGTAAAGAATATCTTTGGGTATCATTAAATGTGACCCATGGTTCAATGAAATAAGAATTTAATTTCTTAAGTGGACTTCTACTAGAAGACCAGGTGAGTCTGACTCCTCACATGGATTTGTATGAACAGAGTCCTTCTGAGAACTGATAAATGTGGGGAGTCACAGGGGTGCAGGACACTGAGGGGAATGGTTCATTTTCACATTCTGCTCCAGAAGCCAAAATATCTTGCTGTGGCTTTCTTCCAGAACATCACTTTCCAGATGTGACATGGTGAAAAGGATATTGCCCAGGTAGATAGAAATTGTCAAAAATCTTTGTTAGAATAAAAATCAAATAAATAAATGTCATTCTTCAATTGGTAAAAGGTTTCAATTCATTTTCTAATTAGTCTGTTTAAAAACTATTCATGAATTAGATAAATAAGAGTCTTATGAGGCTCAAGAGCATGCAAGGTTCATTTGATCTCATTGGTAACTCCAACTCAGACTAAAGATGCAATTCTTTTTACTCTCTGTCTATTGGCAAGGGAGTTCACTTCCCTGCCTTGAGGCTGTTCTGTGTTTATTCCATGTTTTCTTCACAGTTGGCTCCAGACATCCAACACACTCACACCACTGCTCAGTCCTACAAGATTTTCTCTTGCAATTCCCTCTCCAAATATTTAGTCAGAGGTTCAGGACCTCCACTTTCCTCCTTTTCCATTTGTTCTTAGAGTGATAGAAAACTGCAAACAGGGCAAGAAGTGGAAGTGATGGGCTGAGAACACCTCTAGAGCTGAAAGGGTCCACACAAATAATTTTCCTCCTTTATGCTGCTGCCTGAACAGGTCAAGGCAGGAAGAGGAGATAAGGAGGGAGAAGGCAAGCTGCAGATCTGAGACACTGGTACGGCCTGCTGTCTTCTGCTCTCAGATTGCAGCTAAAAACCAAAGACCCTTTTACAAATAAAGTTGCTTATATTGTGCACACTGATTTTTGTTTTACACTCTTCTGAATTTTTAAAAAGAACAAAACCCCCACTTACTCTTAGAACTTGGCAGCTCTGACCATGAGCTTGTTAAGTCTTACGTGATAAAGATTTGCAATTTTATAGTATTCTGTGCTGGATAAAAAAACTTATGACTATCAGAAGCCAGCTGGAAAGAAGTGGAAATGCCACCACATAGAGAGATTTTATTGAAACATTTATAAATTAAATCATCAAGACCATCTATCTACTCAAGCTAGGAAGCAGAGAAAGCTGTCATAAAGGAATATTCAGAAGAAACTCCATGCAGCACTATATATAAAACTCATCAGGAGCAAAATACATCAGACAGCATTAGCAACAAGCAATTCCAACACCTGCAACAAGTTGAGACAATACTTTATAAAGTTTCTCCCAGTCCACAGCTCACCACAGGAACTGACAGGCAAACATCATGGGAATTGCCATAGGTGGAATAAATGGGAACAAACTGAGATTGGTAATTTCCCTGTCTTCCCTTAAACATCAGCCAAATTGCTTTGGGGATAAACTCTATTTATGAGAGTCAAGTAAGGTCTTGCATGTCCAGGTCCCACCATAGAGGACCACAGCTGCATCTCCTCAGTCTTTGATCTGTGGGATGCACCCTGCCAGCAGTCAAAGCTGCAATTGTTCTGAGTGAAGCTGCCTGGCTTTGACTTTGGAAGTAGCAGAAAGAGAAACCAAGTTCCCAGATGACAAAGGGCATCCTTTGGCAACCAAATTATCACGTAAGAATAAACTTCTGTCTTGTCCAGGCAGATCAGTACTTTGTTCACTCAATCCTGAGGGGTGGTGCCTCACATTAATCAATCTGCCTTTGGGACTGACCACCTCCTGCCTGAAAACATTTTGGCAGGCTGTTTCAAGTGGACTTCAAGCACACTTGCACCATCAATGTTTTTGGTATCTTAGATGTTCTGAGCCAGTTCTATTTTCAGCCCAGCCTGACACTGTTACTAACTATTACAGTTTTTATTACGTGCCCCCTTCATCATTACCTTGGCAGATGATCCTCCAGGGTCCAGCAACATTATAAATCAATGCTGGACAATTTAGCAACAAAACTAGCAAGTAATTTCTGTGAGCCCTGTAAGTCCCCTTATTTATGATCTGGGGCCCTTAGATACCAGTCAGGCAGCTGATCTGGCCAGTGATGGGCTGGTTACTCATGTGAATGCTATAGAACAATTACTGGTCACCCCATGCCTACAAAATAATGCAATCTGTAATCTGGGCTGTTACTCCTGCACTACTTACTTTACTTTGTGCATGTCTACAGGGACATATATTACATCATCCAAATATACAAAATACACCAAAAAACCCGCATTTTTTTTTCATCTCTTGAACATATTGTACAAGCTATCCTTGTCTGCAGCCCCTGTGGATACAGTCTTTTGGGTCACACAGTCATTGGAAGCCATTGCTTTCATGCTGTGACAAACAGGCAGCAGTAAGCAGTGTGCTGAGGCACATCAGCAGCCAGAGACTCATGGCTGCCATTAGGTCTGTGCCTGGGGCAGAAAGTTCCCCTCGCACAGCGGTAGGAAGAACAGGAGGAGTCCCTAGTCCCAGAGTCAGCATGGGTGCAGAATGCAAGGTCTGGACCTACTTCATGAAGGCACAGGTGCTGAAGAAGAAACACTTTCATGGATGAGCTCACATTGTGTTCTTCCACCGACAGGTGCTTCCTATCTGAATTACTTTATTATCTGAATTACTTACCTGAATCACTGCAAGTGCCAAACTGAAGTACATGAGCAAACTTCCATTCATTTCAGTGAGTCTTGTATTTTTATCCTTACATATTAAATTAGAAATAATACCAAGCTCTTGAGCCAGAGATGGATTCACTGTTATTTGCGAATACAGAGGCAGAGAAAGAGCCTGATCAATAGCTTTTATGGTTGCTTCACCATTTCTAAAAATAATGACTCTTCTGTGCTCTGGGGTAGTTTTATGAAGAAAGAATGAAAACCAAAAATAATTTATTTTGTTATAATGTACTTGGTTTTCCAAAATCCTTCCCACATGATGCTCCAGCGGGCAGTTAGCCATGAAAAACACAAGATGCTCTTACTTCAGATGATAACAAGGAGGTTCTCCCAGGGGAGTAATCTTCTGTGTTGCTCTGAAGGACTACAGGCACACAGAGGTAGCACAGGAGTAAGGCTGAATGCACTGAACCCATAAGAGGTTACCCTGCGTTGGATGGGCAGTAGCTCCTACTCAGATACAAGCCTCAATTAAGACATAACATTTATTACAACTACCACTCCTGTATCAATCTACTTGCTTAGGTTATGATATCACTTACCCTGAATGTGCCATTGTGCCCAAAACTGATACTTTTGGGAGAGTTTATTTGGATAACTTCAAAAATTTCCTCATTATTATTTTTTTTTAATCAATCAAAATTGCATATGTCGGTTGCTAGGAAGTCTTTAGGTACTGAAATGGAGGAAGAATGGAGAAAAAAATCCCAAAATACAGAGTTCAAACTTATAGGGGAAAAATTTGAATTAAATACTTCATTCGTAATGGGGGCTTTGGTATTTGTTTCATTGGAAGTATGGGAAATATTTCTAGGTGAGTCTAAACTGATGAGTTTAACTTGTACACTTATAAAATACTAAATAAATTAGTCAGACAGTAATATTCTTCATTTCATTCTACCTATTAATTTATTCTGGTGCAAGTAAGCATCCAAATGTTTGACATTTAAGCAAAAGTGTTTTATAGAGCTTTCTGAATTCTTGTTTCTCAAAAAAAGAGTGCCAATTATGGAATACTTTCCAGCAGCAAGCAAGGACCTGTTGTACACCGAATAACCAGGCATTACGTTTTCTTCAGAAACTCCTGCTACAAAAATGACATTTTTTTCATATTAAAACATTTACAAAGTAATTTCTCAGAGTTTTAGCATTGGAGGGAAAACATCACAGTACAGTAAAAAGGTGTATCGGAAATCAAAATCAGTCACAATGATAGGCTTTGGGAAACTGTTTGAAACCTTTCATTTCACAGCACTTCAATAATGTGTTGAAAATAGAAACATCCCCTGTTTCTGGAAGAAAAAACTGCTTAGACATGACAGCTCCATAATTTAAAGTTTTTCTTCCTTGTGGTGCTGAAACAGTTGATAGACTTAAGTGAGATTGAAGAACTATGTAATTTCTTCTGCAAATGGTAGATTAACTTCTGGCTAGAAACATACCTGTTTGACTTCACATTTTAATAAAATTACTCAAAATCTGAAGTCAAACACATGAGCAAGAATGTATTTGACAAGTTCAATCACCAGTCACTTCACTTCTTGAAAGTAACACATATCCACAACAATCTATTATATAAACTTCCTTTCTTTGATACTGAAAAAGTCCATGTAAATAAAACATACCCTTTAATAGCATATGAAAAAAAAATGTAGAAAGATTGATATAATTTAATCTTTTATATAATGTGTCCTTAAGTTATGAAAAAAAGCCATGTTTTTCCTTTTGATAATTTATATTTTCATTTAAAGTGTTGTACTGCCTTCTGTTAAGACTTGTGCAAAGAGGTGAACTAATTTTGGTGTTTGAAAAACTTTATTACTGAATAGGATTCATGGCTCAATGTGGAAACATTTGTATTGCAGTGAAATACAGAACTCCTGTTTTGAGCAAATGTAGGATTTAATAGAAGGAATGGAATATTGTGATAGCTTGGAGTAACCTAGGAATGTGATTTTCAGAAAACATTTCTGAATGTACACAGACTAGCACACTGCATGTCTTTTATGTACCATTAAGTTATTAAACTATAATAAACACACAGAGAGTGAAATATAAATTCTGTTCAAGTGAAATTAGAAAAATACCTACATGGAAAGAGACAAGCGTGAGAACTTTCCAGAGTGAGGAACAGAGAGATCTGAATGAAGAGAGTTCACTCCACATTCTCCACGAGATCTTTGGACATGGTCAAATAAGTAATTTTTCTGTTCTCTTGCTTTCTTCATAGAAGATTGTGAAACAGAACATAGTAATGCCATCTGGTAATAGCATAGGGTAGCAGAGTCATTTCCTGAGAAATCCAACTGGACAGTCGGCAGAAATCACCTCCTTCAGGCAACGTGCTTAATTCATTTTCACCAAGCTGCCCCTCTATCAGAGTCTTTCTCTGGCTGCTCCATTGCCTGCAGCTCTGAGGGACCAGCCCCACACTCTGAGGGATCATCCCCACAGCCAAGAGGCAAGTGTTGGGACTGCTCTCCTCCCCCCACATAATCATCCTTTACTGGTGGCTTCAAAAGTGCAAACAAGAAATGATGCATTATTACTAATTGAGGAGTCCAAACATTTCAGCATCTTTCAAATTCCAGAACCTGAAAACTAAGTTAAATGAAGACCCAAGAGGGCACTGCCATAACCAGCATTCTCACCCTACCAGGGTGTCTGCATCTGGCATGTGCACAAGCTGTAAGGGCAGAAGACAAGAGTTTGCAGGCAGCACTTCACAGCACTTCATGGGTGGTTGTGCTTACATGTGGTGAGAGGTGACCTTTCCACGAAAACCCAGCAGAGCTGCAGGAAGAGAGGCAGTGGGGACAGCCTGGCCTGCCTAATCTGGGTCTCTGCCAAGAGTCACCAGCGCTGTGTTTGATACAAAGAAATGTTATACAGAAATGTCAGGACTTCTGAGCCCATCCAGAGACAAGCATCATGACTGCAGAGAGCTGTGCATCATACGTCCATGGCTCGGTCCTTAGAAGACACTTCAGACTAGCTAATTTGTACTTGTTTCCTTCTCCTTCATATTGTGTAGACCAGCTAACCAGTCTCAGCAATGTGATAGTTTTCCTATTAAAAAAAATAATAATAATTCTGCAAATAATTTAAACCAAAAAAAGAATGCCCTTTGTTACACATAACATTTGGCAGATTTGCCGCATTATCCTAAGCAAAATGCAAATGAAGATTTGATCAGAGCCAACACCACTTTCCACACCACTAGAACACCTAGGACTTTTTATACAAAAGGTTTAGAAAAGTCAGTGCTTGGTGAGTATCTAAATAACTCATCTGAGAGACATGGCACTCAATTTACATTGGCAGCCAGGAGAAAGGAAGGTGCTCAATAATGTTTTGCAATCCCCAGCTCTGTATCCAGTTATTTTAACCCTTTGTTCTAATGCTGTGTTCATACTTGGTGCCATACCAGACAGCATGCTAGAGATGGTGCAGCGCCCAGATTCCACCCAAATATCATTATTTAGAGATATATCCACTCCTACGTCAGAAGCTCCAAAAGCAGTCAGGAGCCCCAGATGTGGTAGCACAAGGTTGTGTAAACAACAATCCCAAAGTGAAAATTTGAAAAGGGCTGATATTCAGGGGTTGATAATATATGGCTGCCCACTCTCATCTCAAATGTCACAATGACAGTGCTGCTGTGTCAGATGTCATGGGTACAACAAAAGCCACAACACTGCTGAATGTTTTACTGGCATTGTCCACTAAGAGCAGGCCTGCCAGAAGAATCTGGCCATATTTTGCAGGATTAAAGCCCATAAAATACACCTTCTGCTGGGACTTCCACTGATCCTTGCATCTTTACATATGCTTTTGAAATTAGTTGGTTACTTTAGTGCATTCACCAGGTCTAAGAAAAACACAATCTATTTTACACGCAGCCTGCTTGAGTAATTTTTCTAGCTCCGCCTCTCTCACCAAGACAAAGGCCATCTCATTGGCTGTCTGCCCATCTGCCCAAGTGGGCAGGGCTTCCTGCTCTGCAGTGTGAACTGGTGGCAGCGCTGGCACCCTGTGCAACTTTTGGGCCAAGATGAAGGGGGCTGATAGTCTACAGTAAACATCTGTTTTCCTATTATTATCATGGGTTGTATCACTGAGTGCAATCTCAGATGCAGATTTCAAAACAACTTGAAGTCAATAAATGCTTTCTGTCACTGCTATGAAACCACAAGAGAGCAACATTGCAAGCAATATTAAGTTTTCAGCTTAACTGACCAAACTAAATGGAGCCATGCTGTCAGCATCTGCCCTGTGTAATATGGCATGTGGTTACAGAATTTCTGAGACCCCTACACAAAGCAGCATAAAAATAGGAGTGAGAAAGAATTTCAGGTGTGTGTGAGTCTTCCATGTCTACTTTCTGGTGGTATTATTTCATAAGAGATGTATCTCAGCCAGGTCTACTCACATCATAAAATCATGGAATCATATTATCATAAGCATGCATACTTATTTCAGTAGTTCCCCAAAGGGGAACTAGCATTTAAGGAAGAGCTGATACCTTTGAGGGCTTTTGTTAACTATGTTATTTGTATCACTCCCATTTGAATATAAGTAGGACTTCCATTTAGTACAGCAGAACTTCTGCCATGATTCATGGGTTTTAATATTCATCTCTCCCAAGGACTAGATATAGACTGCCAGATTAATTTCATTTGCAATGTAAAGTTTACACTGACTGTTTGTCTTTGTTGTTCTTCAGCTGATGTCTCAGTCTCTCCCAAAGCCAGTAATGGTTCTCAAGACAGAGGAATGTTTCACTGTTTGCAATCAGCAGCCTCATAGACGTGATAAAGTTCTACCTGGCACACACTGATTACCTTTAACTCCCACAAAAATCAGTGTAAGGTAGAATGATGCATATTCTGCCTCTCGCAGACATGCTTGAAAGACAACTGGAACATCAGAGGCCTCAGAGAGTCATGAAAAGTAGCATTCAAGGACTTGATAAGTGATAGCTAGGCATTGCTAGACTACCTGTCTTAGTCCTCACCATCAGAAGTGCCTGCTTGCTACCTGAAATCCACTCAGATTTTCTGTATTGCCTGTGCTTAAACCCCTTGTTTAAAATAGCCTAGAGAGCTATTTGCTGCCAAGAGCAGCCAAAAATCCTTGACAAGGAGCCCGCCAAATTATTTCTTATTCCTCAGGCAACTATATATCTTTTAAACAAGATTGTGTTTGAAATGTCTTTTGAGCCAGACCAAAGTTAAAAAACAATGCTGAAATATATATAAACATTCCCTTAGAAAAGATGTTGCAGGGGCCAAGAGCCCACTATCCCTTTTAAGAAAAACATGGCAAAAACTTGAATTTCAACCAAAACAGCCTGGTTTCTCACATTTGCTAATCGTTCATATTCTGAGATAATGAACACTTCTGAGAAAAAAAACAACATAAACATTCAGTATTCTAGTATTCTTTTTTGTAAGTGTTTTATATCAGTTGCATTTCCACTTTGATACAGGCCTAGCACATATGGCTGAAGTAAGTAATCATCATCCAAATGTTTTAAGTTCCCTGAAAGACCCTGCCTCTATAGCCACTGCTGGGCTTTCAAGCACATCATCACAATTTTGTTCGTTGCAATACACAAGTATTTATCCAATTCACCACCTTATCATAGAATTATAGAATGGTTTGGGTTGGAAGGGACCTTAAAGATCATCAGAAGTGCCTGCTTGCTACCTGAAATCCACTCAGATTTTCTGTATTGCCTGTGCTTAAACCCCTTGTTTAAAATAGCCTAGAGAGCTATTTGCTGCCAAGAGCAGCCAAAAATCCTTGACAAGGAGCCCGCCAAATTATTTCTTATTCCTCAGGCAACTATATATCTTTTAAACAAGATTGTGTTTGAAATGTCTTTTGAGCCAGACCAAAGTTAAAAAACAATGCTGAAATATATATAAACATTCCCTTAGAAAAGATGTTGCAGGGGCCAAGAGCCCACTATCCCTTTTAAGAAAAACATGGCAAAAACTTGAATTTCAACCAAAACAGCCTGGTTTCTCACATTTGCTAATCGTTCATATTCTGAGATAATGAACACTTCTGAGAAAAAAAACAACATAAACATTCAGTATTCTAGTATTCTTTTTTGTAAGTGTTTTATATCAGTTGCATTTCCACTTTGATACAGGCCTAGCACATATGGCTGAAGTAAGTAATCATCATCCAAATGTTTTAAGTTCCCTGAAAGACCCTGCCTCTATAGCCACTGCTGGGCTTTCAAGCACATCATCACAATTTTGTTCGTTGCAATACACAAGTATTTATCCAATTCACCACCTTATCATAGAATTATAGAATGGTTTGGGTTGGAAGGGACCTTAAAGATCACCTAGTTCCAAGCCCCCTGCATGGGCAGGGATGCCTCCTGCTAGATCAGGTTGCTCAGAGCCTCATCCAACCTGGCTTTGGACACTTCAAGGGATGGGGCTTCCACAACTTCCCTGGGCAACTGGCTCCAGTGTATCCCCATCCCCATAGAGAATAATTTCCTCCTAATGTCTAATCTAAATCTCCCCTATTCAAGTTTTAATCCATTACCCCTTTTCCTATCACTACATACCATAGCAAAAGTCCATCTCCAGGTTTCTTGTAGGCCCCCTTCAGGTACTGGAAGGCTGCTCTGAGGTCTCCCTGAAGAGGCCTTCTCTTCTCCAGGCTGAACAAACCCAGGTCTCTCAGTCTGTCTTCAAAGAAGAGGTGCTCCAACTCTCTGATCATCTTTGTGGGCCTCCTCTGCACTTACTTCAGGAGTTCCATGTCCTTATATGTTGGAGGATCCAGAACCTTTCAAAAGTGTTCTTTTAAGTGTAAGATCAGTAATGAATTAAAGAAATAATTATTGATTAAAAAGCTGTGGAAGAACTTTAAAGGCTATGGAAGACACAAACAGCTGTGTAAATAACAGAAAATATTATGAGCTTCTGAGGCTAAAGAAGTCCCTGTCCTGAGTTGCCACTGCACCATGACTTTTCTGCTCTGAAATACATATTTAAGTGTTAGCAACTAATCAGTCCCAGAAAGCACAGCTGAACAACAGCTATATAGAAATGTAAACACTAAGACCATCTTCATCCTTACACTCTACTTGGCATAAAGCATTATGAGAAAGAGCTGTATGAAACTGAAACACAAATAAAATAGCCCAAATACTCATTTTGCAAAAAGATCTACCCGCAGCCAGTGGTGTGTATAATTTCAATAAATATATTGAATAAAATCAGTTGTTTGGGCTACAATTTTCTGATTTAACTGTATTTTAGCCTTCTATGAGAAGAGATAAATAATAGTTTATAACAAAGAGCATAGTCAACTGCTATAGCAGTTATGCATTAACAGCTTTGTAAGGTTTTTTAGTGTATTTCAGGTACTTCCTAGTTACTCTCACTCAGGAGAATTAAGGATTGTAAAAGATAACTGCTTTTTTGTTTCATTATTACACTGCAGAATGTGTTTTAAAGGTAACGCTAGTGCTGTTGGGAATGTCACAAACACAGTTTCAATCACAGGAAGTATTGGTGTTGATAATATAGCGGAAGAGCTTCACGCCAAAACAAAGGCACAAATCTGTTCTAACTGTTCAGAGTGTGTACCCAAGAAACCAAGAATTCAAACTCAAGGGATACATCACTTGCAAAAAACAGAAACAGACTTCTTACTGAGTCCTGGCAGCTCTTGCAGGTTTAGCTCTTTTGTTTCATGAGAGGAAGCACTGCTTTGGCCTTCAAGTTAAACAAGAAGTCCAGTGAAACAATCCAAAAAATCCAGGCTTCTCCTCCTCTGACCTTGGCCACTTAAAGCCATCTTACCCCTTGTTATTGCTGTGATTCTTGTAAACCAGGAATCTTGCTTCCAGACTCTTCAGTTTACAGGAATTGAACATGTTTGCACTTTTGCTCATCAATGCAAGACATCTGGATGTACATGGGTTGGTCTTTTCAGAAGGAGGAAGCTTTTCAAGATCTACATGGATGCATTATGAAAACGGCAGACATATTTTAGATTATATCATTCTTGCCAGCTCTGTGCCATTGCTTCAAGGCATAAAAATTCCTTCCTCTTCAAGTTCTCACAACACACCTGCTTGGATAAACCTCAGCTTCTCTGAGAAAAAAAAAGTTCACAGAAACATTTTCCTTTGACCTGGGACTCCACCTTTTCCCTGAGGCCAACTGGCAAGGCCATATCCTCCTCAGCTGCTTGAGAAACACCCAGTAATCACAGCTACCAAACAACTAGTTATTTGGGCTGATGGAGGTCTCTAGTGGAAAATAACAGAAACACAAGTTCAACTCCGATCTTCAAGATAAGATCTGTCTGACAGAAGCAAACAAAAAAAAAGGCACTTCCCCCTTGCTCAGCAAATGAGGACAGACACCAGGAACTTTTTGCTAAACATTTTGCTCTGCAAATAAAAAAGTACTTTTAGAGAACTGTCTTTCTTTGTAGGTTGAGGCCTTTGTGGACATCAGAGCTGAGGTGTGGTTAGGAAGAAGGAACACCCATTGCCATCTTTTGGCAAGAAATGGTCAAATAAATATTTCTTCAAAGCCAAGCTGAGAACTTCTGACCTTGTTCAAAATGCAGCAATTTGTGATTAGTGGCTCTGTATCGGGCCTGCATTGCTTCTGTCAGTTCATATAAGATAATTTCCCTATCAGAAAAGGTAAAATCCATTTTTAAAATGAAAAAAAAACAACCAAACAAAAAAACCCTAACAAAAAAAAACAAACAAACAAAAAAAACCAACACCAAAACAAACAGTTAATTATATTATGCATACTAGAGATATTATGCAACTGAATAAATTCTCATGATCTTGCTAGTAATTTTCTCAATAATTAAATTGCTTAGAAGTAATATACAAACTAAAGCATAACTAGTGTAGAGAAACTCACCAACAGACTGTGGCTAAGAGTAGCAGTCCTGTTTGTGAGTCGCTCTGACAGCATCTGCAAGTGGATGTCCTACACGCAGCTCCAGGTAGACATGACAGCAACACAGAGAGCCAGCCTTGTGTCACGGCACAAAAGGGGGAAAGAAAACAATCCCCAAATGACATATGGCGCTGAACTTGATTTCTGTTTTTGGCAAGTCAGGTTATTTACCAAAACTTACCGATTAATAAGGCACAATTACACTCTGATTTCTAACTATCATTCATACACATTCACCCAGGAAATTGCTTGCTGAAGAGAATGAAGCATGTTACATGTCATCATATAAAAAAATTTAAACCATACAAAGACAAGTAGAGTTCAGAGCATCTGGTGGGTCTAGAGAACTCCTCAATCAGATTAAACACAAACCATGCTCTCTGGGGACTCACAGAAGAATGTGCCACTTACCACAGGGACGGCAGCATGTCTCATCCTTCCCTGTCTGATCCCAGGCCAGATTTGACACACAATCAAACTGAAAATAAAAACAATTTGTATTTCACAACATATTCACTGTGAGCCAGTCAGTATTATTGTTTTAGAGCAGAAGAGGTTAATATTGATTTAATTATGGATGATAAAATGGACCTAGCATTACTGAAAGTCATATAAATCTGCTTTTATAATAACAAAGAGTACACATGCACAGAGTTCTACCAATATAATGAAAGTGTTTCATTAAAATAGCCTCAGGAAGGCAGGAAATAATTCCCTCTTACACCTATAGTTAATTACACAGTAAAGAATGGAGTTTGGGGAGTGGAATATTCCTTTTCTTGAACTCTTCATTCCCTAGCATGGGGTATGGCTCTTATGCAAGTCAAAGTAATCCAATACTGGCTGTTTCATGCGTGCTATATCACTGGAGTTAACAAGATTGCAGAGGCCAATAAGGATGGACAAGAGAGGCTTCATCACTTTGCTATCAACATCTTATTTTTTTTCTGAGTGCCTTCCTAATGCTGAATTTCTTTCAGTTACACAGGCTTTTGCCAGAAACAGGAATTGGTTTTGGATTAAATATTAGTCTCCATGCTCCTTGTGATCCCAAATTTCACATGAGTATAAAATATTGAATAGAATCCAGCAAAGGATTGTCAATGAACAATTTCTTCCTCCCTATCTATCTAACTATCTTTCAAGAGGACGTACTTTCCTCATTGCTATTCAAAGACAGGGCTAAATTATTTTTCACTATGTCAGCTTTCAATAAGCAACTGAAACTTAGAAGTTGTATACTGTTGCTGTGTGGTAAGTGGTCTTTTAAATAGTGTTTTTGGGTTTTTTTTTCTAGTCAGAGGGGTAAACAAAAAAAAAAAAAATCACACTGGTTAAGTTGTACATAATAAATAAATAAGTATTTATTTATTAAATAAATGCAAACAATAAATATAGCACTTCTTCTCTTGTTCAGGAACCCCTATAGAGTCCTGCTCTTCAGTGTCCAACTGCACTCCTCAGGTGGGTATCATCTCCAAATATTATGACAGTGCCTTGCTTCCCATTGCCTTGGCCATCTACATCTCCTCCAGGAGAGAAGGATGCTTGGAAACACAAGTCCCAGCAGAGAATCCTTACAACCAGCCAGGGGTTAGATTTCAGCCCTCCTGGACTTGCAAGGACATTATTTCTTACTACTTCAATGAAGACTTAAGCAATATGGTCAGGGGTCCTGACACTCCTCGTAAATTAATGTAAAAGAAATGTGAACACAGTTCAGACAAATTAATTAAAATTCTGGTTAGACTTTGTAGCAGTGTTTTTCCAATATTCCCATTACTTCAACTAAAGTATCATTGTAAAAATATCAAGACTCTATAAAATAATTTAACATCTTCAGCTACCCATGCATTTACATTACAACTTGTATATTAATATTTTACTCCAAGATTACTTTCAGGAAAGAGACTTGGTTAAATTTCCTTAAGTATTAAAGAACTTCAGTTGTACAGAAGTTCTGTGGAGCCTGGATACCCTCTTTGCAAAGATAACATTACCTGTTTCATATCACCCTACAAGCTTTGTTCAAGCTATGATGAAGTGCTATTGTACCAACAAAATCACTGCTTTGCAAAGTACAGTACTCATAACTATTAAAAGAGCTGCTAAGATCTGTTTTGCACCTTTCATTTTGATTATGAGAATAGATGGGTACAATGCCTTATTTGTCAGTCTGCTGAACTAAAACTTTCTTTTTATTTAGCAGCAGAAAATTGCTAATACTCTTCAAAAGGGAAAAAAGGTCACTTGGATTATTGAGCTTAAGAAGAGGAGGCTGAGGGGAGACCTCACTGCAGTCTATGGCTTCCTCACAAGAGGAAGAGGTGGGGCAGGTACTGATCTCTTTATTCTGTGACCAGTGACAGGACTCAGGGAAATGGCAGGAAGCTGAATCAGGGGAGGTTTAGATCAGATATCAGGAAGAGGTTTTTCACTCAGAGGGTGGTTGAGCACTGGAACAAGCTCCTCAGAGAAGTGGTCACAACACCAAGCCTGCCTGAGTTCAAGAAGCATTTGGATGATGCTCTCAGGCACATGGTGTGATTGTAGGGGTGCCCTACACAGGGACAGGAGTTGGACTTAGTGATCGTGATGGGTCCCTTCCAGCTCAGCATATTCTATGATTCTATACCAAGGAACTGGGTTAAGAAAGCAAATACTTTTTCATGTATTAAGGGGATCACAGTCAGGACTTCCTTTTAGACCCCCACTTGTAAGAAAAACAGACATTGTGAAGGAGTTATCATTGCTTCTCTCAAAGGAATTTTTTCTGCCAGACTGAAATAGCTAGTGATCACTTGCAGAGTTGGAAAAAACATATTTTTAATAGGCTTTCATTTCTCAAACATAAAAATATCAGAAAATCTGAAAATTCAGTGTTCATCTGACTTTTAATAAAATAAAAACACTGAAACTTTTTCTACCCTTGGCCACAGAAAAAACATGAAACAACACATGTTACTGGCTCACATATCTCCTCCGACTTTCCTTTCTCAGTGCTGTAACCTTTGCAGAGCACTGCTCTACAATAAAAGCCCCACTTGGTTTTCCTAGTCACTGTGGGAGGTAAGGAGACAGCACACAAATGGTACTGCAGGCCGTCAGTGCTGTGTATCAATATGGGGCTGAAGGGCAGTGATAAGGCACCAGAGATGGTGACCCCTTCTGTGGACATGAATCCCAAACATCATCTGCAGTGCCAAAGACCGTGCATGCTCACCACCTCAGATGTTTGCTGCCTGCTGCTCAGACATCTTCAGTGTACAAAATCCACTTCATTTTGACAGTGGTAGGCTCAGAAACTGAATATGGATGCATACAGTTTTAATTTTGTTAACAGTTAACTTTACAGCAGTAAAATGTTTGCATTATTTCCAGCCTCACCTGTGTTATCTGCTACATGTCTTTGTTATTAAGCATATTGCCCCATCTATTAAATTCCTGACTCTGAAAACACAAGCACTCTTTGCATACTTGAGGAGAAGAGGAAGGAAGGGCTGCACATAATGCTATCCTGTTGCAAGGGCTTTAGGAGCAACCAGCCAGGCAGATGTAGGCTGAGTATCTCTGTAAAAGCTTAATATCTGCCCTAGACTGATTTTAGCTATGCTGATTATCACCAGGTGAAAATGTGGGTGCAGGAGTTAACAAACAAAGGAATGTGTTTTGCAGGATGTGTTGCAATTTTGAGCTCCACACAGCAGAAGAAAGGAGAAACATCTGGCAATAGCAAATGCCCTGAGGACAAAGACACCATACATTAATATTATGGGAACTATTCAAGACTGTGTTCAGTATATGCTAAAAACTGGCCAACTGGCAATTTTTTTTCTTTTGCTAATCTGATGTAATGAGGTGCACTGTTGAAAACAAAACAAACAAACAAACAAAAAAAGAAAATTAAAAAGGAGTTAAACAGAATATGAAAAACTAACTTTGGGATGTGTATTTCACTCCCCAGAGACCAGACTGCAGCAGGCAACAGTGGTGGTGGGGACATGAGCAGAGGGGTCCAAAGGGGGTAGAGTTGCAAAGACCCACCTGCTCCTGCAGGACAGTTCCCACATTGTAAACTGGTTTGTGTACTCTCCAGAGAAACCCAGCTCCAGGCCAGACTGGCTTGGGAAACAGGTCAGTGCATTTACACTGAAGTCAGTTGACTTTCACTCCCTGACAGCACTGCCAGCATTTTATGACCTGTGTCATCCAGGCTGCATTAGGACTGAACTTCGAGGCATTGCAGCTCACAAACTTCACATGCCTGTCTGTTTGGTCTCCAGTATCTATGTAGTCAACAGGTGCTGGTATATGGACATGTGTGATTAAACAGGCCATAAAGTCTAAAGAAATTTGCAATTTGCTATGATGAAAGTCCTATGGAAATTAACATAAAAGACAATGCATTAAAGATCTTGTACTCTCTTCTCCCCTCTCTGTTCTTTAAAATCTTATCTGCAGATAAGGGGTAAAAGGCTCCTTTGTACAATGTCTCCCCATGTTTTAATGAGTGAAGACTCTCGTGCTTTTGCCAGGTTCCCAGGGAGGCAAATACAGTGGTGTCATCATTGCTTTGAAACTGGAGGCAAAGATGTTAGGCAGAGCTTGTCAGAACATCTTCTGAGGTTTTACTGGGAAGCCTTCAGGGTGAAGAAAATTGGAACTGACCTTTATACAGAATTACTATACATGTAAGTTTAGACAGAGAAGAAAGGTTCAAGGAAAGGTTTCTCTTAGGTTTTATTTGTATGTCAAGCCAAGTAAAGCAAATATATTTCCATAAGGAAGTGCTGCCATATGGAGCAGTACAAAAATGTAATTTACTCAGCAAGAATTATTTGATATTATAGCAGAAAACATTAGTAGCAGAATGCAGAATTACATGGTGATTTTGACTTACTACAAACTTGACTGGTTCCTGTTAGATTTTTTTATCACAAAATAATATCTCACTAGAAGAAAATAAAGGAAGGGTGGGCCTAGAGAGCAGGAAGGACTCAATGAGTGCTAATGAGCTGCAGGACTGTCCCATCAGGAAAGCCGTGGAAGCTTCTTCCCTTGAACTTTGAAATAGTTTGTGACGGTATCCCAGAGGAAATCTATTTATCCACCCCTTGTAATGGTTTAAACAATGCTTATCAGCTTTACTTAACTCATAATATAGCCTAATTTTTCTGAGGAAAAAAAAAAAAAGGGACATCTCCAAATGCTGCTGCTAGCAGAAATGAGGATTAACTTTGACATTTTTTTCAGCTTTATTTGACCTTTTTTTATTCACCTCACAGTTTACATGAAAAAAAGGAAAGAGAAAAAAGTATAGATGTGTTCTAGTATCACACTCACTGTTTTTGTGTGCTCTGGCATATAGGAGTTATCAAAAAAAAATGAAAACATTAAAATAAGTAAAATAAATGAAAATTCAAAGCCAGTGTATGGTGATTTATTTATACTTTTGGAAACCACTCTACGGACCACTTTTAATATTCTTTGCACCACAGCTAGAGAAACAGTGGAACAGAGGATGGAATTCATTTGGGTTTTGCTCTGTTATTTTCATAGTAAGGTAAGCACCACTGGAGAATTCATTACGTTCATTCATAAGGGAACAAGTGAGGCAGACCTACACTGCAGTTCAGGGCCAGTGCAAATCACAACATCTTGCCCAAAATTTTATCTGAAAAAACTCTGTTCTAAGACTTTTTTTTTTTCCCATTAATATCCTCACCAGCCAGACATTCTTCATGGGAGGAGAGCTGCCATCTGCTCAGTGGAGCTCCCAGACCTGTGACATGCATCCTGCTTCCCTCTGGTGCAAGCATGGGGGCTGGTCCCCTGCCTGCTGTCACTCGTATTGGACTTCCTCCGAAACACTGACAGTGAGGGCTTAATGATGTCCTCTGCCAGGAGCAGATTCTCCTTTTAAATGCATATGGCAGCATAGACAAGGGTCGGGGTATTTGTGAGGCAGGCAAGGAGAGAGGATGCTCCCTTGTGAGAGCAGTGACATGAGGGTAGCAGTAGGGGCATGCAGACCTGTGAGCCTGGAGGGAGGAGATACAGGTGCCACAACAGGAGGAGAAAGGTGCCTCTCACCTGGTGAGTACTATGCACAGTACACCGGTGTTTACCCAAAGTGTGGGATGATTCTGGCTTGTATATTATTCCAGTGTCAAAAGCTGAAATACAAAAGTCCAAAATTCATGAGCCTGTGTGATTTCTTACATATCTCATGTGGTGCCAGGATTGAAAGAGCCCCCTGATGACTCTGTGCCTGAAGCTGCAATAAAATGCCTGTTTCAGGTTCAAGTGGATTTTGGCTTTACTGATCAGATTTTTAACTTAATCATGTTCTTGCATGGGATCCAGGCCTAACACCATGAAAAGAATACCCTCGTCTACCAGTCTGAAGAAAACATCACACAGCAACTGGAGATCAACAAATCCCAACATGCATGCTTCAATGAGAGGCTGAAAAGCATGTTTGGAGTAAATACATTTTTAATGTACTCTTCCCCACTTCTCTTTGTAAGCTGTTTGTTTTTAAATATAAGCACCTACAGTAGTTGAATCATGCACCTGCCCATTGGCAGATGCAGTTGGCACAATGCAGCTTTTCTCTCACATTTAGTCTGGCTATGGCAAAAAGCAAGCTCTTCAACACTGCAAAAAGTCATCTGAGACCTGAATGGGAGGCCTCCATACCACCTAACCTGCAGCTCCACAGCACCCACAGTCATGTAATTGTTTTCTTTAATTTCAGGAAAGAACATGGTAGTGAAGCTTGTTGTTTGTGTAAATAATGAGAAAAATATTTAAGGTAATTGTCAAAGAAATTAAATAGCCATTTTGTCTTTCCCTTTTTACTCTACATCATATAACAAAACTCCAGCTGAGTTCAATTAATACCATTTAAATTCATTAATTTTAAATAAATACGACCATTCTGACCAGAATTAAAAGGAATATGTGTTGGGGTTGTCCAAAAATGTGAATCCAAATTCAGACATATTTAACCCAAAAGTGTTTAGTGTTATTGTGTACTTAGTGTTTCTATGTTTGATGTGGTAATTTTCCTCTTTTCTTCCATCTATCATGTACCAAAATTCTAATCACATAAAGAATGTTCACCTAACTAATAAAATCGTGACTTTTTTTCTTAAAGTGGAAAACGTTTGGTTTTGCAAAGCCTTAACCAATTTGACTTAATTACCAGTTCCTTGATGGATTATGGATTTATTTCTTACCTCAAACATTAATATAAATTCTCCCATTTTCTTGATATTATAGTTTCCCAACCTGGCAATTTTATCTACACAAACCAAAGAGAAATTCCCATGAAAAATGTCTTATGCAATCTCACCAGTTCAAAAAATGCCTCAAAAATCCTATCATAATTGGAAACATTGCAATGTTTCTACATTCTCTTTCTACACCTGGCCTTAAGTTTGGGCAGAATGGGTAAAATGGTCAAACTGGAAGATATCTTCCAAGTATTTGGAAATTAAAGGTGATACATCTGGGAACTTTCTTACAATCAAAGGCAAACACCCACTTAGTGGATTAAAGGCAGAGCAGATTGAGGCAGAAAGATATCTGCAACAGGTATTGCTAAGCAGATCTCTGTCAACAGGTTTAAAATGCAAATTACAGACAATTTTCCCATTACAGGGCAAGGTTCTAGAAATAAGCAGAAGAATGTTCTTTAAGATAGATAGATAGATAGATAGATAGATAGATAGATAGATAGATAGATAGATAGATTAAATGAATTTATGTAATTTCACAAAGTAACTTGCAGTGAAATTTTTGTGAATAGGGTAAGTGCATGTTTATATTGTGTCTCTGCTATTCAGGCTTAAGATAAATGACACGGAAGATGACACCGTTTGACTCAGGATTGACAACAATGCTCTCTATCCCCTCCCCTTCCCACCCAGGTAGCGAAGAAGAGAGAGAAAAAGAGAGAGACTTGGCTGGATTGAAAACTAAACTACACAGCTTTAATTAAACACTAATGATATAAGAAAATATATACAATTATAAACAAATATGTTGAGGTATGTGCAAAAGCCTCTTGCCCCTCCCCACCCCCAGCAACTCCCACAGCATCTCCTGAGCTGGGAACAGTCCTGAAAAATTCTGGAGCTGCTGCTGGAGAGAGCACAGAGTGATGAGGGTCAGGAGAGCCCGAGCCTGGGGGTCGACGGTGATGCATGGACAGAGTCCTGCCTGGACACCAGCCATGGATGGAAGAGAAGGGAAGAAGAAGCAGGAAGGAAGTTGTCTTCTGTGATCTTTGACCTCCCTCTGAGCTTACATAGAGATGTGGAAGGGAATATCTCTGGCCAGTTTTGCTGTCTAACTCAGCCTCCTACAGGGGGGTCACAGATCTACCTGTAGTGTCTGAGCCGGCAGAGAAAAGGTGTGACCTTGAAGACCAAGCAGTTAGAAAAACATTCCACTCATATCAGCCTTAGTTAGAACACACTGTGACTAGTTAAAAGAAAGCTTGCTGAAGGGAAAAAAAAAGTCAGTAAAAGGAAAATTGGCTTCATCATTGCTTAAACCAGAACAGAAGATCTACCATAAAATAAATAGTTGCTACATTTTATCCTGGTACTACAGGAAGTGAAAAGATGAGGGATCAAGATTAAGAACAACCTGATGTGAATACAAGACTTAACATTTCATCCCCCTGCCTCCAAGGAGCCCAAAGTAGAGTGTAACTCAGAGGAGGGTTGCTCTGTCCACACTAACTAGGCAAAGAGGAGTTAAAAAGAAAAGAGAAAAATAACAAGAATTTTTCTTACAACAAAGAATTTGTTGTAATTCTAATGTTGTAATGTCTAGATCAGCTCCTACCAAACAGAAACATACAGGCCAGCTCCATCAAGGTTGCCAAAAGTTGCCTGCATCTTTCCACAGACCAAATTTGACCTTGCACACTCACTGTCTGGCAGATACCTACAACTACCCAATTTCCTTAGCTGTCCTTGCAGTTTCTTTCAGACATGTGCAGCCACAGAAATCCATGCCTCCATTTTTATTCCTCTTGAAATCATCACTGCTAAAAAAAAAAGATATCCGGGTATGATTAGAGAAGTGGTCAAAAACAACCGACACAAAACAAATCACACTTATCTCTGTGCAAATTATTTCTGTTTCATTGTGTCTGTGCTGCACAGCCTCCACGTTGACTCATGCTATTACCTCATGGGAAACTCCTCTTAAAAGTGATGAGCAGTACTTCTGCAATGTACATATATGATGCCATTGCTTGGATTTGATTTCAGCACTATTGTTGAACTAATGAAACAGCTAAACTAAACTTTCTGAAATATACTGAAATATTGACCTGTAGAGAGAAGGCATAAAAGAAGCCTGGGGAAGAATGAAGAGGAGAACTTTAAGGAAATTAAATTTTAAAAGTGGTGGGGAAAGAAAAAAATGGTTTGTTTTTTTTATATTGTGTGAGCACATGAGGAAGAAGAGGAACTGGGAAATTATTCTCTTGTCTTTCTTTGCCAAATTTCCTCAATTTTTTTGCATTAGGATCCACTGGCCAAAATCAAATGTCTAAGGAGCAATGACCCACTAACTCATCCACTTCTCTGTGACCTACTGACTAAGTGTCCAAGGTATTTTCAAACAACAGAATTGCTTGCACATACAACAGATTGGATGCCTCCTGACAATATACTTCAGTTGTCAGCAAGTAAGGATCCATCGGAGCCAAAACTGCTTATGGGAAGGGGCCAGCATTTAAGGATCTCTCAATTTTTAAAACAAAACCTTCATTAAGAGATTTACATGTATCAAATCGACCAACCTGACATTTCCAAGAGAAAAATATTCACTTCCCTTTCCACAGAAATTGCCCATTTAAGATTTGAGTTGTTTGAAGTGGTTTTAAAACATGAAAGATCAAAGTACCTATCACTTCAATAAGAACTATTGCAAACACATATTCAGTAAATTAATCAAGGTACTTTCCTCTGCAGTCAGCATCAGAAGCATTTTCAACATCTCATAGTCCACCTAAGGAACACCCTGAGTTATACCCTCTTCTGTGGTAAAGCTCAGGCAAATTCATACACATGACCAAGCCTTGTCCTCATGAGCAAGCCCTAAAGACCTGGGTTATAAACATTATGGGAAATGCTTGTATCACACTACTGAAATTAAGCAAAATATTCGCAGTAAGATGTCTGAAAATAATAAGCTTGCAGAAAATGGTATCTCACCTCTCTTTTAATAACAAAGTAGTTAGAAAAACATTCCACTGTCTTATCAGCCTAGCAGAACACACTGTTGCTAGCTACAAGAAAACTTACTGAAGGAAAAAAAATTCAGTAAAAAGAAAAATTGGCTTCATCCTGGCTCAAACCAGGACAGTCAACATGCCTGCATATTTATTCTCATCTTCTAAAGTCCATCACCTTTTCAGTTCTCCTTTCTTCAAGGACAGCTAAACAGACTGCATGCAAAAATGCCTTGTGAACTTTCTGGTGCTAGTTCTTTGCTCAGCTCTCATTTGAATTCCTGTTCTTCTGCTTTCCCATGAAAAGCAATTCTTCATCCTATGGGTCAAAACTAGTGAAATCCTTCTAGCTTTAATTCCAGCACAGGTCAGGAGAAACTCCCTTCTCCCCACACTGTGGCTAATTGTGCATTTCCAGCCTTCTCCACAATGCTGACACAACCAAGGAGAACTATGCAGCTTCAGCTTTTCAGCAGCTCAAAGCACCAGGTTTCATTACTCAGTTTTCCTTGCTACAGATGTATGCTACTCACAACGTGAGATCAGTTAGCTGTTCCTGACAGAGCATGTAAGCAGGCATTGATTTAATCATGCAGGCTCCCCAGCATTTTTTCGGCTGGGAAATAACTGTGAGAACAATAGGGGATATGTCGCTGACAATAGGTGCAATATCATTTACATTTCTCACAAGCTCTCAGCATTGCTTTATTTCAGCTGAGTTCCTGCCTCCATTATGTGACTGCAATGTGCCTGCGGAGTGATGAAATGCTGGCTCCCTGACAATAGCTGAAGCAGGATACACCCAGTATTGGTTGAACACAAGGTGACTTTCCCAGCTTGTAAAGGCCTGGGAAAAGACATGAACAATGCTGGTCTAAACCACAATATCCAAAAGGTATTCAGTTCTTCATCATATATATCCAGCAAAAATAAGTAATGGCCAGGAGGCTATTGCTGTTCCAGACTACAAGGACACAAAAGCTGGGAGCCCGAGTTCTTGCGCATCTCTGGGATTTTTCTGCAGATGGGCTTCTCAACCAATGGCTTAGAAAGAACAGTGTGCTTTACTACTGCCCACATTTCTGCTGTTCTGTGCTGGGAACTTTAGCACTTGTAAGGTGATGTCATTCTTTTGTCTAAGTGGTTAAAACAGGTGTAGAAAACATATAGAGAAGGTTTGGTGCTGGGCAATAACTGTGGGAGTCCTAAGCTAAAGACTCATCCACCACATAGCCCAACACGGACTGACACCTGCAACAGTAAGACAGAATTTGTGCCTCTCCCCTTTCATATCCCCACTGTGCACACTCCAGACAAATTTTAATGAAAGATCATGAGTAACTGAATAAAAACTCCAAGCAGATGTCACAATTCCAATACTTCAGCTCAGCTGCTCTACTCACTTATATGTGTAAATTGCCATCATCTTTTCAAGGGCTGCATGGCTATTTCTGAGGGCTGAACATATTCCTTACCACCTACACAAAAGCATATTGTGTAGTCAAACAGCATTTACCAGCCCATCCTCCACTCCTCAATTATGTGTCAACACTGCTGCCTCTATACAGCAAACTCACATTAGGTCTAATTTTATTATTGGACATGAACCACCTCTTCACCTGGGCTCCCATGAAGGACTGTCAGTCCAAAGTGAGTCCCACATCACTGCAGCCAACCTGCAAACCATGCTTAAAGCAGCTAACTTACAGCTCATGTGAGTCCGCCCACACAACACAACAGCAATAGCTGAGCAATCTTGGCAGCCCTGCTTTAATTTTGTTGAATTATTAATTTGATAAACGTTGTTTCTTGAAAATAGAATTGCAGGATTTACCAGGTTGAGATCTCAAAGCCCTTCAACATGCCATAAAAGCAAAAGCATACACTTCATGAGAACTGGTGCCCCAAATATTTCACGTTCTCATAGGGCCCTTCATAAGACTCCTGGAGATGCTGAGTTACTCATTAAGAAAATTACCAAAACAGACCAATGTGTACAAGAAATTATACTTTCAGCTGTCCAAAATATTAGGCTTGGGTTTTTCCTGCGTGCAGACCATGTTGGTGTTACACTGTCACAACCCTAAGAGCTTCCTCTAATAGATAAAGAGGTTTTCTGTGCCTCTTGCTTCTCCTCCATCAGAATTCAGATGCAGCATTGGGTGCTCCCTGCATCAATCCTACACAAAGCTCAGTGTCCTTCCCCAAAGCACTTCTGCAACTTCGGCAGGACTTTGAGAATCTATGGCTCATTGTAAACTGCTGGAAGACACTCAGATCAAAAATCGGTTCAGGGATACAAGTTTCCTCTACATACTTCTGCCAAATGCAATGCTCACAAGCAAAGTCACAAAGTTCACTGCGCATGAGTTCAGCCATCTTGACTCCTCTTTCCAGATGAAAGAGCTTATTTTGTTTGTACAGTGTTTGGCAGAGATAATTCTGTTATCATTGGGATGTCTAGAAACCTGGTCTAGACATTACAGTAAAGAGTTAAAAAAACCAAACCAAACAAACAAAAAAAAAAACACCACTAACTTGGCTGCTGTCTTGGAAGTCCTTCAAATCACTCCTCCATGAAACCTAAAGCATGACACTAGAGTTTGTTTTCAGAAACCAGTGCATGTTTTGAGTGTGTGTATTTGGGAGACAAAGGATATGGTGCTGTGACTGTCTGTTCCTTTCTATGGAGCTCAGGCACTCCCAGGGGGCTGCTACAAGAGAGGTCTCAATTTACTGTTACATCAGGGATTTTAGGAGACCAGTAGAAACCTGTGCCTTGTGATACTTCGGCAGTATTGTTTAGCTTCAAAAATACTCTCCTGCATACAATCTGGGCACTAATGCCAAAAATTCCTCAGCTCCCAGAACAGATGCCAACCAGGTCTGCCTACAAACCAGGCAAGCAGGGATCTACTGGGAGGACAGGGAACCTGGCATGAGGGGTGGCTGCAGGAGGGTGAGAGAGGCACTGGCTCAGCCACTTTCTTGGCAAAAGTGAAGACTGTGAAATGGGTAGATTTGAGGAATTTGATTTGCATGTCATCCTGAATCAAATATGTTGCCTTTTTTTGTCTTCTTAAGATAATCAGTTAAGACAACTAATTTACTTTTGTGAGTAACAAAAACTAGCCAAGGCACTGAAAGGTTTAATTTTTATTAATCACTGGTCTAAGAAAATGGTTTATTAGAGCTTATTTAAAATTCTAAGCCATCCATTGTGACTGCCTAAGAAGATCCACATGTATCACATGTAGAAACACTATAGATATAAAAGGTAGATAATTTATTTTCTTTTCCTGTTTTAGTCATAATTTTTAGACTTTCTTTGTAAACTCTGAATAATCTATTTGCAAGATCTTTTGGTTTGTGGTTTTTTTTACATTCTCACCAACCCACCCCAAGCGCAAATATTGTTAATACAAATATTGTTAAAAGACAAAAAAACCCCAACTTACTCTTCCCATGAAGAGTGTTAGTGCATTATCACACCTGCAAGAATTCTGTAATTTGGATATTCACTGAAAGAGCAAGGTCTTTTAAAATGTTTTGAAGGACCCTTGAAAAATCCTCCAAAGCCTTCTAGAATCAGACTCTTGAGAGGCCTTGCTCTGATCTTGTGCTTTCTTTGTTGGTCCAACTAGCATTGTCAAAAAGCAGAGTAACAAATCACAGCACCAAGTTGCAGCTAATACTAATCAGTAAAAGCATTTTATTCCATTTCTGCTTCTTTTCTCAGAGATGGCTTTGGTTAATCTCTTGCTAACAGACAGAAGGTGGAGCAAAGACTCCAAGTGGAATTTTAGTGCTCTGCCTCTAATTTCGGAGGCTGAGACCTGTTCAGACAAGAAGCATGCTCTTCCAGAAAAAGTTCATTTAGGAAGAGGTTTCTGATATGGCCCTGAGCAAGAAATGACTTTGTATATGAGATTGCCAAGGAAAGGCTAATTTCAAACGTTTTTCTTATGGCTGGATGATTGCATGTTATTTTTGTCTCTGAGAATAAAATTTGTTAATCATACCACTGAGTCACTAAGTTTTGCAACTCCTACATGATAAAAATAAAATGCCCTCAATTTTATTTATTTATTTTAATGCAGACCAGCAGAATGCTGCACAGAAGCACTTACGCACTTTCAGATGCTTTACTTGCAAAGCCACATTCTTCTGATTACTTGCATTCCCCCCACACACACACACTTAGTATTGCTCATCAGACCTGGGATGTTTATAGTTTCTGATAAGCAGAACTTGACTTAGGACAATTACATTCTTTGAATATGAAGATAAATTCTTTCATCGTAGCAGAGGTACTCATCTGCAGAAATGTCATTGATATGCTGCTGCTTTTTTCATTAATAGGTAGATTAAAGTTGCAACCTATGCAAATTCCAAGAGCAAATTATTTGAACATGGTGAAGTCTAATGAGTGGCACTCAGAAGATGCTACAGCAAAAGAAAATCCTTTAACTTGTCTGAAAAAAAAAGGTAGCTAAAACTAACATGCTTTGCTTGTGGCATATACTTTTTATTTTCAATACAGAATATATTGGGTAATAGGAAATAAATGTTGAACACAGAATTGCAAGGAAAAGAAGACAAATAAGGAGACTTTTGGGCTTACAATGCAGCAAGCAGAAGTAGATTGTTACATATCCTCTTAGCACCTGCATGTAGTTGATTTTCATTGATACCTACCAGCCTTGGGAGGCCCTTGAGATCCTCAGGATAACAGTGCATGAGCTGGTTTTCTGCAGAGTAACTGAACCTGATGCTGACACTACTCATGTGGCTGGTGGAAGTGTAACAGCTCTAGACACAGAAAAGAAAACACCTCCAGAGGCCTGGAATGCATGCAATACATGCAGAGGGCACATGAGCCTGCAGCTTCATGGGAACTGAGCTCAGCAAGGACACTTCACTCTCTAGAGCTGTCAAAGGACACCAGTAAAATCACAAATGAATGTGTATGCCTGAACACAGGCAGATATATCTCTTTGTCTCTTCATGTATTTTGAGATAAGCTGTCTAGGAGAGTCAGTACAGTAAGCAGAGCAATGGTGGTGAAACCTTGTTAGAGATTTCTTTAGTTCTTTTTGCAAATATGATTTCTTCTACCTTCATGTATTTTTCTTTCATTAAAAAAAAAAAAAAAAAAAAAAAAAGTCTGTGTGCGCAACTATAGCCATAAACCCTGCCCTATTTCCTGTCCTACAGACACTTACAGGCCAACATTTGGGGCTTTCTGCTTGCCTAATTAGGGTCCTTGAAGGGACCTTATAATACCTTATAAATACCTGTGTAGTCCACCCCCAGCTGCAACACTAGTTTCTCTGTTTAAGTGGAATTGGCAATGCAGGGTTTCTCATGGCATCTCCATTGAATTCATATCAGCTGAGAGCAGAAGTGGATCATGAGACAGTAAATCCATAGACCAGACGGACCACATTACAAAGTAAAAAAAGAAAATGCATAGTGGGGGGGTAAGCATGTCCTGGAATAACTAAGAGGTGTGCTGTAACACTAGTAAGTTCTGGGGTAATAACCAGGCGAGAAACTTGGTAGAGATAAGGGAACAGCTAAGAGCATTAGTAGATGTGCCTTGGGAGATGAAAAAAATTGTCAGAGCTTCTAAGAGAAAAGACTGAGAGGGTAGCAATGCCAACTCTGTTGAGGGAGGATGAGAAACATAGTGGAGAGGCCAAGATAAGCAGTCAGAAGATGTATAACAGGAATAATCAAAACGCAATGCCAGACTTGAGTAACCAGCCAAGGAAGCCAACAAAAGTGCCAAGAGCCTGAGAAAAAACCTTTAGGAGACAATTAACATGAAAGCCATTTCATTAGAACCAGGAGTCGTGGTTTGGAGACCAAGACATTAACCTCTTTCTTCAGGTCACACTGAAAACTGAAAACTTTGGCATTTTCTGGTATTGGATGTCTTGTCTGGGTTTCTCACAGCAAACAGATGACAATTTCATCTGCTTCTGTAATATGCATGTTATACATGCTAGAATTACATACAATAATGACTTTGAGTGTAGTTAGTTGGTTAAAACTATTCAAAATCCCTTAGAAACTTTTTGAAATCACAGCACTTACTCAATCCAACCTGGGCTCCAAAAATATAAAATCACACAAACCCATATTGAAAAATATATGACATACAAATCCATAATGGTCTGAGGGTACTTAAGCTTCTTTTCTAGCCCTCTCACTCCTCCAGGGTTGCTGTTATCTGGTGCAATCCTACCACAAGATCACAGTTTCTCTGCACTTCTTTAGCCTCATGTGGGAAGTTGAAGAGAAGATTAAATACCCACAACGCCCTCATGTACAACTGTCCTTAGCTGCCACTCTGCACTCAGTGACCCTGTGTGGGCAGAAAACTGTAACCACAAAAAAAGAATGAATCTCAAGGAACAAATTCACTTCTGCTCAAACAGTGAGACAGGTCAGCCACCTGCACCCACCCCAGGAACTCAATACTGGAAATTATCATCTCGCCTCTCTCAGAAGGGCAGCAGTTTACAGGAGATTTTTCTTTCCTGAGCAAGGCCATTCCTTATTCTAACCAATAACTATGGAGTTATTTAAGTCTGGCCAACAGGTTGAGGGAGGTGATTCTCCCCCTCCGCTTTGCTCTTGTGAGAGCCCACCTGGAGTATTGTGTCCAATTCTGGAGCCCTTAACTCAGGAAGGACATGTACTTGCTGGACCAAGTCCAGAGGAGGGCCACAAAGATGCTCAGAGAGCTGGAGCACCCCTCCTATAACAACACACTGAGAAAGTTGGGGCTGTTCAGCCTGGGGAAGAGAAGGCTCCAGGGAGACCTCAGAGCAGCTTTCCAATAATTAGGGGCTACAGAAAAGCTGGGGAGGAACTTTTTATAAGGGCATGTAGCGATAAGACAAGGGTGACTGGTTTTAAACCAGAAGAGGGCAGATTTAGGTTAGACATTATGAAGAAATTATTTTCTGTGAAGGTGGTGAGACACTAGAACAGGCTGTTATCCTTGGAGGTGTTCAAGACCAGGTTGGATGGGGTTTTGAGCAACTTGATCTTGTGGGAGGTGTCCCTGCTCATGGCAAGGGTGTTGGAACTAGGTGATCTTTAAGGTCCTTTCCAACACAAACCATTCTGTGATTAGATGGTTTGATCTAAAGGTGCCATGCTAGACATTACTGAGTGTCTATTCAAGGAAATACAAGGAAGGTTCCTTCCATTTAGAGACAGGCTATGAAAAACAGGCTTTTCTAGATTTGTGATTTTCCCAGGAGATAGCTCATATACTGCCTTTCCAGGTAACAATGATTAAGCAAGTGATTTTCTAGCATGTCATTTTGGCATGGTATTACCACAACTTTTGATTTCATGACATCTAGATTTTTAGGGAGTGAGTTTGTCAGGAAATGCAAATAAATACTGCTTTAAGGAAAGCTGCACTTCCTTCCTAACTCCAAAATTACCTTTTCCATTATTTCAAATGAAAATAATGAAAATGTACCAATGACAAAAATCTTTGCTATTGGACTACTACCAATATATTACTCTTTAAGTAGCTATTGTGAAAGCGATACCTTCTTGTGCCTACATCTGCATATTTTTAGATAGAATAATAGAGAACAAAAGTTTCATAGTCACCTTTCTGTCATTTGTAATTTTCTGTATTTGTTCACTCACATCAGTAGGGTGAGGAACATTTAATACGTAAATTAATGAAGTGGCAATGTGAGTAATTTTACACCCTTATATTTTTAACATATTAAGCACAAACTGGATATTAGCATCAGCTGATGAGACAGCTTCTCTGAGCACAGAAAGAATCGAGATCATATGAAACATAAAAATTTCTATCATTCTTAATAAAATGCAAACATTTGTTCAGAAACCCTTATGATTAATAGGCATGAAGATTGCATTAGGTAAGAAATGACTCATAGTGCTGGAATACTAGTAGAATAAGAGTTCTTTGATTGTTTTTTTTTCCATTACCAGGGCTAGATTTTAAAATTCTTCACTTTCTTGGGTTTAAGACACCAGTTTGTCTGCCCTGTCACAGCAATTGTGACAGTAGCCAGCAGTTGGTGCTTAGAAACATGACAAATAGGGCAAGGACAGTGTGACCTTTCCTCTGATTTATCTGCTCAACGTCTTTCACTTAGTGATTTAGTGACTTGTCAAACTGGAAGTTGCACCAGTGATGAACTATGATCTGTGAAGCTGCCGGGGCTGTTTTTAAATTCATTTATACTTTTAAAAAATTCATTACAACAGACACCTTACTTTGATTACATATATTTTGGAGATATAGTTTCCTTTTCATGTGCTTATAACTTTTTATCTGATTCCAGCAATCTTTTGCATTGTGAGAAATTATGCTCTACTCACATTCTCTGTGCCATTTTTAATTTTGACATTACTACCAGATCCCACTGTTATATGTTACCTGCTGTTATCTGAAATGAAGACTCTTACTCTATTTCTCCTCACACAGAAGTAATTTCAGACCTCTGATCAGCTTTGAAAACCTTCTTAAGCTATCTTTAGTGTTATTGCTACTTTTCTGAAATAGAGTGACTATTATCTATGCAATATTCAAGGCATAGGTAAACCATGGCTTTGCAGTAGCACATTGCATCTTAATTTTATTTTATTTATTTATTTTTAATTTTTCCTTTTTCCACTATTACTTTTTTAATATTTGAACACTTTCACAGTTAAGTTACTGACAAAGCTAATCCCTCTACCTGGAAACCATCCCTTACATAAACTCATACAATGATAACACAGTAACAATTTCTAGCAGTATTAGTGGCAATTTAATCCCTAGTAAAACAATGTTTTAAAAAAAATCTCCTTCTGGAGTAGTAATTTAGAGGATGTTTTGTACCTATAAAAATTGTTTCTTTTTCCCTTGTGCATTACTTCATACTTACCAGCACTAAGTTTAATTTGCCCTTTTATCATCCTGTTTTCCAATGCTCTAAGATCTTTCCGCAACCTTCTGCTGACAGCTTTTGATTGGACTTCAACTGTCCCATGTGTCATCTGCAAATTTTGCCAACTCACTATTTATCCTCGTACCAGATCATTTAGGAGCAGGCTGGTCAGCACATGTCAGTAAAAAGAAGCCTGAGATGGACCTTCAGTCTTTCTGGCAATCTTCTTTACAGTGAAAGATTAACTCTTTGGTTTTACTCTTTATTTCTTATCTGCTAATTGGTTGCTTTTCCACAGAAATACAAGCTTACTTTTCCTATGAGAACTGGAGTTCATTATTCTTCAATAAACATGTTAAAGCCTTTTTTGTATTAGGATTTGTACTTTGGATTTACATATGCATAAAACTTCAGCTCCCCTCAAAAAATTCTAGTAGGTTTGTGAGGCATGGCCTGAATAAAACACTCTTCCTACTCCAAAACTAAGTCATACATATCTCTGGTAAATGTTTGGTTCTACTTTATTATGGTTAATGTTCAGATCTACTCTTTCGTTACAGTTGTCAAAAATTTACAGGGTACAGAATCGAGGCTTTTTTCATCTATGTCTTCAATAATACTTCTCCACACCTCTTTTAAAGACTAGAACCATGCTATTCATCTTCTAGACCTATTCAAGTGTCATAAATATTTATATCAGAATTCCTCTATAATTCTTGCATGAATATAATTTGAACCCAGAAATTTTATTATTGTTTTATACTATTCATTTTATTAATGCTGTCTAAAGCTTTTCTTTTTTAAGTTTAATTCTAATATCATGGTCAAAACTCTAGATTCTCTTTTCCTGTAATGATGGACTGCGAGACAAGAGCTGCTTTCCATGGTCTATACCAGTTGGAATAATTAATCTGGCTTTTCTGTAATAACTTTGTGCTTTCTGCACTCCTGTGTCCTTGTCCACCTTCCTTCCATGTCATGGTTACATTACCATCTCAGCTTTTGAACGATGCTGTAAAACAGAATTTAAAATCATATTATTTAGATATGGAATTTCAGTCCATAGGAATTACACAGGCATTTCTTACAGCTGGCTTTGTACCATGTATTATACCTTCATGGTATGTTGTCTTATTCTACATTTTCCTTCCACTAAGTTTTTGAATGTTCATTCCAATAAACTTTTCTTGATTTTAAATATCCGTATTTGTCCTGAATCTCTAGAGAACTTCAGCATAGCTGTGGCTAGGTATAAATCTGAATGTTCTACGTATTTGCATTATGGAGTGCAAACGTTTTTTGCTGTGGAAAAAATCAATAGGACTTAAAGGATGAGACAGTTCTGTATCAAGGCTAAGTTATAAGAATCAGGTATGTTAAGCCTGTTAACCACACCACACTTCAAAGAAGTAATGACTAAAAGTTATAGGATAATTCCTTCTCAGGCAAATTATCACAAGATCTCTCACAGCAGCATCACTGAGCTATGAGCAAAACTGCCCATAAGTACAGCATCAAACTCTTGTTATCACAGACTTTGCTATCGAAGCTTTTCATACAAAAATATGCAGATATTTTAAATTGAGATTAAATGATATTCGAATTATAGTAACCAAAAGCAATCATCTTAATATTGCGAGGTTTGTAAATCTTCTCAAGTTTAAAAAGGAAACTTTTAATGTGCTTTTCTTCTTTACATTTTTAAAAATTCCTTGCCAGATTATTTTGTTTCATCATTCATGCACAGTGCATCATCATTATCGTGAGGCTGTGCAAGGGTGTGGGGCTAAGGTTCTTCCTTATAAAACTATTAAGCATTCTTAAAATGCATGGCTACTGTTGTGCTTTTACCAGATAACACTGTGAAAATCAAATTTTTATTCTGAACATTGTTATGGAGGATTCTAAAATATGTATTTGGAAACAGAGAAACAAATTACCATAAAATTAAAGACAGTACCAAAGCATACAGAGAAGGCAGAATGGGCACTTAGAGTTATAAGACATGTGCTGTCATGGGGTGGTAAGCTGCACATTCTATGCACCGCATGACTGGCTCATCACTTAGAGCTATTGTCCTGAATATATACAGGCCTCCTCCTCTCAGAAGGTAGCTAATGCAGACCTAACAATTTCATGATAGCTTTATTTTCACTACAGCTTACATCTTCCCTGCTGCTGCATAGAAGGACTAAATTTTAACTGTAAGATGCTGGCAGCCCTTCAGGCCTGTGTATTTACACTGCCAGACATGGACTTGGGGTCTGTCTGAGACAGCCATAATAACTCCATTAAAGACAGGCCAAGTGGACAGTTATTTAAGGGGGTTCCTTGGCTCAGTGGTTACCACCACAACATGGAGTGGGTCCACCAGGTGGACAGCCCTGCACGACCTCTTCCACAAACGCATAGATGTTCATTCACATGATGCCCAAACAATGCATTTAAACCTCAGTTTAATTCCTTTGCCAAAGGAGCCTGAAGGCAGTCAATTGTTTAGCATGAAGTGCAGCCAGAAAGCAACAAAACTTTGCAGAGATAGCTCTGCCAAGAAAGGCAGAGGGTATTCTCTATCCTTCCACATCCCTACCTCCACGAATGCACCAGGAGTGCTGTTTGACTAATCACTCCATTATGCAGAGGTGGTGGCAAAAAGTAATACCTGCTGGATAGCTGGAAGTTCCTCACACATAAATGAATGCTGCATCAGATATGAGAAATATGAGAGAGTTTCAGGGAGAAGGTTGATAAAAAATGTAAACCTCCCAACTTCCCTTGTCATCCCATCAGGAATGGGGACCTTCACACTACTAAGTTCAGGATAAAACCTGTCTGGAGAATGAGCACTGTTAGTCATTATGAACAGACTTACCCAGCTCTACAAAGATGGGTTGCAGTCAGAACATCCCAGTGCATTCTTGATGTAGAAGTCTCCTTACCTTTTGAACTTGCAAAGTGCTTGAGCACATCTTACCCAGAAAAATAAAACACAGTATATTAATAAATTCAGGTTTTAATTAGCTCTCATATCTCCAGTGCTAGTACTGAGGGATCTTGAATGGGCTTTTTGTTCTTACTATTGACTTTAGCCTTTTGAAATACTGCTGAGTGGTGATCCAGAGGGGTGGAGGTGGAATTAGATTCAGCAGCACTTATACCATCATCTGTTTGGTATGTTACTTCCTTTCACTCTGATGTTGGGAAGATCACACCCAGTCTTTGCATTCCTCTTCGACAAGTTGTGCCAAGGAAAGGGGAGAAAGGAAGCTGCCACACATACCACTAAATATCAGAAAGGAAGGTCTTGATTAGGCTGTCGGGAAGTAGTTTCTACAGAGATCAGCCCTTCCTTTTGTCAGTCCCAGGTCCAGCTGCTATAATCATTTCAATGACATTGTCTTAAGGAGTGAAGGCACAAAAGTTAATACAGTATTCTCTGGGGTTATTTAATGCTTTTGGCTTATATCTAAAAGGGGTATTGTATTCTGAAACGTAACAGCAGTAATAAAGCGCTGACAAATAAATTAAATAATGGAATTTGGTTTGGCTGGCATTTCAGAGGGAAGTAAGGTGATTAAAACAGACAACACACCAGAACACATAAAATCACTTGCACAGTGTTGTACAAGAGCGAGTCCCTCCTAACCAGCTGAAATTAAGAACTCTTATTTTCTTATTCACAAATATCAGAAACATAGATTATTTTTTTAATCAATATCTTGCCTATTCTTCACCAGTAGCCACAATAGCAGTAGTAAATAACAAGAGGGCCATGAAATGTGCAATCATGGTCATGCATTTGCAATATTCCTGCTTGAGAATTTTTTTTAACCTTTAATAATAATGTCTGGCCATATTTAGTAGTGATTTATATGTAAAACAATGCATACATTTTCTGTTACTCTCTGGGCAACCTGATCTAGATACAAAAGTTCCTGTGCACTGCAGGTGCTGGACTAGATGACTTTCAAAGGTCCCTGTACATTCTATGATCCTATTAGTCATTAAAAATTTCTTAAAATTGACTCATTCACTTTAGAAAGGAATGCACTGAAAATCCTTTGTAGTATGCCTATAAACCTACATGAGAATATAGTAATTGAACATGAATAAAGCACTTATAATCTTTCACTTAGAAGTAAAAAAAAAAAAAAAAAAAGAAACTTATCTAGAATAATTTGCCACAAAATATAATTTCCTTTTTATTTATTATTTGCTGAATTAGGGACCTTGAAGTCCAGTGGTCCTTCAGATGGAAAGTAATCTAGGTTAAGCATCTTCAGTCTTAGACAAATAAGATGTTTCTTAAAGTTTTATGCAGTGTTTGGATATTTCTGGTCCTGTGGGCTGTTTTGTTTGGTTTTTTTCTATTTCATTGTTTGGTTCATGACACAAAAATAAAATGAATAGTAACCAGAAATCTCAGGGAAGTTGGAACGTGTTCTAAAACTGCAGCCACAAACCTGGGCAATGATCAAAGCAGAACACATCTCATTGCCTTGGCTGCTGCTATTTTACAGGGCCAGACTCCCATTACAGGACTGGATGTATTGGAAATCTGAATATAGCTTTCAAAAGCTAGGCAAAATGCCACACCAAGAATGTGTTACGTTCGAGCACCGTGTCACAACTATTCCAGGAGAACTGACAGATGTGTCCCTGTCATGGACTTCCAGCAACGCATTCATGGGAGAGATAGTATTTTTAAAGAATTTAATCACTGAGTTGCCTACCTATTATTCTCCATCAGATCATCTTCAGTCAGTCTGAAGATTATTTAAATTTCCCACACATTTGCTCCTGATTGCAGGCCAAACCACCAGGACCTAAGTTATTGTTTTTGTTCTGATACGCCTCAATTCCCAGGACCTGATGTAGATGAAGAATGGTGTTAAAGTTTAAATAAATAATAAAATAAAAAGGACCTTAAATATGGTACTTACTCCCACATTAGGGACATTTCACCCTCAAAATGGGATAGACTGGCCTTAATTTCAATAAGTGCAAGGCATGACACAGTCAGTGGAAACATGTGAAACCTTGGCCCCATTTAAACTATGGTCTTACTGAATACAACAAGGCCAATACTCCCTCTAGTTTTTTCAGTGGTGAGTACAGAAACTCACTCTCCCACCAACTCAAAGAAAACTCAACAAGTTATTCGGCTTTTTTGGTTACTTATCTTTCCTCAGATGTTTTGAATCATGAACAGTCATTATCTTAAAATTTCTGATCTACTTATTACTTATATTAGACCCTGCAAGATCTAAACCATTACAAAATCTAGTCTTCCCAGTGACACTTCTGGCCTACGGATATTTTTCTTAATATTTCTGCACCTCTTAAAAAACCCCATTCAGCAACCAGGGGCACAAAGAGAAACTGGACATGAAAACAAAACCATGTGGTTCAAGCTTCCCCTTCTCTTTCAGCTAGAAACATAAAAATTAATCTAGGCAAATTGTAAAAAAGGGTGGAGATAATAATAAAAAGGATGGTTTTGTGTGAGAAAGAAAACTGGCACACTACTTAGTCTCTCCAAATACACAAGTGTAATGAATACTACTGGACAGCTTGGTCTGTTGCCTACAAAATACCTGCATTCATGACTACTGAATATGTTTTTCTTAATACTGGCAATACATTATATGAAGACATATGACAAATACATTCAGCAAATATAAATACATAATTTTGTAACTCTGGCTTCTATTTATCCCTGCCAAATGTGTGCAGACTCTCCTCCAGCCTTGCATCCAATTTGGATGCTCAAATTGTTCTCCAGTCTTTTAACAGGGGGCAAAACTCCAATAGTTGGTGATAGAGGTCATGTTTACTAATGTTAGAAACTCAAATTCAAATCCTGCAGGAGACCACACTAATAGAAGTCTATTTATGGCATCAGACAGTTCCTAATCTTGATAATACTATAGGCCCAAACCATTCTTTATCACATTCATAAGTTTAGTGTTGTAGCTGAATGTTGTCCTTCTTCATTATTATGTCCCTTTTTGTTTCCAACTACTGTGTCTGGTAGACAACAGCATGAGATGTCAACTACTTGACTGTTAGTCATGAGGGCAAGAAAAACTCCAAGTGAAATGTGAAATGGTCACTAGGATGGAGAAACTAATACAATTTTTCCACCAGTCAAACATTTGCTGTAAACTTCAGTGCAAAGCTCATTACTAGCAACAGGCAGCTTCTGCACTAAATCAGGAACCAGTATGGCTCCAGAAGTTCAGCAATCTCTCCCTGCACTCCTTTCCCCCAACAACATGCCCACACACACGTACTTATTCTCTGAAGGAAGGGAGACTGTCTGCAGCTTTCACTGTTATGAGTCTCAATGCTCTCAATTTTTTTTTTCTCAAAAAAGTGAGGTAGTACATTATAGATCCCAGGTGCCAGCAGCCTCCCTACTGGCTAATGACTGCTGAGCTTCAACTTTCTGTAGTTCAGCAAAGAGGACAGGCTATAGGACAAACAATTACTCTTGGAAACATAGCTCATAAGAGAGTCAAGTTGTTTTTCATCCACATAACACTCAAAATTATGCTACTCAGCCCTCATACTAAACCTTATAGAATCAAAGAATCATAGAAGCACTCAGGTTGGAAAAGACCCTTGGGATCACAGAGTCCAACCATCATTCCTACTCTACAAAATTCTCCCCCAAACCATATCCACCAACACCACATCCAAACAACCCTTCAACACATCCAGGGGTGGTGACTCAACCACCTCCCTGGGCATCCTATTCCAGTGTCTAACCACTCTTTCTGTGAAAAAAAAAATCCTAATGTCCAGTCTAAACCTCCCCTTTTGCAACCTGAAGCCATTCACTCTTGTTCTGTCACTAATTACCTGTAAGAGACCAGCACCAACCTCTCTACAACAGATTTTCAGTTAGTTGTTATGCTACAATGTAAGGGAATATTTGGACTGAGCCTTTAAGTACAGCCTACAGCAAGATCCATTTATGATCACGTAGGAACTTTACTGAGCGTGATATTGGAAAATACTGTGAAGGCTCTTCTATAGGCCTTTACTAAGGCACATCAGACAAAAATGAATCGAGAATAGCCGCTTCTGTTTAGTTAGTTCATTTGTTTTTTAGGTACTATTAAAAACATTTGGAATTAACTGGAGCTGGAGACACTACCAAGAGCTCTGAGACAACATAGAATTACTTTACCTCTATTTACATTAACCTTGAAATTTGAGTGAGAACAGTAATTTGTCTTTCAACTCAGTTTTGGAGGAAACATAGTGGGGAGGATCATTTACCCTCTTTTAAACTAAAGAGTAAATATTAAACATTCGGCTTCAGCTATTACCTGAAGTTTGTTTCATCACTTATAAAATCTCAGAACAGGAAATAATGTACAACCATCTGTTCAGACTTGTTTTCTATATCTCACATGTATTGCTTTCTCTAGAGCTTGAGGATTCATGGGAAAAAGAGGACACAGCAAAGGCAGCATCACATAAGCAGAGAAAAAAGTGAGAATCCAAACATAAAGAGCTTCAGTAATGAAGAATGTCATCTAGTAGCATACATATTCCTCCCCCCAAGCACATGTCATAAATAACAGAAATTGACAGAAAAACTTGGCCTGTGGGAAGAATAAGAGGTTCATGTCTTGAGGACATCTTAGGGGACACTACTGTGGATAACCCATTGTTTGGATTCTGTTTGTAAGCAGATACTCAGGGCTCTCTAGGGCTTGCAGGATGTTTCATCTTATCAAGCTAAAAAATAATCTTGCAGCTATTTCCCCAAGAAGGTGTTTGAGTTATACTGCCAGCTGTGTTTTGACAGAATTTGAGGTCTGGGTGCTTTTTCTGCATTTTCCTATAAGACACCATGAAATGAAGCCCTCACCTCAAAACAAGTAATTATAACCACGTTAAAGACTTAATAAGACAATTTTAGTTTTTATTTGAGGGTGTCTTTTTACTTTAGATTTCAGACACAGCTTAATGATGTCAATTTGTTGCACAGCTTTGAGTCCAAGAGGTAGGATTAGATTTTTTTTGTCTTTTTCTCTTTTGAGGAAAGAGATTTGGATTAAGAAATTTGTGTCTATGTGAAACATCTACAACAAAAACATGGAGCCAGTTCTTAATGGTATCGTTCTCAGAGCAGACTGATGTATGCAAAGTCCCATACCTTTGGAGTTCATCTTCCCTCAGTGATAGAAGAAAACCTCTTTCTGGATGTGGCTAAACTGACAAATTTATTTAATGTAGAATTATATTGTACAGACCAGTGGCCACCTCACATAAGGCATACATAGTTGCCAGACTGAGTTACTAGCTTAAGGATATCTTCAGGTGTCTGGGGATATCTTTTTGGGTATAACTTTAATTTGCTCCTTGTTTCAGAGAGTATTCTCTATTAACCTACCTTGTCACAGTTTTCAGAAGTTTTTGGCCATAATAAGTTTTTTGGCTACATTACATTTCTTTACGGTACAGATTATAGACCTTCATCATCTCACAGAAGTGTAAAAGAAATAACATTCTTTGGCCCACCAACTCGAGGTTTAAAAAGATAATGACTTGTCTGTAGAGCTCTACAGCTCTCCTACAAAACCATCCTTAATCATTAGACCAATAAACTCAGTATAATAACATTAATATAAAATACCAACACATATTTCACCCTGAAAAATAAAACAGGATTCCGGTTTCTAAATATGAGGGAAGGGTGGAGTATTCCATATTTCATGTAAAATCTATCTTATAAAGGTACTTTAGCTCATTTATCTGTTCATCTGCAATAAAGGAGGAGGCCTTGTGAAGTTTTTGGCATAAACACTATCCTCTCTTTATCGCATGAGGTGAGACTACACTATTTGTAAAACAATTTCAAAGGGAAAAAAATCTTCATAGGAGAGAAGCTGATTTATTGATAGGCTTAGGTAGTTTGTTATCAAACCTGTGTTTGAGGTTTAACTATCTTTTTCATGTATAGTGCTGACTTCAAAAGAAACATTAGGTGCATAAAAATATTGATTAATTTTCCATCATGCCTCCAGCGTTTTCCTCAAATGCACTGAGAACCACTTTAATTTCTGCCACACAGCAAAATACATGCTAAACTGGAAATTCAAAAGCACTGAACAGCAGGGCTATAATGGAGTTGAAAGGCGAAAATGGCAAATGCATAAATTAAGATTACTATCTTTGTCTGGCCTTTTGAAATTTTTCATATGCCACCTCTCCTGGGGAGACTTACTGAAACATTGATGTGACAAATCCTTGCTGAGCAGTTCAGATCAGGGTTGTTTTAGGCCATGCCTGGTCAGTACTGTGAAACACAAGCCTCTGCTTAAGTTACTGTCCACACTTCTCACACATGGCAGCTACCACCCAAATAGATCACCTTTAACAGAAACAAAACAATGACCAAGTTTTATAGCTGACAGAGCATATTGGCATAAAGATTTTAAAAACTGAGCAGGGCAGCTGACAAGCATCATAAGTAGTGTTTCCAGCAGAACAGCAATTCGACGCTTAAGTTTTTAGCCTCTTAAATATTTCCTGGATATTAAACATGAGTAAAAAAGAAAACTTGAAAAATTTCAAAATACTCTTTGAAACCTCAGGGAATCTACCAACCTGCCAAGGTCACAGAATAAAAGATACCAATGCAAGCTGGCTAACCCATAACTCACATAATTTTCACGTGTGACACACCTGCAAAATAAACAATATCAAACATGCACACAAATGTACACAAGGAAAAGAAGATAAAGTATATAGACAAGTCCTTTTTTTCTTTATGACCTTTGTCTCTCAGCACTCATGCAAAAATGTTAATTCTAAATAAGGCAGTAAGGCTTTCATTCCAGGATGGGCACTGACTGACCTGAAACATCATCACAGCTTGTTCAGAGTTTATCAACACAGTTTCTTATCAACACACATAACACAGAAGTGACTGACAAACAGTATCGATCTCATAGGAGGGAGAGATGGAAATAACCACACTCAAACAAAAAATTATTTGCAAAGACCATATAGATATCAGAAAGACTTGATTTTTAAATTCTCCTTCCTTTTATTCCAGTAAGCTTATCTTAATGAAGGATCATACAAGTACCAAAACTAGGTCTTTCCTAGCTAGAATGGGAATTCCTGTTGGAATGCCTTAAAGTAATGTTGTGCCTTAGTCATAGCATCCCAATTCACATGTACCACTTCTCTCTCACTGTCCTCCCTCCAGTGCCTACTGTGATCACACAGAATCAAAGTACTTCTTGGAAAACCAAGACCAAAATTTGCTTGGCAGCCCTAAGTCTACAGAGCAGCCTTGGTACTGAGTGCAGTAGCAGCCTTGGATTGGAGACATATGACCAGCAGCTTTCAGGAAGACGGAGATGCAGAAGCGAGAAAGAAATATAACTCAGTTGCAGACACACACACACACACAAAAAAGAAAAAAAAAAAAAAAAAGACACCACAAAAACCCCACAACTTATTTCATATTCTCTGAGTGACAAGATATAGCTTAGTCAGCTTAATCCTTTTGTCCCTCTCCCCCCTAAAAAAAACCAAAGGTCTGTCTCATATTTACTTAGCCTCAAAGTCCTTTTTTTTTCAATGCACACATTCCCTCAGGGATGGTAACATGCAGTTTAATTCCTTCTTTACATGAAGTTTCCATTACATTTTCTTTTCAGGCCTGTCGGTGGATATGAGTGCTGACCTCTTGAACCTCAGCTTCATTTTCCTGGGAGAATCAGATAATGGCAATCACTTCATTCCCAGGAAGATGCAAGGGAAAGA
>NW_009954567.1:1802928-1824964 GCF_000747805.2 Chaetura pelagica | reverse complement strand
CAGCAGGATGAGCATGGGACACAATTAGGCTCTAGATAAAATCCAAATAGTTAAGCACAAGAGACCGGTTCCAAAACTGTCCTCGACTGAGGCAGCACTGGCAAGGAGCCCAGAGCCAAGCAGACACAGATAACAGGTTTTGTCAAGATTTGCTTTTCTGATAAGTGTTTATTACTGGTACCTGATGTTCAAGCCAACTTAGAAAAAAAGTAAGGCACACAAGTTTTCTTTAAAATAATAAGGTTTAAAAGCAACTAGCAGAAAACTGAGGCCTTATACAAGCAGTAGTAACAACAGTAACGTGGTGTTGAAGTTGATGACTTCCACAAGCCTAAAGTCACTTTACTAATCTCAAGTGTATGACATGACATGACATTGCTTTAAAATGATATATGTTTTCACAGAATCTTAGAGGTGAAAGGGACCTCTAAAGATCATCTAGTCCAACCCCCCTGCCAGAGCAGGATCACCTACAGTACATCACACAGGAACGTGTCCAGGAGGGTTTTGAATGTCTCCAGTGAAGGAGACTCCACAACCTCTCTGGGCAGCCTGTTCCAGTGCTCTGTCACTCTCACAGTAAAGAAGGTTTTTTTTTATATTTACACGGCACCTCCTATGCTCCACTTTGCACCCATTGTCCCTTGTCCTATCACTAGACATCATTGAAAAAAGCCTGGCTCTGTCCTCCTGACACTTGCCCTTAACATATTTGTAAACATGGATGAGGTTGCCCCTCAGTCTCCTCTTCTCCAAGGTAAAGAGACCCAGGTCCCTCAGCTTTTCTTCATAAGGGAGATGTTCCACTCCCTTCATCATCTCTGTGGCTCTGCATTGGACTCTTTCAAGGAGTTCCCTGTCCTTCTTAAACTGAGGGGCCCAGAACTGGACACAATATTCCAGATGTGGCCTCACCAGGGCAGAATAGAGGGGGAGAAGAACCTCTCTTGACCTACTAACCACACCTTTTCTAATGCACCCCAGGATGCCATTGGCCTTCTTGGCCACAAGGGCACATTGCTGGCTCATGGTCATCCTCTTGTTCACCAGGAGCCTCAGGTCCCTTTCTCCTACACTGCTCTCCAGCAGGTCAGCCCCCAACCTGTACTGGAACATGGGGTTGTTCTTCCCCAGATGCAAGACTCTACACTTGCCCTTGTTGAATTTCATCAAGTTTCTCCCTGCCCAACTCTCCAGCCTGTCTAAGTTTCACTGAATGGCAGCACAGTCTTCTGGTGTGTCAGCCACTCCTCCCAGTTTAGTGTCATCAGCAAACTTGCTGAGGGTACACTCTGTTTCCTCATCCAGGTCATAGATGAAAATACTGAAAAGTACTGGTCCCAGTAACAACACACGAGGGACTCCACTAGTCACAGACCTCCAACTAGATTTTGTCCCATTGACCACAACTCTCTAACTTCTTCCTTTCAACCGGTTCACGATCCATCTCACTACCTGAACAGCAAGGCCACACTTTCTCAGTTTATCTACGAGGATGTTGTGGGAGGCAGTGTCAAATGCTTTACTGAAATCGAGATAAATCACATCTACAACTCTACCATCATCTACCACTTAGTTACTTCCTCATAGAAGGCTATAAGGTTGGTCAAACATGACCTCCCCTTGGTAAAACCATGTTGACTGCTCTTACTGACCCCCTCATCCTTGATATGCCTAGAGATAGTGCCAAGAACAAGTTGTTCCATCACCTTTCCAGGGATGGAAGTGAGGCTGACCAGTCTATAGTTACCCAGGTCCTCCTTCTTGCCCTTCTTGTATACTGGAGTCACATTGCTATCCTCCAGTCCTCAGGCACCTCTCCTGTTGCCCATGGCTTACCAAAGATGATGGAGAGTGGCTCAGCAATGACTTCCACCAGCTCCCTCAGCACATCTGGGTGTATTCCATCCAGACTCCTTGATTTATGGATGTCCAGATTGCTTCACTGATCCCTAACCTAAACCTCATCTACCAAAGCAAACTTTTTCTTCATCCTGACTTCTTCTGGGGCTTTAGGGATCTGGGATCCTAGGGAGAGTCTGAAGCAGTAAAGACAGAGGCAAAGAAGGCATTCAGTGCCCCTGCCTTCTTTATATCCTCTGTCACCAGGGAATCCACCTCGTTCAGCCTTGGGCCTATATTACCTCTAGTGTTAGTTCTATCTGCAATGTATTTGAAGAAGCCCTTCCTATTGTCTTTGACCTCACTGTCAAGGTTTAGTTCCAAGGAGGCCTTAGCTTTCCTAATTGCCTCCCTACATCCTCTGACAACTGTCCTATATTCCTCCCAAGTGGCCAGGTCCTCCTTCAATGATCCCTAGATTCTTTTCCCACTTGAGTTCGCCAAAGTTGGCCCTGAGGAAGTCCAGGGTTCTGGTCCTGCTAGGTGTTCTGTTCCTCCCACACAGGATCCTGCACTCCACCATCTCATGATCATTGTAGCCAAGGCTGCCATTGACTGTCATCGCTTCAACCAGACCCTCCTTGTTGGTGAGCACAAGATCCAGCAGTGCTCCTCTCCTAGTTGGTTTGTCCACAATTTGCATTAAGAAGTTATCATTGATGCATTGGAGAAACCTCCCAGACTGTGACTGGCTGGCTGTGTGGCCTTCCAGCAAACATCCGGGTAGTTAAAATCCCTTATGAGGACCAAGGCGTGTAGTTGGCAGGCTGCTTTCAGCTGCCTGTAGAAAGGCTCATCAACTCCCTCGTCCTGATCAGGAGGTCTGTAATAGACCCCCACAACTGTATCACCCATGCCAGCCTGCCCCTTAATTCGTACCCATAGACTTTCCACTTGCTCCTCTTCTGTCCCTTGGACAGAACTCAGTACATTCTAGTTTCTCTCTCACATAAAGAGATTCTATGATAAAGAGCAACTCCACTACCTCACTTCACTGACCTGTCTTTCCTAAAAAGGACACAGCCATCCATGACCACATTCCAGTCATGTGAGCTGTCCCACCATATCTCTGTAATTGCCACCAGATCATAACCCTTAGAGCACACTCAGACTTCTAACTCCTCCTGTTTATTCCTCTTGCTGCCCACATTGGTGTGCAGACATTTCAGGGAGTGAGCTGAGCACCCTGGTGTCACCCCTGGGAGGTGGGAGGCCTTCTGGTCTTCATTAATACTAAAACACTGCCCCACTAGTTCAAACCCAGCTACAACCCCCTCCCACTTTGAATCTAGTTTAAAGCTCTGTGAAAGAGCCCTGCTAACTCCTAGGACTCCTTGCTCCCTGTGGGACAGGGTCTTCCCATCCAATGCCAGCAGGCCTGGTGTCCTGGAAATCAAACCATCCAGGACTTTTGTCCCCTACCCCCTTCAAGTCTAGTTTAAAGCTCTCTCAATCAGCCCTGCTAACTCCTGGCCAAGAATCTTTTTTGCCTGTGTTGATAGTTCTATGACATTGTTTGCTAACATACCTGGTGCTCTGTAAACATCTCCATGATCAAAAAACCCAAAGTTCATCCAACAGCATCAGCTTCTAAGCCATACATTAACCAGCTGTGTTTTCCTAGTCCTTTCAGCTTTTCCTGCCACTGAAGGAGCTGAGGAAAAGACCATCTGTGCTCCTGATCCCTCAAACATTTAGCCTGATTCTCTGAAATCCCTTTCCATCGCCATGGGACTTGCCTTGGCAACCTCATCAGTGCCCACCTGCATGACCACCAGTGGGTAGTAACCAGAGGGCTGCACCAGGCCTGGGAGTTTCTCAGTAACATCGCTAACCCGGGCCCCAGGGAGGCATCAGACCTCCCTGAGGGTTGGGTCTGGCCAGCATATAGGGCCCTCAGTTCCCCTCAAAAGAGAATCTCCTACAACAGTTACCTTCCTCTTGTTCTCAGCAGAGGCAAGTCCTAACCTATGGGGCAGGCTGACTCGGCAACTCCCTGGACGGGCTTTTGTCAGTAACCTCAGTTACCTGCTTTTCCTGATCCAGGGCCATACACCTTCTCTGTAAGGGCACACGTGAAGGTGAGTGAAGCCGGGAGCAGGTTTGCCTGCCCCTCTCCTCTCAGGTCACCTACCTCTGCCAGGTGACAGACAGGCAGAGGATCCTCTACTTCTCGTGAAGCCTCCACCTTAAGGCTTTCCCTCAAGGATCCTAAGGTATTACTCCACCAATCTATTTCTCTTTCACAGTCCTGGGTACTCTGTAATTTTTCCACCTCCTCTTTCAGCTCAGCCACTGGGCTGAGTAAATCATTCACCTGGTCACAACGTACTCAGGTGCTCTCTCTGCTCTCCTCCGACATGACTGCCAGGCTGAGACATTCTGTGCAGCCAGAGACCTGGACAGCTGCCTTCTTGAGAAGCACCTCTGTCTGGGTTGCCACTGTCCTCCTGGCAGTGGTTTTTGCCCAAGTGGGTACCATGGCTAGGTCCTCCTCAAAGGGGGATGATCACCAGCTGAGCTCTTACCCTGAGCCCAGAGGGGCCCGTGCCCTGCCCCGCACGCCCTGCCTGCACCAGCTGCAGCACAACCTGCCGCCCCACGCCCTGTTTGCTGCTCCTGGTCTCTGCGCTCCCCAGGGGCTGCTCTTCTACCCAAGGGGGTCAGGCCCCATCCCTTTGCCTCTGCCCACGGTGAGTCAGAGCTGCTGCTCCCCAGAAGCTCTCACAGGGGCTGTGACTGACTCCCTCTCAGTCTCTCCATTTCCCTCTCTCTCTCGCCTTCTATTCCTCGGGTTTGCCGAGGGTTTCCTTGCAGTTTAGCTGCTGCAGAAGGGCTCCACCAGCACCATCACTCTCTCTGGTGTTCCTCGTCTCAGTGACTTCACTGAAATACCCATTCAATGTATTTAATTTTAAGCATATCCATTACGTGTCATGGCCTCAGACTGGAATTTTTATTCCCTGTGCCGTTAGTTTTACATCACCTTGCTGAAACTCAGTGGCTGGTCTGTTAGAGATCCTCTTTCTCTTCTATGTACTGAAAAGTGAGGGGTAGAAGTACAAATTCACAGTCAAGTATTAGTTTGATGCATCCTAACTTCTGAAGGCTTTACTTAGCAATATAAACAAGAAAAACCTAAACCCACAGTTTTAAAAAATGTTATTACTTTGGTAACTATGATTAGGGTTTGATTCCACATTGAACTGTAAGCAGAAGATGAGTTACCTTGAATCTTTCAATGTGGCCAGTTTCTTCCATGCTTTTAGAGCCTCTGGCACTGACCTCTGCCACTGAGAGCCTGCGCTAGACTGAATGAGCCACAGCAATAAGCCCAAGCAGCAATATCTGCTTTCTTATGTTGAGCAAAATAGACTGTTTTAAAGTTGTCACTCTGCAGTTCTTGTCAATAACACTATTATATTGTAACACCCAGAGAGCCCAAGAAATATACACAAAGTGTCAGAAAGCAGGAATTTTCAGGTTTGAGAGAAGCTGCAAAGTGGACATGATATCTCACCAAATGCAACTTTTCATACATAAGCAACTAAAAGCAATAGCTTAATCCCTTCCATTCAAATCCTTTCCATTACCATCATCTTTTACAGCCTCCTCTGATCACACAAAATAAGCCAGACTCCCTCGGATGCTGTCAGTGCCCTTATTACCATTGCTTCAGAGGATTTTTCTTCCACATATCTTCCCTTCACCTGTCACCTTTGTCTTCAGCAGACCCATAGCTAGCAAAAACAGGAGACCACAGGCAATAGCAGTACCAGAGGACTATCTCTAGGCCATTCCCACAAACGTTATTTCCAGCCAGAGGCTTCCCACATAACAGCTGTGCTGGAAGTGTAGTTCCAAAAACTGTGTCTATTGCATTATCCCATAAGCATGATTCTGGGGAGATTAGCTGAAAGGCATTTCAGGATTCTGCCAGCCACACCCTGCAACTGCAGAGGCATCTCAGTTCAGATAAAGTAGCAGCATTTCATGTAAAGAGCAAGGAGAACTTTCACGGTTTTAACAAAAAGACCCCACTCACAGAGAAGGTAAAAAACAAACAGTACTAGGAACATTCTGCAAACAATTAACATGTTAAGTCCTTTGGCTTTATTTTTCTCTTGTTATTCTTAGCAACTGGTTCTTCTAGGAGTGCTGATACACTTAGCATCATGGGAGGAGTGAACAACAGGTTTCTCTAGCGGGTAGCAACTGGAACAAAATAATGCATATACTGGACAGGCAAGCTAGCAAACCTGCCTAACTAAAAAGTCATATGATGTCTACCACTCTGTCTTCATTAAAATCTCTTGTCCAAAAATTTCCTTTTTTCAGTGATGTCTACCCGTACAGCCACTCCACATTTGTCACAATAATGTTGTAATCCTCTCACTAAGTAATCTGAATAATTCCCCTTAAAAGAGAGCAGTGGCCTCATCTTTTCACTATATTGCTTGACTTATTTTGTTTTCTTTAGCTTGTAGACCTTTATGTTATTAGTACTTAACATATGCATGGAAACAGAAAAATTACCTGAAGTACTTTTATAGAGCAACCATTAAAAAAAAAAAAAAAAAAGAGACTAAATGAATGAATTTTTCATTTCAGCTTTCTAGTTTGTCATTCTGATTAAATCAAGTTAGTCTTACACTTGTTCAAGAGGACTACCTGGCAGAGCTCAAGAAGAGAAGTAAATGAAAATCCAATGCTATAAAACAAACCAGGTTAAGTGAATTCACTTGTCATCTGTCATGTTGAAAGAGATTTTTTTTTTATCTGAAAGCAATATTGGTACAAGAGTTAAACTAGTAGTTACTACTTTAAATGATCTCTAAAAATCTGCTCAACTAAAACGAAGTAAACATTATTTGCTAGAGGGAAAAAAGATCTTGAAACACAGCTTCAGTCAGGCTGCTTTCTAAATTGTTTTCAATGTTGAGATATAATGACTTCTAATAGCACATGCTGTCTCAACATGACAGATAGTTCAGAATCAGTTCACTTATAGGTTGATCTCAAAAAGACAGAAGGCAGTGCTTCTCTCTTAGTAGGTTTAATAATGTATTAGGTGTGCAAGCCTTGCAAGTGGAAAGGTAGGTGCATTAATATTGACAGAACTTCTTCTTCTTCCCATTCCAGGATATGGTAATGTTTTACAGCAAAGGATGTGCCTACTATACCCTCTCATCTCCATGAATAAAGGGAAGTAAATTAAAACCCATACTCCCAAAAGTCAACCACAAACATAATGGCAGGTTGTAAAATCTACCTGTAAACAAGCAAATAAAAAAGCCAGTCACCGCGCTACGTTGCAGCTCCTTCTTTTTGGCTGGCCAGATGCACAAACATCAGCTTCTCATGATGCTCAGTGTAGTCTTTTCACATGAAAGGCAGCTATAAAAACAGTGTTAGGAATAGCAGAAGTGCGTGCCTGCTAGGCTGGTGAAGATAATATACAGATGCAAAGACAATTTTCTTATTAAGAGACCAGAAGCTTTTTGTACAGCATATAGACATATTGTTACAGCAATATAAACTGAAGGTGTTTGTGGGCAAGGTGAGCTTTGAAAGACCTCATTTCTACCTTTGCTTTTTTTCACTGGAGATCTTCCTGCAATAGTAGGTATTTGTCCTCTGCTCTGGATAGAATGGTATAGAAAAGCACGTGTTTGGATGGACTGCCTGCAGAGATAAACAGGTTGTGTAATGCAAAATAAATCAAATGAGCAACACAGAATGATGGTCTGAACTTAGGTACAGTGGCCTTTCTGGCCACTGAGTACAATTTCTCAGAAACAAAATGGGGTGGTAGGATGAGAAAAGCACTAATAAGGTTTACAGAATTCAGGAGAAGGATGAGTAGAAACCCTTCTTCTCATCAACCCTTCAGCTTCTCATAGCCAGAGCTGGGCAGAGCTGGATGCTTGTCCTCTCAACTGAATATCAGGATTGCAAGTTTGTGCCATTTCACAAGAGGAATTCTCTTGTGAACTCAGATCATCTGGAAATGGGAAAGTTGCACTTGAATCACCTCTCTGACTCACTCAAGTAGTAGCTGGTATTAAAAGCTGGTTTAATAAGGTTCAGATGATTGCATTGTTTAAGCATAAACAGTCTTCATGCAAATCTACATCTGAAGGAATAATCTTTATCAAAAAGGTAAAGACTGATGGTTTAAATCATACTTGTAACCACTGACCACATACACTTAGGAGACCAGTAAGGAAGCCAGCTTACAGCCTTTCTGATCTGAATTGTTCAAAATGGGAAAAGAGATTTGAAATTGGCTTTCAGGATTTTGAAACAGGCTTTTAGGCTTATCCAGCATAAAATTGCCTGCAGAGATGTGCTAAGGAAAATCAAAGCAGAGAACAGCAGAGTGACCTGAATCTAGTAGCAGATGAAATTCTATTGAGTTACATATGTGGGTGAAAAGTAGATATGTATAGTGACAGACTATGTTAGCCAAAAGGATGTAGGAAAGCCAATACACAAAAGATGTCACAGCTCAATAATTATCAAACAAAACCAATAAAACAAATTGTATTAAATCAATATAGGACAAAGTGGCTAATGTAATTACAATTTCATACAGAACAATGATGCAAATATGTTTTCTGCATTGCAGGTAGTTCATAATAACCCACTTCATGGTATACACAGTAAGTAAAAAGATACAGATGGAGAAGCCCAGAGTGATAGCAGGTTTTGGAAGAACTTCTATAAAAAGAGACTAAATAAATTAACTTTTTCATTTCAGTTTTCTAGTTTGCCATTCCGCTTAAATCAAGTTAGTCTTACACTTGTTCAAGAGGACTACCTGGCAAAGCTCAAGAAGAGAGGTAAATGAAAATCCAATGCTATAAAAACAAACCATGGAGTTGTCTTCACGGTAGAAGACTACAAAAGTATAAATACCATGAAAAAGATTTATAGAGAATGATTTTTCGTGTCTCCTCACAATAAAAACATAAGGAGGCACCCAAAGAAATGATCAGGCTTAAAAAAAAAAGGAAATGCTTTCTTCAAATAATTTCTGAATTGCAATGTGGCATCCATTGTCACAGGAAGTTGTGGATTCCACAGCAAGAAGGGAATTAGAAAAAAGAAGAGGAATTTGTGAAGATTAAACCCACTGGTGGCTATTAGACACAATGGTCCAGATGCAAACTTTAGCACAGGAAATTCTTAAACCATCAGTTGCTGCTGCTGAGGATAACCACTTGCTACTGCCCCCCTGTTCCTCATCCTCCTCTTAAGACGCTTATTATAGGCCACTGCTCACAAAAGGACACTGGACTGGCTGGACCTTTAACTGATTCCTGCATAAGTTTTTCTGGTCTTAAGTTACATTGCATTTAATATGATGTAAGAAAACACTTCTGAGTTGCAATCAAGTATGCTACCAAATCATATGTTGCAATTTGTATAGCTACCCAAAGCAAGAGAAGCAACTTTCTGAGGACGCAATAAAAAATCTCACTGCAGCTACAAATTTTGTGAGAGAGATGCTATGGAAAGGAAACTCTGAGTTTTGCATAAACAAAACTTAATTTTGCAGTGAGCAGCTCCTGATTGGAGCCCTGTGTCTGGGTTGGACCTCAGCAATCATGGAACAGCCATAGTTATACCTACCCAGCTTCAAGAGTAAGTTCTCCAAGGAGAAGCACTGTAGGTACTATATATAAATAACAACTCGTTTTTTAATTAGTGTATCTAGTCTTCAGATACTTTAAAAAATAAAAACACCTTAATCTACATATCAAAAAGATTTGCCAAGCAAATGTATTTGAAAACTCCAACTGGGGTAAGCACCAGCAAAAGCAGTGCTGTCCTTGAATTACCACTGACAGCATGAAGAGGCGAACTTTCTGGTCATGTCTTCATGAAAAAGTTTACAGCAACACTTCTATCACATGCTACGTTAAAAATGCAGTCCCTGAGTATGCTGTGAGAAGGTTGCAATCTAAATATGTAAAACAAGAGGGATTTGTCTGGAATATTAGTGGTTGAAGAAAAAAAAAGATATCATGTCTTGTGACTCACGAAGGCTAACCCCAGAAATGTAAGATTGCTCAACAAAACAGACCACAGACATTCCCAACTACTACAGGTGATGGGACAAGCTCTACTGAGAGTGGCTAAAATGTGAATTGTTACTAGGAAGTATTAAACTTCACACTAAAACAAAAGCTAAATAAAAAAGCTCAGGGAGTAAGTCCCATTCAGCATCTGTCTGCTAATGAGTAAAAATCTCTTCTGTCTCCATTGGGATTGAATAGCAGAGACTGATGGTGGCATGGGGCTGTCAGGAGGGTGAGGATTTAGAAAGAAGGTGTAGGATTGGCCCATACCTAATTAGCTACATGTTCAGTGGCACCAGCACCCAGGTACCCTACTTACATAGGCCAAAAATCTTCATCAGTCACTATTACAGCTGTTCATGTGAAACAGCATTGTAAACTACATTAGACAAAATGTATTCAAAAGCTGTATTCCAGTTTTCATGTATGTCCTACACACAGCTGAATTGCCTATTTTAAAGTAATAATCATTAATGCTGTTCTCTATTAAATTGTAATTTAAAACTATTCTTTTGTCTGGAGAAACACAACAGTGTCTGGTCAGTTTACAAATAAATTAGCTATCATTTCTTTTAAATTAAAAAACTTATGGTTGTATATTTGGTCGCTGCATACATATACTATTAAAAGTGTACTTAAAAATAATAATAAAATAAAAAGCACACACCCAACTGATCAAAAGAATGTTAATTGCTGAGACTGATTTATGATAAGAACCAACACTGTCAGCACTTTTAAAGCACAGCACAGAAGACCCAGCACCAGCAGCGAGGGTTTCTATAGTGCTCTGATATTTACATTAGGAGACGTTTGTGCAAAGTCCAGCACATTTTCTGACCAAAGGCAGCCAGCCTTGTGCTGAGGGTGGATGAGGAAGGAGGGGCGGGCAGGGGCCATGGGCAGTGGGAACTGTGAGGTGGGTGTTCCTCTCCCCTCAGTTCAAAGTGCAGGAGGAACAATGCTGAGAAAGGCGGTGGCTACGCCCAGGTCAGTAAAGACTGACAGCCCCCACTGGTGTTATCCCCCACCACGTTCTGGCATTTCAATAACATTTACACTTTCACAGCTGTGAATTAGAGAGCTTTATTTTCTTGTCCGACTTGGTGACTTCAAAGGGAAACACATAAGAAGATAAAATTTGCTTAAAGCTTATGGTGATAAACTACAAAGAGAACAGTCCTTATGCATGCCTTTGTGACATCCCTGCAACCCTGACAGCTTTTCTTTTCCAAGGAGACCTGCAGCTATTGCAGCATGTTTCAGGTGCCCAAGCCGGGCACATGGTCACCCCACGGCAGGCATTGGAGACATGGGGTGCTACCCAGACCAAAAACCCTTTAGCACAGCTCCCTTCTTGACTACACTCTTGCTTGCTTTTCACTGTTAGTACCAACATGGGGTAGTTTCACACACACTGGGCAAATCTGGGCTGGTATCAGCAGGTCATTGTTTTTTCCAAGCCCTTTGGGTTTCCTATAGGGAGGCAAAAGAAGGCACTTTATATGTGGATTAATAGTTCCTTTCTCTGATGTGTTGCTGATTTTGGGAATCCAGAAGTTGCTTATGTATAGCAACAGCATTCTGCATCACCAAGAGGCAGGCAAGGATGTGGAAGTGGCTACATGGCAAACCTGGTCACTTTTGAGATGGTACCCACAGGTCACTGTGGTTAGGAGACTCCCCTTGCCCCTGTCTGCTGCTCAGGATATCAGCCCCACACACAGATCCAGCAGCATCATCCCTTTCCACTGCAGTTCTAAGTGTTGCCAGATGAATTAAACTTCCACTCCATAGCAATAAGCCCATCTGCAGTGTAAGCTACCAGCCACAGTGGGGTACAGCGCCTCAAGCGTCTCCTCTGGACAAGCCATCGCCTCTTCTTTCATTCATGTCTTTGCAGCAGATGTCAATCACAAAATCTGTCCTGCTCTTTGTTGTATTTCCTGCCCAGCTCTCTACATACACCCTGCCCAGGGCAGTCCTGTCCCCCTGGCTGCCAGCCCCAGTGTGTCAGGCACATCTGAGGATCGCATCTGGCCGCCTGCTGTGTTTCAGCCCACAGCCACTCACACCACATGCTGCTACCACCACTGCAGCAGGCCCTGCTTGCACTTCCTGGCAAAAGAACGGCTTCTCCAGAGAGAAAGCAAGCCACGAAAACACCTCCTGTGCATTGCACTTGTAAAATGCACACGTGCTTTTGGGAGTGAAGAATTACAACACAGAATCTGTCAAACACAGCAGACAAATTCAGTGGGCAAAACCCAGGACAGGGGAGGACCTGCTGAGCACGTTACCAGGCATGGCAGAGGTGGGTAATGCACTGTTTTCACAAGTAGCTTCACAGAAGAGGAAAGCACACAGTCACCATGAGAAAGCTGTGATGTTCTTCAGGGAACAACTGAGAAAAGGGATGTCCCCTATTAAACAGGGAGGCAGCAAAGGTCCTCAGCTACTGGCAGCACCAGTTCACAAATAGCTTCAGATGAGCTACTGTAAAACATGTCTCTAGGTACACCTAACATAAATAAAAAATAATAAAATAGCTCCCTACCAAGGCAGGCAAAAGCTATGCTGATTCCCTTTCTCACACACACACTGGCCAGCAAGTTTCATGCTTCTCTTCTTAAATGGAAGTGGACACATTCTCACCCTGTATGGTTTTTTTCACAAAAAAAATAAATCAAGAACAAATAAATAATGCAAAAATCAGGTGCTTGCTTGTCACTTTTTTTTCCCCCATTCCCTGGCACTACAAGCAGCTATAATGCAAGGCTCATTCCTACCTTGAGGGACAGGGCTCTGAACTGTAGGTTTCAGCTTCAGCTGCTAGTGCAATTGCCTGACTGGAGTTTCCTGTAGTTTATGTTTAAATTATTTGTCATCCATGACAGGACACAGTTTTCTCATGTTTTTGTGGAAAAGGCTTTTCAGAACATGTGACATATTGTGATATTAATTCTGGGTAGAATAGCCATTGCATGCAGAGTGAATAACCAAGCATGAAGTAGACCATAGTTAGACACAACAGGCTGACTCATGTGTGCAGCACCACTGGCTGGGCCACATGACTTGGAGCTGTTCAGCATAAGTCTGATGCATGTGTCTGAGTTTAACCATGATTCCCTTCCCCAAGCACTTTGGAGATGCAGGACCTTCAAAATCCTAAGTATGCAGAAGAGAGGGTCTGGGTGTATATATGGAAAACACACACAGTTCCTTCAGCTCATTAAATTGTTCCTCTCTGCACCACAGCTGCCTCAAATTACATTGGCAGGTGGAGAAGTGAGAGGGGTTGATTAGTATTAGGATTAGAGAAGGGCATTTGCATACACATAGAGGTGTCCCACAAACCCCCAAACTCTTGAAGTGTCTGGGCTGCAACTGGAGCACCCAGCTACCAGTATATATAGCATGATAATTCAATAGCAACAGCTCTTAAATTCTGCCTTTCTTCCTGCATTTGAAAGTGCTTGATAATCTGGGAAAAAAATAAAAAAAATAAAAAACAGTTAATTCATTCACAACTACTGCTCATGATGGACATAATCCAGAGTTTTAAAATTGTGTATTTAAGTGAAAAATTCTGAGCACTGTTGTCTGGCCTAACCAAAAACACCCAGCTCTGCCATCCACCCTGCCATGCTGACACCTGCCCACCAGTGCTGCCCACCAGTGCTGCCACCAGTGCTGCCTTGATCAGCTCAAGCATACAGCCAAATTCACAGTTATTGTCACCCCTGCCTCTGACACCCTGGTCCTTGCTTTACTGCTGACCTGCCCTAATCCATCCATCAGACAGTAGCTGGGCCATCCCTTTCTTTGAACCTTGAGAACTAAGCCAGAGGAGTGGAATTCTCTTTTTCCAGAATTTCTCATAGTCATGTGGGACAAAGCCAGTCTGACCAATTCTACACCAAAAACAATAGCAGCTAAAGTCCATGGGTTAATCTCAAGAACATTGTTAAGCATATGTCACAGAGGTAGTGGTCCATCACCTCTCTGGTTCTTGCAAATTTATTTCTGATGCAGTCACACAGAAAGTTTATTTCTTATCAAGCCACCAAGCACAAAGGAAAAGTAACATTAACTAACAAACCAGAAATATGTTGAGAGAGTAATAACTTCTGTTCTAGAAACTTACTTAAAGAAAAGCAACAACTATGTAATCTCTACTAGATTAGGAATTTGCCGTATGTACTAATGAGGCAATGACGTTAATCTTAAAAAAAACCTTCCTGTTATTTACAGGTTTATGCATTAAAAGCTATGAGAACAGTCTGTTGCAAAGTGAAGTGATTTTTCTGCTTTCTATAACTAGTTTTTTATTTGTTTTGGTATTTTAGCCCAGCTCCCAGGCTGGAGGGCAAGGAAAACTGAATCTTCATTTCATCCACATGATATCTGACAACTGTGAGCAAAACTTGTGGAACACAATTTCTGATGTCATGTCTGTGAAAATAAAAGTTTTAGTCATGGAAGTGAGTGAGGAGGAATTTTTTCTTTCAGATAGCCTAGTGCTTCCTGATCAGTGCCAGAAAATACCTTTCTCGGGTGCAGGCAGATGTCTTCACACAGAGCATTTCCCTGGGGGTAAGAAGGGAAGGACCTGAATAAAACAGATGTTAAAACATATTTTTATATCCCATTGTCTCCATGCGTTAGTTTAGTACTCTTCTACACAGGCAGGCAAGATATACTAGAGCAAGGGAAAAAAAAAAACAAAACAAAACAGAACAAAACCACAACAACAACGGGGAAAAATGAAAAGAAAACCAGACACAAATCACCACCACCACATTTACAATACTAATGTAGTAACAGGTCTGACTGCAATACATGTAGGAAAGCCTGCTGGAGCAATCGTGCAGTTTGTAAGGACAGATGTCAAGTTTTCTTAGCCAGGGATTAGAAAAATATTTGTTTCCAAATAAGCTTATCCCACAAGCTGCCAGGAAATAGTTTAATGAAAGCTGCCACTCAGCCCTGTTTCTTTTCCCATAAAGAAAAGAGCAGTGCTGCTGGCAACACTGACAATGGCCACTGATTTCTGTGTTATCTGCTGGAATTTGCTCCCAGCTGTACCTGACTGCAAGCTTTGGTAGGAGCTGGCACTAAGAATAGCCAGTGCTAGTAATCACTGCTTAAATGTTTCTTCTTCCGGCAAAACAACACTGACCTGTTACATTTGGTATGATCCTATTCCAACCTTCCAGAAATGCTCTCTGGTTTTATTTGAGGTACTTTAAATGTTCTTATTCAGTTGCAGGATGAAGCAGAAAATCTGCGAGAGCAGTTGTGGAATTGGCACACTGAACACGCTACAAAAAAGCTTTGTTGTGTTTGTAAAGCTCAGAAAAAATCCTTGGATCATCTTCTGATTTACCAAAAGGTGGGACTAATATGTCAGTTTATATGGCTTTGTAATGACCAGAGTCTAGAGGGGGCACAGAGAGAGAAGGAGAGAAGGAAGGATGTGTCTGGAGAAGACTGTACACTGACCAACATACAATGCAAACAATGCAAAAGCAAGAGAGACTTAAAAAAGGAGAGGAATCAGAGCTAAAATGTAACTGCTCAGTGGAAGAATTCAAAGCAATTAGTGTTTCTTTTTGCTTTCAAGAGGGCCCCTGTCACCTTCCTGTGAGAGCACAAAGAAAGCAGATTAAAACCCAGACAGTATGGAGGGCTGACTGCAGCTGAGGCTTAAAAACATGTTGGTGAGATAACCGACAAGTACTCATTCATGTTTTGATAGCATAACAGCGTTACCCTGAAGCTGTAGGCTGACTGGTTATGCTGGGACAGAGGGTGAGGAGAAGGGGAGGTCTCCCCTGCTTTCCCTGCACCCCGTGCAGGGGGAGATTTCCCTTGCTCACAGTTTCCTCTTGCCACAATCCAAACAGAGACATGGGATTTTCCCCTCAGCACAGCCAAGATTCGTGTTGCTGACAACAGGACTAAGGTAACCACAGGGCTGAGACACTTCCCAGCCTGCACTAATGTGCCTCACACATCAGAAACTAGTTAGTTCAGCAGCTGAAGACTGAACATAAAAAGCTCTAGCTGTGGCTAGAAATGACCATAGGGGAGCTGGTGTAACAGAAGTTGACAGATAAGTACTAAGAAACTGAAGTTCTCTTTAAACATAATCTCAGGGCTCTTTACCTCAAACATTCCTGAAAAATTTACCCTTCCAGTTACCTGAAGTCAAATATAATGTTTTTACAACACCTGGTAATTTGTCAATTAAAAGCTCTTACCTGATGTTCTGTAACCAATATTGAGCTTTTTCTTGCTTTGTTTTGATTTGGTTTAGACCAGCAGGTCTTCTGGGGCCCCATGTCCCCTGGTTGTCTCTATGCTGTACTCTAATAGTGAGAATAATAATTTTATCCCTTTCTTAGTAACGTTATGTACTGCAGATATAAAAGTAGCCACCGTGGAGAGATGTTATTGTCTCAAACTTTTCATGAAAGCCTCTGAGAATTGCAAGTGAGAGTACTTAAAATACCTTGCAGGAAAACTATCAAAATTTGATATGGCCTTTATTTTTGAGTTTGGTTTTATTTCCAAATAGGCTTTGTTTGTTTGGGGATTTTTTTAATATTTAGATGCATTAAGAAGTAAAAAATCTTTAAAAGAACAAATGCCAAGATTAGCAAGAATAAAGTATACCTTGACTTTTGCAAGACTTTTGACACACAGTATTCTTGCATGCAAACTAAAACTAGGGACATGCTGAGTGAACCACAGGGTAGTCTGGGATACCAAAAGGATGTTTGAGATTAAAGATCAGGGGTGAGCAACTTGCATTCTAGCTGGCAATCAGTTAGGTGTTACATTCTTCAATAGAGGCTTCTGGGGCTAATGCTATTGAACATCCATTCCACTGACCTGGGCAGTGGGATGCAGGGGACCCTCAGCAAGTTTCGGAAGGGCAGCAGTAGGTACTGTCAGTGCTCCACAGGCTGGCTGGGCTGCACCAGGAGGATGAGGGAAGTGGTGATCCCACCACTCAGTGCTCCTGCAGCCCTGTCTAGGGTATGGTTCTTACTATAATCACACAAGTACTGATAGATTAAACCATGAACAGTTTTGGAGCAGTAAAATAGTGAGAGTTCAAGCTGGGTTAGTCAAACCAAGAGCACGTTTCAATACTAACCCACAGAGGAAAAGAAGTAGCTGAGGAGTCAAATGAGGAAAATTTAAAGCCAGGAAGGATTCTTCCTTACAGTAACTCCCTCCCTCTATCAATTTCACAGTCCTTCAGTCTGTGTGTAAATCCCCTTGCTATCATAAAAATTATGAGATAATGACTGTGTTAACCTCATGACAACCTGGAGAGAGGACGTCAAGCTTAAAGCACTAGGCATTGGAGAGCAGTGATGGAGACAGAGAAGGGGATACTGCCAGCAAATGTTTCCTGTTTTGATCCACAGGGAGAACTTGCAGTGTAGGTTCATGCTCTTATCACAAGAAAGCTCTTCCTTCCTATGTCTCTCTTTCAGCTCAAGAGGACAAAGCAAGCTGGTCTGCCTGAAAACAAGCAAGCTCAAAACTTGGAGCACAGTCCGAGTTTTCCACTGACAACAAACACACTGCTCCTCACCAAGGCTAGCCAAGTCCTGCAGTTACGCTTTTGCCATTTGCTTCCCCACTGCCCAGTGGCCTCTTCTGAAGCTTCTGTACTTGCCCTCTTCTGCACTCCAGGCCAGTGCTCTTGCATTTTCCCATCTATAGCAGAGCTGGCTGAAACATTGCCATTGAGCTGCCCATTCCTGCCCCTCACTTGTACAGGGCTACCTGACAGATCAGATGAGTAAAATGCTGGGACTTAGAGATAATCCCATTAAAACAGCTCCATGAATGAGCCCCATCACCTTCACCCCAGGAAAATCAACACTGCTACTCCTAACCCTGATGCACAACACCAGGTCCAAGTTTGCTGCCCTGGAACCGCTTACCAAAGGTGAGCCTTTGGACTGAGATTTTGGAATAGAGTAAGATTTCCACACAACTAATTTAATTCAAGTTTTCCACTTCAGGAAGTCTCACCCACCATCTTGAAACTATTTAAACCATACTGAAACCTTAAAAACTGCCTCCTCCTCTGCTTTTCTGATTCTGGTTAGTCCTACCATTTCTAAAAAAAATCCCAAAGTTCCAATTAAGAACTTCCTATCAAGGTATTTATGACAATTTTCTTGAACCTGCACGAGGGTAGCTCTTTTTCATCACCAAATACACGGGGAATATGTTTTTTTCTCCATTCTCCTAAAGGTGCAATGAAAGGTCAGGTGTCAGGTGTTGCTTCTTACCATAGAATCATCAAGGCTGCTAAAGACCTTCAAGATCATCAAGTCCAACCATCAGCCCTACAACCCCTAACCACTAAACCGTCTCCTGAAACACCACATCTACTTGTTTTTTTTAACATCTCCAGGGATGGTGCCTCTACCACCTCCCTGGGCAGCCTGTTCCAAAGCCTCATCACTCTTTCTGTGAATAAATTTTTCCTAATATCCAATCTAAACCTCCCCATTTGCAACTTGACCCCATTTCATCTTGTCCCATGACTAGTCACTAGGGAGAAGAGGCCAACGCCCACCTCACCACAACCTCCTTTCAGGTAGTTGTAGAGAGCAATGAGGTCGCAGCCTCCTCAGCCTCCTCTTTTCCAGGCTGAACAGCCCCAGCTCCCTCAGCCTCTCCTCACAAGACCTGATCTCCAAACCCCTAATCAGCCCAGCTGTCCTTCTCTGCACCCTCTCCAGTACCTCAATGTCCTTCCTATACTGTGGTGCCCAAAACTGCACACAGTGCTCAAGGTGCTGCCTCACCAAGGCTGAGATAAGGGGCAGGATCACCTCCCTGGTCCTGCTGGTCATGCTATTCCTGATGCAGGCCAGGATGGTGTTGGCCTATTTGGCCATGTTCAGCCAGCTGTCAATCAACAACCCCAAGTCCCTCTCTGCTGAGGAGCGCTCCAGCAACTCTTCCCCAGGCCAGTAGTACTGCTGGGGGTTGTTGAGGTCAAAGTGCAGGACCTAACATTTGGCCTTATTGAAGCTCATGCCATTGGCCTTGGCCCATCTGTCAAGCCTGTCCAGATCCCTCTGCAGAGCCTCCCTGCCCTCAAACAGCTAGACTTTCCCGCCCAACTTAGTGTCATCTGCACACTTACTGAGGGTGCACTTTATCCCCTCATCCAAGTCATCAATGAAGATTTTAAACAGAAGCAGCCCCAGCACTGAGCCCTGGGGAACACCACTTGTGACTGGACACCAACTGGATTTAGTTCCATTGAACACAACTCTTTGGATCCAGCCATCCAAGTAGTTTTTTATCCAGTGAAGTGTGTGCACATCCCAGCCACAAGCAGCCAGCTTCTCTAGGAGAATGCTGTGGGAAACCTTGTCAAAGACCTTGCTGAAGTCAAGGTAGACAACATCCAGAGGCATCATTCAATCAGCAGGTCACTCTGTCATAGAAGGAGAGGAGATTATTCAAAAAGGACCTGTCCTTCATGAGCCCATGCTGACTGGGCCTGGTCACCTGCTTGTTCTGCATGTACTGCATAATGGTACAGAGGATGACCTGCTCCATCAGCTTCCCTCATACTGAAGTCGAACCAGAATCCTTCCAGTTTCCAGAAGCACCTTCATTTTTACCCTGTGAAACTAGGAAGCTCACTGGTACGAACAACAGGTCAAGTTTCAGTAACACAAGTTTTTTCTTCTCAGTTAGATTGCTCTTCTCTGATGGAAGCTGATTTTTCTACCCTTCTGCTGTGATTCATGTGTGTACCATGCAGAGAGAATCTCTGGGCATTTGTGTTCTTCAAACCTTGGCTGGAAATCCTGCTTCCATCAGGACACTTTATGCACCCACTTATTTCTATTTAATTATGTATTGAACCAATATAAGTCAAGTGTATACAATTCTAGTTTAATCAGGCCCATATGGCTCTGAAAAATTATATTTAACTAGCAGGGAAATAGTTTATGAAAGTACTCAGAATAACATCCCACAGCCTGTTCTGCATTTACACTGGCATGCTGTTTTTTTTCAAAGAGTGAGAGAAGCAGAATTGCTTCATACAGCACAGGATAAGATTTTTCAGTGGAATACATTTTTTGGCAAAAATGCAGATTTGGGTACTACTACAGCTCTTTTCAGACAGACAGATTAAATTATTATCTTCAGCTGAAAAATCCTGGAGAGAAGGAAAGAGAAATTATGTATTATGAAATGTTTTGATTTTTCATTTTAAAAAAACTCTTAATTTAGAAATGTTTCTGAACACTGAATAATTTTAAAAATACATAAAATAATAAGTCTAAGGGTAGAAATGTTTTTTTCCTATATTCCAGTTTAACAAGATAAGAATAATGCTGAATTTGAATCACAGGCCAGATGAAAAAGCAGAGCTAATCCACCATCTAAAATGCCTCCTAGAAAAGCAGTTCCACTAAAGACATCTACCACAGTCTCAATCATATGAATTGCCTGAGATTTAGGCTTGCCTATATATTGAAAAATAAATTTTTCCTGTCAGTCTAAAGCCAATTTCTAAACAAAATTTGAGACAGAGCTACACTCCTGATTAACTAGTCCTATTATGCAGTTATGTCCCAGCTCAACACATTCAGCTCCTATCTGGCCGGTAAACTTCTTAAAAGTAAAAGACAACACCATGAATCTGGCCTTCTATATAGTCTTAAAATCCATCTTCTATTAGGTTACTTGAATATTTGCTCAGAAAATTAATGTTACCTTTTTTCCTTATTATTCAGACAAGGTATTTCAGGTGGGAAGTACCAGTTAGCAGTGGAGAACATTCAGAGAACACTTAGTGATTTGCTTACTCCTGAAAGAGTGCTGATTTAGCTCTGGGATTTGGGTTATCCCTTATTAGAAGTAATTATTTTAGCTAAATAACAATGGGTAAATAAATCAGAAATTTTGGGAGAGCATTTTCTCAATGGACAACAGCTATTTCTGAAAGTCCAGATGCTTTGAATAGAGCTAGGGATTGCAAAGCAATCCAGGAGGAGAGCTGAACAGCATCCCCAGCTACCTCTCTCTGAGGATGCTGAGAGTTCTGCCACCTGATATATCTTCACTGTTATAGGCTGAATCTGGGCAATTGATTTTGAAACAGCTTACCCAGCTGTTTCATAGCTTTGCTTAACAAAGTGATTCCCAGGCCACAACCTACTCATCATCTTGTGAATCTCTTTGACATTGTTCTGTGTGCCAAAAAGGTGTTTTTTGTTAGCTCTGCAGAGTAGTTTGTACAGCTCACCCCACCAGGACACAGCTTTCAACCAAAGCCACTTCACAGAGCAGCTGCCAGATTTATCCTCAAGTGCAGCCTGCCTTTAGCAGCTTAATTATCTTATCAGCTTCAGCATCACAAAGTTATCTACAGACACCTGTGGGAAAGAGACAGTCTTGGGAAAAGGGCATTATCCTTCCTTTCAGGTCTGACCTCAGATCTTCTTCCCAAGCCTGAATATTTGTTATGACACCAATTTCAAACCTTTGTAATAACTTACTGTGATAGAGGAGACAAGCACCCAGAGCTCACACCCTTCCCAGGGCCAGGAGTTTCATGAGCCCTGGAAACCAGCCAGCCATGTCCTCCCTGCCTCCAGTGGCTGCTGAAATATCTCTGCTACCTGCATCAACCAGCTGGCAAAGGGTTTTTAAAGACTCACTGGAGTAGCATGCTAATTTGTTGTGATAAAAACACAGGGGCAAATTCTGCTTTGTATGCACAGGGTGTGAGCACCATGGCCACCTGAAAGGGCATGCAGGTGCACCACCTGAGGTCAGGACAAGCAGCCACTGTGGTGCCTAGTACCTAAGCCAGGCACACACCGTGGGGAAAGGCTGGAACTGGAAGCAGCTGCTGCATCACTCCACAGGAGCTTGCAGCCTCCCTGCCCCCACTGTTGCTCTCTTGCTTGCTTCTGGAATACTAGAACGTTCTGGGAAATGTTATGTCTAAAGGACAAAGTAGGCAGCAGTTGGGGGGG
>NW_009954567.1:1794904-1802684 GCF_000747805.2 Chaetura pelagica | reverse complement strand
CCCCCCTTCCCTCTCCGGACCGCAGGGCTGGCGTTCCAGGCAGGCTCAGGTCCTGCAGCGGGGTCTGGTCCCGGGCAGGCAGAGCAGCGGCCTGCACATCTTGTCCTCTTTTATAGATCAGAGATCAGTGTTCGAGAAAGTACCACTGTCCAAATTAGCCAATTAGCACTGGCCAGGTACATACTCTGTCAGAGGCAGTTTTTAACCTATTGTCTATTTTTCTGCCAGTTGTCATAACCCTTATGCTATCTCCTTGCTGTGGACTTATCTGGTAGAACAAGAGGCCTGTTCCAGTTCGTCCTTGGCTAAATCAGTAAAAAGACAGCACTCTTGCTTTGCTGGCTTGAAAGGCATTTTGTTTAGTCTTATGTGGGGGAAGAGAAAATGGACCGTTCCCCACAGCACCTTTGGGAAAGGTGGGAGAAGGACTAGGAGACTTTGCAGTCTTTGGGCTTTATTTAAAGAGCTAAAGGGATGCTGGGGTTTGTCTGAAGAGCAGTCCTGCTCTACCAGCTTGCTCATCTCATAAATTAATTGCTTCATGTTCTTAAGGAAGCTTCTGCAACTCAGAATTGATACAAAATGCATCAGCGTTTTCTGTGTATTGCGAGAGCGAAGTAAGACTTTCTAAATCAAATTTTCATTAAGTCTTTGTTTGTGTACTTCTAATTCACTCACAGAGGAATACACTGTAGACAATCAAAGCAAAACAGATCCAAGCAACATATCTAGACTAAAGACAGCAGTACACAACAACCAGGTTGATATGGCATTAACATGGAGTTAATATGATCTTGATATGACACAGCGATGCCACCACCTCACATCACTAAATAAAGTGGTTTTACTAGCATTTAAGATAACACTTCAGTCTTAAAAAAAAAGTGTCTTGTCAATTTTCCACCAAATACTCTTTACAACAAGAACTGCAGGCAAAAGCTGTTTCTCAGAAAACAAAGTAGTAGGAATGGGTTCCTCCAAAGACACAGCCCGATTTCATGGTCTCAGTTGCTCCTCAAAGGGAAAGTAACCTGGCAAGCTTCTGCACTTCAGCAAGTAGAGAGCACAAAAGGAATTTCTATTCCTTTGTTATTTCAGCTGAAGCACAAAATAAATGCTAAGAATGAGTGAATGAATGCTATAACCTAGGTATTAATATTCCCATTTATGTCTTATTTTAAATGTGAAGTGCTCAAGAATAATCTTTAAGGCATATTTCTTTTGTCAGCATCAAAGATACATAAAGCCTGCCACAATCCCTCACACCAGGTTTGCTGTACTCAAGATCCTAATGACTTCTCAGAAGTTTTCTGTCTTTACCTTCAAATAGACTTCTAGAAAAAGCCATTCCTTTGGCCCAGCTGCTTCTTGATCACAGACAGACCCAAGCGTTTTTTGCACCTCAGTCTCCAATTCATCTTTGAACTTCTCATCAAATTACAAGGAGAAGGAAACCTAATTTGAAACTCAGCTCATCAGACCATTAGATAAAAATAATTTGTATTCTTTTCAGTTTCTATATTCTTTGTATGGTTTCCCAAAGCTGATACTGACTTCTAGCAGTGAAATATCTCTCAGCGTTTTGCCACACATTTTCCTTGAGAGCCTTTTAACTCTTTCATCCCTTCAAGTAAATAGTTTCCTTTTTAGACTTATATCTCTGCTTTGATAGATAGCATTCCTAGTTATTAGCCTTCCTTACAGTCAATGCAAGCAAGGAGTTCATGTTGGCAGGATGACTGCACACTCCTTACCAGATAAGTTGCTCTTTCATGAAGAATTTTTACTGCTTAGAACTTTGTCCAGCAAAATCCACAGTAAACTGGTGGGAAAACTTATCCCTCATATGTGATGCCAACATTATGCAACTATTAGGGAAGAAGGACGTTGTTATTTCACTTGATCTTACAGAATCCTGGCAACTTCTGACTCTAAAGTGTGAAAAAAGGCTTCAAAATATTCTCAGATGTTGATATAAGACCAGTATAATTCTGTGTACAGCTGATGCTTCACAGGGAATATGAGGGAGCATATGGTGTCATGCCTATCAAAACCTTTTTGCATCCCTATAACTTAGTCTCTGGTACAGGAACTAAGATTGCTTTACTGGCCTAGGCACTCTATTGCACTACTGTCCTACATCCAAAATGCCTTGTAGAAAAGTCAGGAAGAAAGCTTATACTTTTCATGCTACCTGCAGTTATTGTTTTACTGAAAAGCATAAAAGAAAGGGGAATCTTGGTATTTATATGGGCCCTGATGTATAAGCTTAGCCATCCAACTGATAATTTTTTCATTACTCCTCCCCCTCCCTTTTTCAAGACACCTGTCTGAAAGACCTTGTTTGTCCTTTGTTGCCTTTGTTTCTACTGCTCATTTCTAACAGTAACTGAATTTTTAGTAAGTTACTCAATGTCTGTGGAAGAATAAAACTTTGAATATGTTCGTATGTTGTAACTAAAATACCCTTGTAGTCTGAAATTGTCCACATGTGGTCATAAACTGAGTTATGCTCCATGTTTAGCAGGACTAGTATGACTGTTTACCAAAAAAATCTTAAAACCCTCTACCCAGACGAAAATATTAATTTTCATGCAAGGATTTGCATCAAATGCATTAGAACCAGAAATCAGAAAGCCAGGCATGGTTAACATGTTCCAGTTGCAGGTTAAGATTAAAACTAGGGGCTACAAGAATGACAGACTCTATGAGAATGGATTTATCTGTCACAGCTGTCCAGTCAAACAGCTTACGGGTAGCTCTCTGGAAAATAACATATTTTGCCACAAACAAGAAGAAAAATACCATCATTTTCCTTGAGACATTTGATGAAGAAAGTTTTCATGCCATAAAGCTAGTGTAAATTGTGCTATCATGGAAATGAAGGGTGGCAACTTGCACTGTGCGGCAACATGGACTGAGTGGTGTTTTGCTAGATACCAGCTATGGGGACCTGCCCAGATCTGAGAGATCTGGCTACCCTTACTGTTGTCTACCCAGGAGAAACACAGCTAGGAGCTCTGGTTTAATGTTCTTAATGAAGAAAAACACATTAGGTGGGTTGTGGGTTTTTTAAAAAAACTAATTTCTTATACTGCATTTCCCTGTTTTTCAGAGCTACATGTTTTTAGGGGCAGTGCAGAAGGATTACTCCCAGAGAAAGATTCCCTATTTTGCTAAAAAATTATATCCAAGTAATGTGTGATCCCATCATAGATGTATAAGCTTTAGAAAAGAATGTGTGAGGGTATCATGTTGCTCAGCTATTTTAAGACTTCCAGTTCCACAAAGACATCCTGCTTATAAAAAAGCATGTGCAGACAGCCTCATTTTTGCAACAGAGCCCACATCTAAAGACCAAGCTCAACTAAAGAGCACAAATGTGAAAACAAACTGCATCATTTCAAATAGATTCTGTGCTAAACACCTGACATTTTTACCAGTGTGAGTACACTGAAATCAGATGTCAAATGAGGAGGTGCAGAACCAGACCATAGAAATACTTGTCCCTCAATATATAGTGTGTTCTTGTGTATACTATTGTATTTTCCAGGTAGGGAATATGCAAACAGAGCTAATTTTATGTTGGAGTGGCTGCTATTGTATTCTCTGATGCATAACAAGCAGACACTAACATAGCAGCTCAGCTGACAGGCAGAACAGGTTTCAATATGCTGTTCCAGAGCTTTCTGGCACAAAATTAGCTGTTTGTGAAGTGAGGGAAAAACACAAAGAAACAAAGTTCTTCTGTTACGAGATTTCAGCTGTCAGTCCTGACACAAAACATGATTTCTGCATTCACTTACGGAACTTTTGCCAAAAGACTGCAGATCTTACAGTCCTGACAATGTGCAAGAATCCACTTAGCAAAGGTTTTCTGCAGGAGAGGGCTTCAGATTTTACCCAGAAGGATAATATTTTATATGAGTGCTCATTCTTTCTGAACACACGTCACAAAGAGCAACTCAGAGATAAGCAACACAGCAAGTTAGACTATAGTCTTGAGAAACCCCTCGTTAAGGAATACTTCTAAGATGCAGTACAGCTTATTTTGCTGTATGGTGCTGTCTCAAACTCCCAGTCCTTTGGGCATAAAACTCTGTATCCATTAATTGTGGGTTCAAAGCACATTCCTATGCACATGCTGGCCTGAGATAAGGGAAGTGATGCATTCTGAGCAATGTCCAAGTGCTGATTTCTCATCTCAAAAATGGCCAAGCCCATGCACCTGTGCTTGGTTTTGGATTGGGATGTTTACAGCATGAACTGTGATAGATGTCATGCTCCAAGTCTGAAAAGGTTAATACTACCATGTTATCATCACACCAGGTCCCATCCAATATACCCTACCATTGCGTTTCACCTCTCTCAGCAGCTAATTAGCTTGGCCTCAAGTACTGCACTGACATGTTCTGTACTGGCTTCCTCTAGTAACCAGGGTTCATAAGTATACCAGGCCCTATTTTTGCTGCTCCTCTTATGGCCTCCATTCACACCTCTGCACTTCCCAGCAAGGCAGGTGACACCAGTTTGACATTCACCCTCCAACACCCTGTGGCCCCTTCACAATTTATTCTAGCTGTCCTAGGCAGCTTACCAGGCTGCCTAGCAAAGCAGCTGAGGGAAGGCACTTCCTGAGATAATGTGGACACAAGGCAAAAGGAGGGCATTGCTGCTGACTACCTTACTCCCATTAGCTCTGAGGTATCTTTGCCACCACAATGACAGGAGAGCAGGAACCAGAACACAGCTTTGGCATGAAGAGCAACAGAAGCAACGAATGAGTACAGGAGGAAGAAGTTTATAAAACTGGCAAGAGAGAAAGGAAAATTCCCGAGAATCATATCATAGAGTCATAGAATGGCTGGGACTGAAAGGGACATAAAAGATCGTCTACTTCCAACCCCCCTATATGGAAAAGGGCACCTTCCACTATACCAGATTGCTCAAAGCCACATTCAACCTGAGCTTGAACACTTCCAGTCTCCTTGGGCAACCTGTTCCAGTGTCTCACCACCCTCACAGGAGAGAATTTCTTCCTAATGTCTGACCCAAATCTACCCTTTTCCAGCTTAAAAACTTAACCCTTCATCCTATCACTACACATCTTGGTAAGAATTCCCTCCCCAGCTTTTCTGCAGTCCCTTTGGGTACTGGAAGGCCACTATAAGGTCTCTCTGGAGCCTTCTCTTTTCCAGGCTGAACAACACAACCCTCTCAGCCTGTCTTCTTAGAGAGGAGCTCCAGCACACTTCTTATCTTTGTGGCCCTCCTCTGGACTCGCTTCAGTAGGTCCATGACCTTCTTTTGTTGGGGGCTCCAGAAGTGGACACAGTACTCTAGGTGGGGTCTCACTAGAGAGGAGTAGATGGGGAGAATCACCTCCCTTGACCTGCTGGCCATGCTTCTTTTGATGCACTGTGGGATACAGTTGGGTTTCTGGCCTGCAAGCTTACATTGCCAACTCATGTTGAGCTCATCAACCAAACCTCCCAAGATTTTCTCCTCAGGGCTGTTCTCAGTCCATTCTCCCCCCAGCCTGTATTTGTGTTCGAGATTGCCCTGACCCAGGTGCAGGATATTTTACTTAGCCTTGTTGAACTTCATGAGGTTGTCATGGACCCACTTCTCCAGCCTGCCAAGGCCTGTGTGGATGGCATCCCCTGCCTCCACACTGTTGACACCACAAAGCTTGGTGTCGTCAGCAGACCTGGTTAGAGTGCACTCGATCCCACTGTCCGTGTTGCTGACAAAGGTGTTAAACAGCTCCAGTCCCAGTCATAAGTGTTCTCCATAAGGACATCAAGCCATTGATCACTCTCTCTGAGTGCGACAATCCAGCCTGTTCCTTATCCACCGGGTGGTCCATCCATCAAATCCATATCCTTCCCAGTGTGAGACCAGGATGTCATGCAGAACAGTGTCAAAAGCTTTGCACGAGTCCAGGCAGGGTCATCACTGCTTATTCATTAACATTCTTCCAGTACCTGAAGGAGCTACAGGAAAGGTGGGGAGGGACTTTTCACCGGTGATAGGATGAAGGCTAATGCTTTTAAACTGAGAGAGGGGAGATTTAACTTCGATGTTGGAAGAAATTCTTCACCATGAGGGTAGTGAAGCACTTTAATGGTTTGCCCAGGGAGGCTGTGGATGTGCCCTCCATGGAGGTGTTTAAGGCCAGGCTGGATTAGGCTTTGTGCAGCCTAGTCAGGTGATAGGGGTTCCTGCTCATAGCAAGGAGGTTGGAACCTGGTGATCTTTAAGGCCCCTTTCAAACCTAACTTTATAAAATTCCATGATTCTAAGGCAGCAGGCAACAGGCTCAAATCTCTCCGTTTCAGGATTTATTTCACTTGTCTTCATTGCAATTTGGTTAACAATCAATTGCAGATAACTTTTTATGTGGATTGGAGGAATAGGAATTTCAGGTCACTACCTACACGAGCTTTACATAGTCAAATAATTCTTCATAGCATTTGAAAAAAAGCCAAGGTAGCACACATGTTTACAGAGCCTGCTGATCACAGAGCATTTCAGCCTTACTCAAGGGAAAGATAAGATGCAATTGTGCATGTTTTTACTTCCAGTTTCTAGATTTGTAAAATGTAAACCACACTCAAGGATCTGGGCTGCTTGTTTATAAAGCACTAGCTATAAAATCTTATTCAATTGCCCTGTTTTGAATTCAACATGTATCTAACTAAAGCATAAATTTCTAGCTGAAGATTACCTCCTGTAAAAATAAACAGTATAATTTTTAAGACATGAAATTTTCCATTCTCACCCTTCATTTTTTTGCTGTTTTCTTTCCATGACATAAATGTGTAACATACAGGCAAATTATTTGAAGATACTTAAAAATTTTAATAAATCACTTATCTGCCCTCTTTTGCTCAGTTAAGTAGACTGAGGTATTTGAAGCTGTTCACTGACAGGGCCCTCAGCCCTCCAATGGCTTTTGTGGCTTTGTCAACACCATTGTCAGCTTGTTTCTGCATTTTAGGCAGACTCTATACGTGCATACCATATTGCAGCACTGGCGCTCCTTCTCCCTTCCCTCCTCGTCTTCATTGCACTTCCAATGACTGCATCAGCCTCCCTTACCCTAGGAATTGATGAAGACATAGGAGCTGGATGGAGGAATCAAGATTAAAGCTCATCCAATCTTCATAACACAAAACCATTTCAATTACAGTATGAGAATGTTTACATCTACATCATTGATGAAAACACAGAATAAGGTAAAGCTTCATAATAATCTAGAATATGGATCACACTGGAAATATTTCCATTTGGTGAAGTTTCCTTTTTGGTCCAACTTTTAATTCATGTACTACTTCCTACACAAAGCATGACTTCTTCATAACTGTAAAGAATACTTCATACCACTCAAGTAAAGACTAGCCAAGACAGGTTTTTCAAGATTCTTTGCCTGATTCATCCAGTATGGCCTATTTAAAACCAAGGAAAAATAAATAATTTCTAACATGAGTTCTTAAGACATTCCCAATTTATTGCCAATAAACTGTGAGGGATTTTTCTATCTCTTTATGACCTACATATATCATCCTGACTCTTTCCAAAGAGAACAAATAAGCCAACTGACAAAACACAAGAGAAGAGTAAAAATCATGTATGATTTTCCTGTTTTCCCTTCATCTGCTTTTAAACTGAGCTAACTAATAGAGAAAAAACCCACAACTGTGTCAACAAGTTAAGATTCTCTTTTTATTGAAATACAAAGCAACTCCACTGAAGATAATTGAGCCGGGGGGGGGGG
>NW_009954567.1:1764622-1794859 GCF_000747805.2 Chaetura pelagica | reverse complement strand
GGGGGGGGGGAATCACAAAAAAATTCAACCCTAGGTTTGGATTTTTTACATATTCTTTTTAGTATTCTTTCTTTGCACAAACATCCAATCAAGAAATGGGTTCTCTTTGCACAGATACTTGTGGAAATTGAACTTTGGGCTTAACACATAGTTCATTGGAAACATTTCTTACATGGAAATTGGTATGGTTTCTTTCCAAAAGCTATGAACTGAATCCTGCTAGCAAGTTGGGATGTAGTTAGGATTTTTAGTTAACATTAGTATTGGTCAAAACCAAGCCTCTTCAATGGAAGATAGTCTCTTTGAGGTCAATATTTAGATTAATTTTGTGTTCATGGAGCTGCCAGGCACAAAAGCAGGTAAAACTACTACACAGTTTAAGGTCAGTGGATCTCACTAAGCAAGGATCTTACTGCAGCTATCCAAGTACATCACCAGCTACAAGACATATTACACCCAAAGTGTATTAAGAGGTGCATGGCACAAACAGGAAAATATTACAGAACATTGCATTTAATATGTGCCTCAACGTGTTCATCACATGTATTTCGTATGACTTGCTACCTGTGAGAACACAATTACTTGCACTATTTCTGCAAAGTCTTCTAAGAACCCTGGAACGGATGCATTTCCATGAGATACAATGCCCATGCAAAACAGCTTTCTAGTATGATGCACACCACCAGACAAATTTTTTGTAATCCAGTAAGCCAAACAAGTATCTGAACACACCTTACACAGATGCATGTACTTCACAAGACAAGAGCAGATTAATTTTAAAAGTCACTCTGCCTGTACTATCTCAAGCTATATACAGGCCCCTTCCCTACCAATCCCCAGTCAGAGCAGGTTTGTGTGCTTCATTGCTCCCCTGCCCTGTATGAGGGTGTGTGCAACCCCTGCCAGCCATTCACGTGCAGGTAAGGGCTGGTCTCCCAGGGCATGGGTTTGCAGTGGGTGAGCTGAGCCATGCCTGAGCAGATCTTTTTTAATCCCAATGGCACAAGCTGTGCAAGCCTCTGCCATGCAGAGCACAAACGTAGCCTCTGAGTCTTCCCCGCCACCAGTAGCTCCACAGAGGCCTTTTACCCAGCTCAGTACCTCCAGACCAATAGCTCCAACTACAGCCATAGGCACATAGAAGCCCCATATTGGCATTTCTGAACACTATATAGATCATCAAGCTGTGGTCACAGCTTGAAACTGTTGCAGCCACATGCCACAAGTTGCTGAACTGGCACAAAATCACTCTTGCCACTGTAAACTTGTTCTGAAACATCTGAAAGAATAACAACTTTACCCCAAAAAACCTTGTCAGCTCAGGTATATCCAATATCCTCATGCCAGCAAACAGCCAGCAGAGATTTTATGCACACAGGCTAGAGCAAAAGAAATGCAGTGGGCTGCTTGCTTCTGTTTCAGATCCCATCTGGCTGCCAGGTGCTCAGAAACACACAACTTAGTATATAGGAATATTGAACTACTGGCAGTCCCCAAGCTGCTGTGAAACCACAACCTCCTTCCTTATTGTGGGTCCATGACTTCTAGAACAGATGTTCCACCTGATTCCTCTCATTCCTCTGCTGATACCAGTCAAAGGCAAGAAGATTTTTTCCAAACAATATGTAGCCTTTGTACACTGTATAGTCGAACGGTCATGTATAAGGTCTCAATCTACATAATCATTTAAAAATATAGAAATAGTGACATTTCCTGCAGTTCTTCCACTGAATAGATTAATTCTATATTTATTTGCACTTATGAAAGATTGTGAAGAGGAAAAAAAAAGGAGAGGTACTTTAAAAAAATCACTCACAGATGACTACTCTTATTCCCCACCCCGCAAAAATTAGGCAAAGAAAAAGAAACAAGTTATTTCCCTTTTGCTGAGTCCCTGCCTCTCACTTTCCATACATACGTTCTCTTGCATTGGACAAGACTTAAGTGTTTTCTAAAAAGCCTTTATATTAAAAATAGAATCATAGCGTCATGGAACGTTTTGGGTTGGAAGACACCTTAAAGATCATCTAGTTCCAGCTTCCCTTGGGAGGGACCCCTTCCACTAGACCAAGTTTCGCCAAGCCCCATCCAGTCTGGCCTTGAACATTTCCATGGCATCCACAACTTCCCTGGGCAACGTCTTCCAGTGTCTCACCACCCTCACAGGAAAGAATTTCTTCTTAATGTCTAATCTAAATCTACTCTTTTTCACTTTAAAACTGTTACCTCTTCTCCTGTCAGTAAGTTCTCTGAGTCCTAGACACTTTGTTTTCAAAGCTTTTAAAAAATGGTTATTTTCAGACCTGGGAAACTACAGGCTGGTCAGTCTCACCTCTGTGCCCAGCAAGATCATGGAGCAGATCCTCCTAGAAAGTCTGCTAAGGCACATGGAAAATAAAGAGGTGGCAGGTGACAGCCAACATGGCTTCAGTAAGGGCAGGTCATACCTGACCAATCTGGTGACCTTCTACAGCAAGGCTACAGAGATGGTGGATGGTGGCAGAGCAACTGATGTCATCTGCCTGGATTTGTGCAAGGTGTTTGACACTGTCCCACATGACATCTTGGTCTCCAAACTGACAAGGCATGGATTTGACAGATGGACCACTGGGTGGATAAGAGATTGGCTGAGTGGCCAAACCCAGAGAGTTGTGGTCAATGGCTCAATGTCCAAATGGAGGCAGGTGACGAGTGGTGTCCCTCAGGGGTCAGTACTGGGACCAGGGCTGTTTAACATCTTTGTTGGAGACACGCACAATGGGATTGAGTGTATCCTCAGCAAATTTGCTGATGGTACCAAGCTCTGTGGAGTAGTTGACACTCAGATGATACCAAGCTGTGAGGTGTGGTTGACACTCAAGTGGGAAGGGATGCCATCAAGATGGACCTTGGTAGGCTTGAGAGGTGGGCTAACTCTGCTCCTCTTTTCTCTCTCTGCTCTCAGGTCTTACGTCAGTTCTTTCATATATTAATTACAGAGGTGAATCTATTGGCCTGGCCTTGGTCACCTTAGCCAGGGGAGCTTTTAGTGACTTCATACAGGAGCAACCCCTGGGCCCCCTCCTCTACTACCAAAACTATGCCAGAAGCAAACCATCACAGTTGTAGATTCATAGAGTTGTCAGGGCTGGAAGGGACCTCTGAAGATCCAATTCCCCTCCTAGAGCAGAATCATCTACAGTAGATCACACAGGAATATGTGCAGACTGTTTTTGGAAGTCTCCAGAGAATGAGACTCCACAAATTCTCGGGGCAGCATATTCCAGTCCTCTGTTACTCTCACAATAAAGAATTTTTTCCTCATGTTTAACTTCGCTTTTTACACATTTGTAAGTATTCATGAGATCACCCCTCAGTCTCCTCCAGGTTAAACAGACTCAGTTCTCTCAGCCTTTCCTCATAGGGCAGATGCTTCATCCCTCAAATCATTGTTGTGGCCCTGTGCTGGACTCTCTGCAGTGGTTCCTCACCCTTCATGAACTGAGGAGCCCAGAAATGGATACAGTACTCCAGATGTGGCCTTACCAGGGCAGGGAAGAGGGGGAGGATGACCTCCTTTGACCTACAGGATATGCTATTCTTAATGCACTCAGGAAGCCATTGGCCTTCTTGGCTGCAAATACACATTGTCATCTTATGGTCTGCCTGTTGTCCATCAAGACCCCGAGATCCTTCTTTCCAAAGCTGCTCTCCAACAGGTCAGCCCCCAGCCTGTATTTATGTGTGGGGTTGTTCCTTCCAAGGTGCAGTACCCTACACTTGTACTTGTTGAATTTCATTGTGTTTCTCCCTGCCCAACTCTCCAGCCTGTCCAGGTCACTCTGGATGGCAGCACAGCCTTTTGGTGTGTCAGCCACCTCTCCCAGTTTTGTATCTTCAGCAAACTTGCTGATGGTGCTCTCCATCCCTTCATCCAGGTCATTAATGAATATATTGAGCAGGGCTGGACCCAGTACAAACTTTTGAAGGACCCAACTAGACACTAGACTCTGGCCCACTTACCACAACTCTCTGAGCTCTGTCCTTCAGCCAATTGCCAATCCACCTCACTGTCCTATCATCCAATGCACAATTCTTGAGTTTGGCTCTGAGGATGCTGTGGGAGACAGTGTCAAAAGCCTTCCTGAAATCAAGGTAGATCACATCCACTCATCTGTCCATCCAGTTATGCCACCATACAGTGCTGTCAAATTGGTCAAGCAAGACTGCTCTTTGATGAAACCATGCTGACTACTCCTGATGACCCTTTTCCCCAGCATGCTTTGAAATGGCACCAAGAATGTGTTGATGGAACTGTACCTCTCCCAGTTACATGCACAATCTTAACGATAGCAGTATTAGCAGGCTGCATTTTAATAAACTGAAATGATGCTAATTTTCCTTAATAATTATTAACATGGCTAAATAAGAGCACCTTTGACTGTCAAGAGGGAACCCGAGACACTTCTATGTTTAAACATAATCAGACTAAAAAGATCATTATTTGAGGGGTTTTTTGTTTTGTTATTTAAAAAAAAAACAACAACCAAAAAAAAAAAAAGCATGAGCTTTGCATTTCACAGTTGCATTTTGTGTTTTGTATTCCTGCAAGCACTATAGCACTATTGAATGGCAATGAGCCTGTGAAGGAGGAGCTTGTTTTTCTCTCTTCAGTAGCAATTGCAGTCAGGAGCTACACCAAGGAACAAGTTAAAAACCATTGAACTATAGGCACCAACTGAACAAGCGAGGATAAAAGTAATGAAATTAGTGTCATATTGGCCACAGTAAATCAGTTATCAAATTAAGTCATACACAGGACCACTGGCTCCACTCTAGCTTTTTCATTTGGTTACTGGTGCTGTCTTTGCTAATGTTACAGCAGCAACAGAGATATTTGCCTCACTCAAGCTGCTGGAGGGCTTGGAGAGAAGACAAGAAGCAACAAATCTGTAGTAGTCAAGGGTGTATAGGTGGATGCCTGAACAGACACAGGCTGTACCACCCAGCCAACTCTTGTTCTGCAGCATCATGAGGACACAAAAAAGTAATTCTAATTAAACAAGTTTTAAAACAGAAATAGGGGAGATAACTCTGGAAGAATCCAGCAGATTTTCTACTCCAGCAAACACACTCCTGTCAAAGTTGCAGGGTCTAGGGTTTGTTGAAGTGACAAGCAGCTGCCAGTGTGATGTTACAGCAGCTGCTACAGCAGGAGAGGCATTACAGCAGGAGAGGTGCTGCAGAAGCTTTTAGAGGAGTCACAACTGCAAACCCTGCTGCTCTCTTTGCACTGTTCTCCTGCACCTTCATCCAGCACTCTCGGGTGCTTTGTTAAGGTTATTAGAGGATACTTTCATCTTTTTTTGTCCCTTTGACTTTCAGTATCTCTTTCCAGACCTATTACCCATGAAACTGTCTAATCTGAACTTGAATAAGCTAATGCCATCTGCTTCTACGGTCTCCGTAAATATTAAATTCAGAAGTTCATTACCCACACACTGGAGTGTTTTTATCCTATTTAAACTTGTGTCTTATCAATTTCAATGAGCATCTCTAGTCTCAGTGCTGAGAGATCTGGTTCTGTGGTAGGTTTGTCCACCTCCTTTTTATCTCATAGTCTTGAGGCATAGCCCTCCAGCTTCTTCCTCTCCAAGATGACAATTTTTTTTAATATCAAGCATTTTAATATCTCCTTACAAGGTACTGATCTTAATTGCTGGCTTCCTCAAAGTCCTTCCTGTGATGTGGAGACTGGAATTGCACACAGGACTTACGATATGCACATACGAAGTAAAATGATGTGGTTTTCATTGTTCTTATCAGCCTTCCAATTATGACCAATATTTTCTCGGGTTTTCTTGGCTAACGCTACTGTGTATCAAAGAAAAATTGTGGAGAGCCCTCAATAATGACTCCAATGTCTCTTTTCAAGTTCAGCATCATGTAGGCATGGTTAAGATTGTTTTTCCCTAGGTGCATGACTTTATATTCCTCTACTTTGAAACTCATTTACTACCTTTTAAATTGCTTGCCTGTTTTTGCATTTGGAGTCCCATTTCATCAGCACATTTGATTACCTACAAGAGTTTAGTATCACCAATAGACATGGAGACTTTACTGTGCACTCCTCTACCCAACTCCCTGCTGATGCTATTTACAAAAATCTCTCCCTAGAAGCACTGATGCTGACTCTTCTCCATGATGGAAATTTAATATTAACCCTACTGAAGTCCTGCATTCCCCTGGACAGAACTGCTATAGGAAAGGAAGGTTTCCCCTTATCTCTCCAGATAAAACAGTACCTATACACACTGATGTTCTTCTCTGGTCATCATCAAGCTCTGTCCATGGAAAGTGCTCTGGTGAGAGTATTATAAACTCACACAGAGATTCAAGCAGTATAGAAAGAAAATAATTTCAAGGGGAATAGATAAACTAAAAAATTTCCCATAAAAATACACTAGTCAGTAAGGAGCTGAGAATTGTAATTTTTTATTATTTGTACAAATTCATTAGCTTAATGTCAAACTTCATTTAACATGAAACACTCTTGGAACAACATTTTTCAAGAGGTTACAAAAAGAAAATAAAGTTTATTGACTGCCAGTAGAAAATGGCTTAAGTCTTCACCATTTTCAGTTATAATAAGAATAGAAATAAAATTCATATTATCCAATAACAGAATGAGTAGTTGGACAAGGTTTTTATTGGTCTCACTTGTACCAAGATCACTTCCCCAGGGCAAACAGAAAACGGACTGTAGGTTTCCTTATGCTAGGTTCCAATGTCCCAACAGTGCTCAGCTCAGAAATCTACCTTACATCATGCTCAGATCCACAGAGATCCTGCTCCCTCAGTGCCCTAACAACACAGTACATCCCTGTATGTACTTTAGCATCTTGTCTAAGAATCAGATTGTTTTGTTCCCACGTCCCACCAGACAACTCAGAGAAGAGCTGGCAAGAGAATGTAGCCTTATAAATATTTTTTATACATTTAAAAATTCATAATAATAAATATTATTTACTCTGTCTCTCTCTTCCATTACTTCCCATTTGCTGTCATTGTGCTGTTAATGATGAAAGTGGAATAAAGACCTTACAGAGGACTTTAAGGTAGTTTTACTGCAGTACTACTATTCTCCAAGGTGGTTTTTTTAATGCAGTAAATGACAATGATAATTTTTCAGTATACCTGCAATTGTCTCACTGGGAATTCAAACTTATTTTTAACTAGCTGGCTTTAGCAGGGACAAAATATTGTGTTAAATTTACCAAATAGCTCGCAAGTATGGTGCCTACATGGTGTTTTTTTCAAGCACTATCCCAGGGCAAGCCATGTCACACAAGCTGGACAAGCAGCAGCATGACAACAGCACTTGCGTGTGTATTCCATGACAGGCTGTCAGTTCATAACTAAATCCTCATTATTAACTAATCTCTGAACTCTCACTGGCCTCACTTGCACTGCCCTGTCTTGTAGTTCTGTCTCCCATACCAGCAGGGCTGAAAAACACTCTTTACAAGGCAGAAATAGTTTATAGCACCTAAATCCTCAGCAGAAATACTGGGCTTCCCAGCAGTGCCTGAAATAAAATTGCACCTGTGTGTATGGCATCTTCTTTCCATGGCAGTCCTTCACCTCGTGGCTGCTGTGATTCCTTGCTAGGACAGCACAGGGAGAGTTGTGCTCCTGATTGCCATGATTTGAGCACTTCATCTTCCATTCAACAGCACCATAATTCTGAGCAGCAGCAGTGAGGGAAGCTCAGGCTGCAGACATTTGCAAGTGCATCCAGCAAACTGCACATCTGCAGTAAGCAAACTTCCTCCTCATGTTTATAAACTCAGAGCAGAGAAAAGGTCAGCCAGGTTTCAACCTGGACATGGAGATCTGATTTACTGCTCAAAGCACTAATAAAGAGAATTGGTAGGAATGGTCAGGGTAATTTTCTAATTTCCTTGGGTCTCTGCTTCATATAGCAGAGAGATGAGTTAGCAACACAGTACAAGTTCTAGACATGTGCTCTTAAACAACAGAATTAATAGATAACACGATTAGTGGAGATAAGTAAACACAATATGTTTCAAAAATAATCTCTTAAGGGCTCTACCAGCTAAATTTAAACTATCTTACAAGGATAGCCTGACTACAACAGCAGCAGATTAAACATGTACAGTTTGTTGTAAGCTTAAGGGCTCAACTATGCAATCTGTGTTTGAATTGAAATTTAATTCTCTTTTGACGTAGAAGGTTGGGACAAAGCCTTCTGTACCATGTAAGCTCTGCACAGGAAGCCAAAGAGTAATTGATGTGTTGAATAGCCAAGATAAGCCAAGGCAGACCTGGTGGCCATGCCTTTGGCAACCAGCTTCAAGGTCTCTGGAGAGCAGGACAAAGATGCAGATACATCATCCTTGTCTCAGTGCCAGTGGCAACTGTGCAACCTCCTGGCCTCATTAGCGAGATTGGGAAGGCTGTTTTAACAAAGATTTCCTTATGAATTGCCATTTATGCCCATGTGATTTCAAGCATATGTGCATAACTTATAACAACCAGTCATGCTAGGGTCATGCCATTTAAACTAGGCCCAAGACACAGATGCTCAGATGCTCCAGGCACCACACACAAGGCTTCTGTGTGCAAGATGAGAGCTTGACTCCAGCCCTTCCATTGGGATGTGAATATTAAGTACTTGGAGATACTAAAACTAACTCTAATAAGGGCTCAGGGAATTCACTTATGCCTAATTCAGCCTAATTTTCAGTTGTAAGAAGGGCACTGAGGGCTCAGCACACACTTGCATGCCAGCCTAGAACATCCTGTAACAGTTGACGAGTAAAGTTTCAGACAGGGGAGGGACCATCCAATCCTACCATCAGCAACCCTGCCTGCCCCCAGCTGGTTCCTTTCAGCCCAAGAGAAAAGGGTGGCTCTTCCTCTCAAGCTGGTAGCTGTTCCAATCCTACAATTCAAAACCAGGGTCTCAGGCTGCCCTGAGGACTGCTGGCTGCACACTTCATTGTCTTGCCAGTATCGGATGGCTGTGTGGTATTTAACTTCCTTATCTTTCCTGAGGCCACTTAATTTTTTTAGGTATTTGCTTTCGTCTTGATAATAAATACTTCTTTTCTTCCTTTTCTTAGTGTATGCAATAGACCCAGTGCTAACAGCTGCCTGCACACCAGTGTTTGTGCAGTCTCCAACCCTGCACTTGCTTAATCCTCTAAACACCCTCTGAGATTTGATAAGCGAGGATAATTGGCCCATTTTAACAGTAAGAAAAAAACATGTCAGACCACAAACTCTTTCCTGATGGAGGGGGCACCATGTCAAACAGGATGCTGTTGATGTCACCCATGTGAGGAATGAATGACAGGTGTCAGCTTGCCATCTTCCCTGAGCTAAACCTCTCTTGGGGTCATTTTTCTTTACCCATTGGACACATGTACGGTGATTGGACAGTTCTCAGTGATAATTCCCCAAGCCTTAGCATTCAGCTAAGCAAGGAAGCTGATTTACTACAGGTGTGAATGTATTCAGCACAGAACAAAGTGGAATAACACACGTCAGACATTGTCAGCAAGAGAGAGGAAAGGAGGAGAGATAAGGTTGAGATCAGGCACCTATGAAAAATGGCTGGGTTTTGTATAAAACTACTGTATACATGTATCATATCACCATAACTACTGTGGAAGAAGTTACTTTGATGGAAGAAGTGACTTTAACAGGAAGATTTTAAATTGTGACATTTACTGGCAAGGTGCTAGTAATTAATGTATCCCCATAAAAGCTGTTATTTTTTAACTAGTGCCATGCTGGAGCCCTACTTTCCATATTTTCTGCAACTCCTGTCAGCTCTGAGGGGAAGTGCAGTGTGCCTCTCAAGCAAGGCAAACTGGAGGCACAGAAATGCAGAAGGGGCATGAAGAGGCTGGTCCCTGCCTTGAGAGGCAGCCCCATCTTGCACCTCTCATTTTGCCAGAGAGAAGGAATGCCTGAGAAGAAAGGGAGAGAGGCTTTTTACCTCCTTTGTCCTTGCTTTTGCTCAGGCCTCCACAAATGCGAGAGGTATTGTTTGAGCTCCATGAAGACCAAAATTGCCATAAAACAAAGTCAAAACAACCAGAAAAAAACAAAAAGCAAGGACATAGTATATTTCAAAGTAAGCAAAACCTTAAAAAAAATTAAAATTCAGCACTCAGAGTGCCGAAATACCTGTTGCTGAAGCTAAACACAGGTCTAATAAACAAAGGTTTTTACAAAAGAGCAAATCAACATGTCTTGTTTTTCAGGACCTAGCAGGGTCAGAGCATTATAAACAAAAGAGACCACATAAGTGGCTTTATAGCTTCCATATTAAAATCATAGAATCATAGAGTCATAGAATGTCTTGGGTCGGAAGGGACCTCTAAAGCTTATCTAGTCCAACCCTCTACAATAAGCAGGAACATCTCCAACTAGAACAGATTACTCAGAGCCCTATCAAGCCTGACCTTGACTGTCTCCAGGGATGGGGTGGCAACCTGTGCCAGTGATCCACCACCTTCATACTAAAGAACTTTTTCCTTATGTCCAACCTAAATCTACCTTTTTCTAGCTTAAACCATTAATTCCTGTGCTATCGTTACATACTCTTGTGAACAGGTCTTCCCCAGACTTCTTATAGGCACCTTTCAGGTGCTGGAAGGTCACTATAAAATCCCCCCATAGTCTTCCCTTCTCCAGGCTGAACAACCCCAACTCCCTCAGCCTGTCCTCGTAAGAGAGGTGCTCCAGCCCTCAGACCACTTTTGTGACCCTTCTCTGGACACGTTCCAACAGGTCCAAATCCTTCTTGTGCTAGGGGCTCCAGAGCTGGACACAGTACTCCAGGTGAGGTCTCACAGGAGCAGAGCAGAGAGGAAGAATCACCTCCCTTGATCTGCTGGCCACACTTCTATTTATGCAGCCCAGGATTCTGTTGGCATTCTGGGCTGCAGTTGCATGTTGATGGTTCATGACCAGTTTTTGATCCACTGGTATCCCCACGTCTTTCTCCACAGAGCTGCTCTTTAGCATGTTCCTTCTCTAGCATGTTTCTTCTAGCTGCTAGGATACATCTTTCAGTGAAATGATAGTTGTGAAGTGAAGTGAAGTGAAGTGAAGTGAAGTGAAGTGAAGTGAAGTGAAGTGAAGTGAAGTGAAGTGAAGTGAAGTGAAGTGAAGTGAAGTGAAGATTATCCCTTTATAAATGCAGACAGACCATAAAAAAAAAAAAAAAAAAAAAACAAAAACAAAAAAAAAAAAAAAAAAAAAAAAAAACAAAAAAAAAAAAACACAAACCAAAAAAAAACACCTCATTCTGAAGCTCTGACTGCTTATTCACACATAGAAGTTCTTGTCTATGGAAATTCTTTCATTTTGGATATTAGAGTTTATCAAAGTGATAAAATACTACTTTAGGTGTTAAGATATTTTAGTCAGAACAATATGTATGGTGCAAAATCTGTAGGATGACATTCAATGGTAAAAATAGGCTGGTAAAGATTTTGCAGGGGGAAAAAAAGCAAAACAGAACAACAAAAAAGCAACAATATGTTAGATTTGTGGCAGGCATTTGTTTCTGTTTCAATAAACACAAGATTCTGCTACAACAGGAAAGAAAAACATTCTACAAATGAATACATTGTCTTCCCCCAGGATTTTCTAAAGAAAAAAAAATTCACAACAAGATTTTGAAGAATCATCATAATAAAACATTAATATGAGAGAAACTTTACTCAAGTTGTTACAAGATTCAAAGAGTGCATCAGGAGAAGTTCTGCAGCCATATGGAGACCTAATGAACTTAAAAAAACCTTATGCTCATGGGTTTCTTTAACCTTCAGATATCACGGGACACATGCATCCTAACTGGGCTATTGTGTTCAGTTATTTCAGTGTCGTTTGGCTGACTTGAGTATGTGAAATGTATGTCTGATGAGACTGCTCCTGTGTATTGTAACTGATGGATTTAAACACAGGTGTAGGAAGTTCAACTACAATCCAGTCTCTGAAGTATTTGTAAATAAAATCCAACAACCTTTCACCTCCCTTTGTAAAAAGCAGCTATCAGACTCTTCTTCCTCAGTCCTAAAGTCATCTCTGCTGTAAGGCCACAAAGCAATATCTAGCCCTATGTTAGGGCTGTCATGTCTACAACAGTTCTTAACAGCATTTTGAGTATCCTGAAATGCTGCAATAAATGTTTTCTGTTTGAAGAGAAAAATATATTCTTCATCTTTGCAGCAGCCCTAATTCCCTTACATTCTAGAATTAATTCTGTTAATTATTACTTACGTCCCTCCACCAACCCATCCACAAGTCCATGCTGACACTCAGTAGCTCTTGTTTTATCAGCTGGTCTGCAACTGAGCAGAGCACACCAACGACCAAGACCAGCATGCCTTTTACAATGGCAACAATCACAGTTCTCTCTATAACTGTCTCTACAACTCTGCCTGTTTACATGGAAGAAATAATTACTCCACAGTCCTGGCCTTGGTTTGGTAGATGTACCGTTGTTTTATTATGAAGTACTGCTTTAAAGACTAAAAGTAATGAAGAATAAAGATAAACCAACAGTAAAAGTACTATAAAAGAATAATTTTCACCTGAATTATTATTCTACCCTGGTTCAAATTATATGATTGAAGAAGAAAATTTTGTCACAACACTGCCTTTTCTGTGGGAAATGGGAGAAATACCTGTCTTTTGAACCTGCATGCAGATCATTACATAGCCCACTGCTCCCACATACTTGTCTCCTACAGACAGACCAACTGTGTATGCATGGATATGAGGACGAAGGAAGGATAGGAAGCAGTAGGCAATGTATTGAGAGAAAAGTTTACACTGAGAATACTGTGTGCTACTGAGGAAGCCTCTGAGTTCTTCTTTATTCATTGCCCTTGGTAATGTTATTTCTAGAACTGAAGATCAAACCTTGAACACCCATAAGAACAAACCAAGCATAAGAATTCATAAGACCACTTGATCTAGAAGATTAATTTTGTACTGCTTGCTGAAGAGAGGCAAATAAATAGGTAAATAAATAAATAAGTGCAAGTTTTTTAAAAAGTAGAATTTTATGTGAACATTTTAAATAAAATTTGCCATTAGGAGAGCGACAAGAGATCAGGGACCTCAGCAGCCTGTATTCCTCATGACACAATATGAGCACCATTGAATGGTATCTGGCAGATAAGCCTTTGCTCTGAAGAAGTACTGCAGTACACTGTTAACAAAAACTGACTAGATCGATTACCAGCTTTGGTGACAGCAACAGCCCTTGGGCTCTTTCTCAGTTATCTTTTGGCAAGATGCTAAGAGTGTCCCTGATGGCCATGCAAAGTCAGGTATGCCTGTTTTCCTGACACACATAATGGAGTAGAGCTGCCTGCAGAAGGTATTTTCCACAGTGGGCTAGAGGCAGTACAAAACTCTTCTTTCTTTGACTCTTCCTTGGTTTCTTCTATATCCTACAGGCAAAGGCAATGAGTGGTAACTGTCCTAGGGTACTGGAGTGTTGTCAGATAGTAAGGATGCCAGTTACTATGTAGCAAGTTACTATGTAGCACCTGTCCATGCCAAAATCCAACTCTAGATCTGGGCTTCCAGAAAACTGGGATTTTACCTTAGTCACCTAATGGTGCTTATTCCTATTCACGTGGAGGACGGGCTTACCTACCTAAGGCACAATAGGCAGGTGGCTAGTGCCATAACAGCCAGCCACAGCATACATCTCTGTCCTTGAAACAGGCATATGTCACTCAAGTCACTAACGCACAGATAAATTTGTCCAAAAAGAGGGGAATCTGCAGTTCTGAGGACAACGTGGCTGATCACAGAAAAAGGAGATGACTTACAAAAAAATGGTGTGGAAGACTGTGCAGCATGAAAAACAGTATTTAAACTTCAAATAATTCTGAGAAGAAGTGGCTGCACTTTGACCTAATTTAATGCAAACATTTCTGTAGTATTTCTAATTATAAACATTAACCTTTGTTTTCACTTCTAGAAAGGTGGTTCTTCTTACAAGTAAGCTATTGTGCATTAATTACAACCTAGTAATCAAACCACAGAACCTGCAAGCCTGTGAAATATCAGTTAGACACAACATTATTTAATAGTTTGCCCCAAAAAGTAATTTAAATGCATTACCCCTACCAGGATTTTGTGATGGTAGTGTGACTCCATGGGAATAACAGGATACAAGGGGGAAAATACAATTTTTTTCCCTGCTAAAGATTAATATCTTTAGAAACATGACAAGACAGACAGGTTTAAGAATCTGAGAAACTTGATAAGCTACATGGGTCCACATAAAAAAATTTGTATGTCATTTGTTCATAAAGTAAATGATTCTGTCTGCAATAGGGAAAAAATGTTAAGTTCAAAGGAGAAATATGAACTTGGGGGGGAGGGGAAAGTTTAAAAAAAGAAAGTGAAGTGACCCAAGTGATGAACTGAGTGATTATAGTAATGTGCCTTTTTTTTTTTTTTTTCCCCCCAAACTAGAAGAGAAAATAAGAATAAAATTTATGGTTTCATCTGTTAAGTCTTTTGTTTCATGAAAAGGTTAAAAACCTGAGCTTCTAGCTCCAGCTGCAATACAGAGCCCTTCGCCACTGAGCCAGAGCCTGCACAAAATCATGTCAAGAATATTTGTGGAGCAAACAGCTTTACATGTGTTTCCCTAAGCAGGCTAAATTTCAGCTGGAGAGGAAGATCAAAGAGCATCAAGGAGCAGGTTATTGCTGTCTCTTGTTTCCCACCCGGCTTCAAAGGGCAGGGCTGCACAGCACAGCAGGAGACGGCTGCTCATAGGCTGCGTGGGAGCAGCTTCTGTGTTCCACTGCCTCCACGAGCTTTGCATCAAGAATGTTGGAACAGAAGAAAACTCCAGCCACACAACTGTCTGAGCAGATGAAAGACAAATCCATGTGTTCTTCTTGGAGGCCAGGTCTGGGGTCTCTGGCAACCATTCTCCACCTTGCAGTTGAGTGGATTTCAGGACTCCCATCCCCAGCCAACAATGTTTCTGTCACTCTCATGCCTAATCTGCTGCTCAGCCATAAACATTATTCCTGTCCATTGCCCTCTGTATCACAAGTTATTCCCTGTATTTGTACTGTCCTTCTCTCTTAGCCCATCTTCCCATGTGCATACAATCCCCGTTTACTTTCTTTCTCCAAGTGCCCCTCCCACCTCTCCTTTGACTGCAGAAGGTGGGACTGGGCAGGTGAGGGTGGTGGAAAATAACATTTGTGACGTTAGCATAGCCACACCAAACTAAAGAATCACAATTTATTTATTTTGTAACAATGGACAGCCTTTTTGAACACTAAATTAACACCCTGAAATGCTGAATGTGATGGTAAGCCTTAAAGGCCACCAAAGCCCAGGTGAGTGTGGGTTGCCCAAGGAAAGAGCTTCCTTTCTCAAGGCAGGTGGGCTACAGACCCAAAGCAGCTTGTTGGACCAACTGGTGGCCCTCCACCACCTACGCTGGCAGTGCCACCAACACTGCCACACTCACTCTGCCTTTACTTCTTCTGGGGCTGATACAAAACATGGGAGAGAAAGAATTTTATGCAGCAGCACCTTTCCAACATCTGGACGTTTGTATTTTCTCTTTTAACATCAACTAGTAATAAAGAGTGCCAGCTTTTAACTATGGGCTGAAAGCGTGGAGGTGGAGAATTATTTTAATGCTAGACTAATGACCTGCTGTGTTTAAATTAAGCTACTTTATGGAATTCACAACTGGAAGGCAAATATACCTGCTGCCACAGTTAGCTTATTCCTGAGGTAATGGCATTGCTGGTAATGGAAACATTATTTTTTCCCATTCTCAAAATATTCCATGGAAAGCATTAAATAATTACAGGAAGAATAATATACTGTCCTTTTGGGCTTCAATTAAATTTTTCTTGGTCTTCTTTTTGTTTTCTTCTTTATATACAATTCTAGACATCAAAATCCAGAGGTTTTCCATCTCTACTGGAAAACCATTTTGGAAAGAAAACAAGAAATAGTTCTTAATCCTGGATTCAAAGGTTATTGTGCTGGGTCCCTGGTTTTCTGCTTCTATAAAGACAAACACACCCTATGTCAGCAGCCACATGGTTTCAAGATGACTGTGTAGGGTTTTTACAATGAAATAGCTGAGAGAAGAAAAAAATCTATTATTAAATGCCTAAGTTCTTAGAAAACACTTGTTGCTTCTAAAACCTTATATAATCACTGACATATGAAAAAGAAAACTTTGTGCAGAAAAAAATTTCCAATAGGTTGGACCTACAGAAACGTAGGTGCCACCCAGACACCACAGAACTCCCTTGAGATTTTTTGCAGGGATTCAACCTTCATATTTACAAATGTCAGGTAATTTTCACAGCCTCTTTGGGACTATGAGCTTTATTGCTCTCATTTCACAGATAGAGATCAGAAGATGTTAACAGATGCCTGACATCTGTCTTGTGCTTAACCTACATGCCATGACAATCACTTTAGGGAAAAAACATTTTAAAATGTAAATGTTCTTCACATAACATTTTAACTCCCCTGGGTATGAATCACAGTTCAAGTTAGTACAAAAGTAGACAGAAGAATAAGGATTCAAAGAAATTAAGGAAGCAAATAAATATGGTTGAATAAAGAGAAATACACATGATATTTTATTATATTTTCATGGGTTTTAAACAGCAGCATTAAGATCCAGCCATTAAAATTTAAAAAAAATAATAATAAAAAAATCACAAAAAAAAGTAACAACACCAAACAAACCAACCAAACAAAAAGCCCTGTATCAAATTGTCAAAGCTCAGAAAGCCATTTTCCTCCTCTAGTTCTGGGCTCTCAGCTTTGCTCCATACAGCTCGAAACAGGTCATTTTTCTAAGCACCCAATGGATATGACCGGTCCTATTTTTGGCTTGTATTTAAAAGACATTATTTTTTTCAAGTAGCAGTTGGAAAAACCTCTCTCATACTGTACTGGAACCCTACCTTCCCATTATTGTGATGAGATCTGTATGGGACATAGCAGCAGACTTGAGCTAATTCTGCCTGCCCCCCAAGTTCCTCTAACACCTGTGTAGCCACAAACCTCACTCAGCCCAACCTGCAGCTCTGCTGGGGACTCAGCTCTGCACTGCTTCCATCACTTCTGAACCAGCACCTGTCTTCTCATCCATCCTGCACATCATACACCCTCTGCTCTCACCTCTAACACTCTTGCACACAGAAGAGATGGGAAATCTGAACATGTGCCTCCTGCACTTCTGTCACAGGCTGCACACCCTGCCTACTCCCTGCATCTTAATTTTGTCACTTCTTTTACCTAACCTTGTAAGTTTGTTCATGCTATTGCCACTAAAACAACCCCTAGCATTTCTTCTTCAATTAAAACACCTCTCAGTCCTCCAGAACTTCTCCACAGCCTCACACTTCTGTTGCCCCACTTCCACACCAAATTTGTGCTTACCTCTTGTCTTGTTTCATAGAACCATAGGATCATAGGGCTTGGAAGGGACATCTGAAGATCATCAAGTCCAATCCACCTGCTGTAGTAGGAACACCTAGGGCAGATCCCATAAGAAGGCATCCAGATGGGTCTTGAAAGTCTCCAGAGGAGGCTCCACAGATTCTCTGGACAGCCTGTTCCAGTGCTCTGTCACCCACACAGTAAAGAAGTTCTTCCTCATGTTGAACTTCCTGCATTGCAACTTGGTGCCACTTCCCCTCTTCACAGGGCACCACTGAAAATAAGTTGGCCCATTCTTGACATCCACTCTTCAGATATTAACAACCTTAATAAGGCCCCCTCTCCGTCTTCTCTTCTCAAGACTAAACAGACCCAGGTCTCTTAGCCTTTCCTCATATGACAGATGTTCCAGTCTCTTCATCATCCTCCTAGCTCTCTGTTGGACTCTTTCCAGCATATCCCTGTCCCTCTTGAACTGGGGAGCCCAGTACTGGACACAACACTCCACATATGGTCTTACGGGGGCAGAGTAGAGGAGCAGGAAAACCTCCCTTGACCTGCTGGCCACACTGTTCTTAATGCATCCCAGGACGCTATTGGCTCTCTTGGCCTTGAGGGCACATTTCTGTCCCATGGATAACTTGTTGTCCACCAGAACTCCAAGGTCCTTCTTCCTGGGGATACTTCCTAGCAGGTCAACCCTGGTGCATGGTGTTTTTTGTCCCCAGGTGCAGGACTCTACACTTATTCTTGTTGAAACTCATTAGGTTCCTCTTTACCCGTTTCTCCAGTCTGTCTAGATCACAGTTTCTATCTAGATCTAGTTTGTATCACATCTGATAAATTCAGGCTGAAAGGTCACCAGGACAGGCTGTTGCCTAAATTGCAGGCATTTCTAAGTTAATTTTATTTGGGACTAGAGAGGCACATGCTTTTTATTGGATTTTTGAAAGGTATTTTAACTCAGAAAACAATATTTTGTTGTAAGTCAATACTCCTTAAAATCCAGGAACTTAAAATTATTACTACCATAGTGGCCAAAACACAGTATCAGCAAGAACGACTGAAGTGCACAAGGTAATATGATTTATAAGGAACTATAATCAAAAAGATGGATCATCAGACTGAAAAAAAATCCAGCAACTATACGTTTATCAGAGCGTTTGCAGGCTGAGCAAGCTAAACTCTACAATACTAATAACTTTACTCACCCAGGAAAACAATTACCCCTAAACACTGCATTTTCAACATTGTGTCAATTTATGTAATTGTTGAAGCCACTATACTTCAAATTAGCTTTAACCTTTATGACACACTGCAATTGTTTGTATATATTATTAGTTGCCAAACATGCCTGGATTTCACAAAGTAGAGATCAACTGGAAAATCCTTCAGCTTCAAAAAAGAATCTGAAAATGACCCATAAGCTGCAAGAGAATAAGGGATTTTTTGCAAAGAATATTTTGAAATTTTGGGGGTTTTAAGAGAAAATAGGTGTTTAGGCTTGTAAGCAAATTGCAGTTCAGAAGATTATACATGCATGGATAGCTACATTCAGTGTTTTTACAAGCTTTTGCATGGAAGCCTAAGGAGAACTGTTTTGTTCTGTTGGATTTTTTTAATCTCTATATTAAACCCAGAAATTTTCCAGAAGTCTCCTCCTGGGCAGGCAGAGAGCACCAGCCTGCAGATCTTGCCTTCTTTTACAGATCAGGAATCACTATTTGAGAAAGTACCACTGTTCAAATTAGCCAATTAACATTGGCCAGATACACAGTCTGTAAGAGGCAGTGTCCAACTTTTTGTAAATTTTTCTGCCAGTTATCAGAACACTTATGCTCTGTTCTTCCTGTGGACTTATCTGGTAGAGCAAGAGGCCTGTTCCAGTTTGTCCTTGGCTGAATCAGCAAAAAGACACCACTCTTGCTTTGCTGGCTTGAAAGGCATTTTGTTTAGTCTTATGTGTGGGGAGAGAAGATTGACTGTTCCCCACAAATATTTATTGGCAACTTTTAGTAAACATTTTCTAGAAATGCATAGAGCAAAAAGTGTGTATTCGTGCAGCTGAAGAGCAGTCATGCAAGAAAAGCAATGATAGAGCAATGCCATTGATTTCAGATTTGCAAGGAAAACAGAACAGAATTTGCCCTGAGTGACTTTTTTTCTATGTCAATAAAAAGTAAATTTTCTTATAGAGAATTTCACTTGAAATTCTGATGGGAAAATAAAGATGCCAAGAAAAAAAATTTAACATCTGCCAGTATAACACAACACTGCAGTGTCATTTGCCCAGCTTTGCTCAATGTTTCCAATATTAAAATTAAATTTGAATGGGGTTATATTAGAGATTTGGCTGAAAAATGTCTCAGAGCCAAAATCTTGGCATAAGAAAAGTCAAACCAGAAGCAATGTATTTTCAACAAAATTTGAGAAGGCTATATTATGCATACATAGCTCATTTTTAGATTACAGGGATGTAAAAAACTTATTTCATGTATGGTTTCAGTTGTCAAATGGAAACTCTTTGGGCTGCAAGTTAAAGCACGTATGAGACATGAGACCCACAGAAAATAAGGGTTACTATAATAAATTTTTTAGAGTCACCAAGAAAATCAGTAGAGTCCAAATTTTACGATGATTCTCTTTTTTACTTTTCTGTTGAATCCATGCAGCTCCTTGAGGGCTGCACTTCGGCACAATGCTCAGATAGTGATTTTCAGACATGGAATTTTGCAGAGACTGAAAGCTGAAGTCCTCTCACTCAGGCTCCTGGGCTAGGAGTGACAGGTTTGACACCAAGCAGGGTAAGCGACCTCAGCCCGCGCATGCTGCCTTTGTGCTTCATCCATGCATCCTCCTGGGTCACACTCCTGCCCAGGAGGCAGAACTGCAGCAGTGCTGACACCAGTCTGCTTTCATGTGAGTCAACCCACACAGGGTTAAAAGTAAACACTTGATGGTACTGTCCTGCAGTGGAACATGAACAATTGGCCACAGCCACTGGGTGCTTTGATCCCTAGGCTAAGACCCTGAGATAGCAATGGTGGCTGAAGGGTCAGCCCCCAGGCAAGCTCCTCTCTGGAAGCAGCACAGGCATCTCTGAGGCAGCTCTGTGCTGTGCTGCACACTGGGAAGGTGAGCAGGAGCACCTGAATTAATGGTTTATATGTGTTCAATCTAAATAAAGCACATTAGTCTTTTGCCAGTTTGACAGAGCTCAATGGGAAACCTCTCTGCTACACCCCATGCCTTACTGCACATTGCTATTTTTAGCCCACTGGACATATGTGAGAAACATTGCGAGTTTAGGACGAAAGACTGATGGATTCAAAGCATCTCACTTGTGCAATCCTACTTCTGTATTGAAAAAGCAGAAACTCTTGATAACCTTCTAAGGCAGGAAGCATCTAACAACCAGCTGCTTATGGCTCCAACGTCCCTTCTGGCAGTGAAGAGTCTAGAAGCCCCTTCTAGTTTGTCTTCAGGGCTACAATACTCATACTTGTCTCAGTTGTAGTCCTTCTTTTATAGGACACAGGGCTACACTCCAGCTTCTCTTCTTCTGCTTCTTTTTTGGATGTGCACTGATTTTCACGAACTATTGCTACAGGGGGAGAAATGTTTCTGGGACTGCAATAACCAACTGATTCGGGGAAACTGCCTATCAGTCTCCTGACCACATCACTGTATTTTAGTCAGGTTTCAGCAGACTCCTATCAATGCTTTTAATTCACTTAAAAGCAAAAGGGATTGGAAATGTCAGGAAGAAAACAGCTGAGGGAGAAGGGCAGCAATTTCCTCCTTAGAACTCTCTGCAGATCCCAAGATGTCACATTACATACTGATGCTTGTTTTCTTCTAGAAAAACCTTCACAGTCTTGGAGGTAGCTCACACACCATGATATGGCAGCTGATGCTACCACCCGATTCAATCTTATACTCAAGGGTGCAGGAGGCACTTAAATAAGGCTGTTTAACTACTTAGTGTAGTTTGGAGGTCTACACCTTTTAAACAAGTCTCTATCAGTCCTCCAGCTCTACTACCTTCTCTTTGAAATGGGCTCATTTCTAGCAAAAGCCCTCAGCTGCTGCCACGCTCAGGCCTTTTGGGGACACACAGTCCCAGAAAATGTCTGGCTCAGCCGTAACAAGGGACCACCATAGCACCAGGCTGCAACAAGACAGTAGGAGCGCTGCAGATCTCTAAGGATGATCTTATAACATCCATTCAAAGCTTCTCATTTGATCCTGGACTGGCTCTTTTTTGCCATTTGCAAAGGTAAAATTCATACACTCAGAATCATTCAAATGCTAAAAAAATTCTACTCTTTTATTAAAACAAAACTGTATTGTACTCAGTGGGAAAAAAATGTATCCTGCAACTATAGTATGTGTTATCTGATTGTCAAAGATTTCACTGATAAATAAGAATGGCAAATTATCATTGAAAGATGTATCAAAATTAAGGGGCTCTGAGGGGACAGTGACATTTTTCTATTTATCTATATCCTGTCGCAAGGGGGCTGGTATCACTGAGGTCAGAGCTTGTTTTAGGAAGTTTCTGTGCCATTTACATCCAAATATATTTTTAGCACATTAGTGGGCAGTTGTTAGCCAGGAAATCCGTTTCTCTGTGAAGAGACTGGGCAGCTCCCTTCATTCTTTTAGTGGTGACACCATCCATACAAAAACAGTGTTTAATCTGCAATGTATGATCATAGGAAAAAGTACCAAATTATTCAATGGGGCTGAAGAAACTGGATGAACATGCCATCAACACTGCCCACAGTGGAGATATATCACCAGGAGTGCTTTGGGATGCTCATTTTCCAGCTTCTGATCCTGAACTCTCTGGACATGTCTCAACACACCCATCACACTAAACTTTTTTGTGTCACATTAAGAGAAGAACCATTGAAGCTTCAGACTCATGATCTGTAGGCAGAGCTACCACCAAAAAGTCGTATCCAGGAAGTATAAGCTTGCAAGAGTTCTCATGTTCAAAGGAAAACTTTAGCACAGTAAGTGAAGGAAACAAAAAAACTGATTTAAAAAACTATTTTGGAAATTAAAATTGTTAACATGTCTCTCCTGAAGGAATCACAAGGTGTTGCCTCCCACTGGTGTGGAGGTCTTTTTCAGCAGATTTCATCCAGAAGCTGCAAAGGATCAATGTCAGAACCAAAAGGAGTGTCTTTGCAAATTCAGGTCTTACATATGTGTAAGATCATTAACACCACCTAATGAGAAACAGCTATACACAGATTAATGTAAACAAATTCCTGCGTGGTCAAGCAACTGCCTAATGTCCTCACAGTTATTGCAGTCTGAGAGACCTGTGGGAGAAAATGTAATTACGGAAAGGTGCGAGAATGGCTAAGAAGAAAGCACAAGGAAAGCAACTGAGCTCTGAGGTGCATCAAGAGGGGCATGTGGGATTGGAAAAGAGGCCAAAAACTGATTTTAAAACTATTATTCCCTTAATTATAAGAACAAAAGAACAAGTACAATAGTAATACTTCATGTGATCATGGACTTCTCTGCTGCCCCCTGCACACAAAAACCGTAACTCTATTATGTGTTATGGCCAGCATGGGGCAGGGATGACCCCCGTTGCACAGGTGGGCTCTGTGTTAGCCCTCTCTTCAACTCTGCCCTAATAACTTTGACAGCCACATTCAACTCCAACAGCACAAATGCATGATTAATATTTTACCTTCTCATATGAATGCAAAATCTAGACTGGCTTATAAATACTTTATTGAAAAAGCATATTCTTTATGCTAGCAGAAAAAGATCCAGTGTTTGGCACAATCAACCCAAAAGGCTTGTCCTAAAATGACTTGAGATGTGAGCTCCAAAATGCTTCTCGAGCTGCCCAGGGGCACTGCAAACATGGTTGCTGGCAGAGCTCCAAAGTAGCCTGGGAGATTCAGGAGAAAGCTCAGCATTTGTTGGACCCAGTCTTAAGGGTCTATTCCAATCCAAATGATTCTGTGTTTACATGATTTGAGAAGAGCATGGAGTGGAATAGAGATCTGTTCTCATCATTGCTGCTGATATGTAGGAGGATGTAATGCTGCCATATTTCAGATTGCTTTGCATAGAGTGACTAGATCTAGCACCTGTTGAGAGACAGTGTAACTTAAAAAAGGTACTGTCAATGGAAATAAATAGATAAAAATCAGAGAAAGAACAGACTGTAGTGCAAGAAAAAATAAATTGTATCACAAATACCCTCAACATAATAGTTAAATATTGTGTGTGTATGATGGCCTCTAAAACCAGTAATCTAATATCCTGACCATTAACAGAACATGAAAAAAGGATCAGGCAGGCAGGTCTGCAGGCCCAGCAGAGCCCTGGCGCTGGGCTCCGCAGCAGGGGGGTGTCCCATGCAGGAATATCCGAGCAGGCCCTGGTCCCACCTGCTAAACTCACTGGGTTTTATACCCCCAGTGACCCCCCTGTCCAGCCAGTGTCACTGTCCTGAGCCAACTGGCATCCATGAGCCCCAGGTTAGGGCAGTAACTAGCAGGGCAATGCATAACTTGTTGCCCATCCTTCCTGCCTTGTATCACACCTGTTGTTTTGCTTTTGTTTGTCCCTGAGCAGCAGGCCTGGTTTTGGTCCATTAGTTGGGAATAATCAGCAGAAGGCCTTTTCTGACTTAAGAGGCATTGTGTTTAGAATGATGTGGAGCAGAAAAAGTACTGTTTCCCACACCAACTAATTTCAGCTAGTATAGAAATTTAATTTGGCTGCATGGCACAACTTCTGATGAGTGTTCCAACCGGGAAGTGGGGGTTATTAACATTTAAAAAACAAACAAACAACAAAAACACCCTTGCAAGCAGTATGACTTGTATCTAAGAGTCCAATTCACATAAATAAAATTGTTCCGATTATCTCTGCTCTCTTAAAAAGCCAACAAACGTAGTCACAACAACTTTCTCTTAGCCCTTAATTCTCCTCATCTAGCCCCAACATTCATGATCCTGATCTATCACCTATTCTACCTCCCAACTAAATGTCATTTTTAGCTCTTCATTCTCATGCTCTTCCTTTTCTTTCTCTCTTGAAAAATGTCGCAAGAAACTGCCTCATCCATCTGCCCGAGAACTGTTGTCTACACCACAGTTGTCTTTTGCAAAGAAAAAACTAGACGCTATAAAGAGGTGGTAACACTGCTTTCTACAGTATTGGCTGGCATCCTATGCCCAGTATAGTGCACCTCAACACAAGAGCTGAAAAAAGGACTGGTCTTCAAGAGCAAGAGAGTAAATGAAATACTTTTGCAGAGAAAAATATTTTTTGTTTCTGTGCCATGATTTTTAAGATGAGGAGCAATAAACATTCTTCTTTTTCTTTTTTTTTTTTCCTCTAAAGTCCCATTTTTCAAGAGTAAGTTACTAGAATTAAGACCAATTAATCCATGGAGAATTGTGTAAAACAATCGGCAAATACCAGATTTTCCTTTTTTCTATATAGTTACTACCAGTTTCCTTCAAAAGCATGTTGCTTGTAAAATTCCCCAGTGGGGTAGAGCCAGCCCTTACAACACTGGATGAAAAACCAGCAGCTGCTTTAGAGAAAGTACGTACTGAAAGGTACACAGAGGCTAAAGTAAGTGTATACTTAGTTTATTGCACATGCATGAAAAGCAAGAAGAATGCTGTAGGAGAAAGTTTAAATAGAGATTCAGTTCAGAGTGGGGCAATATATCTGAAATAATACTTGTAAAGATGAAAATAAAATGTTTAACTTATGCAGAAAACTTTTTGGTACATTTGAGATGGAGTCAGTGCCTCATGTAAGGAGGTCCCATTGGACCAAGGCTGCTGAATACTGCCCCAGAAAAATAAAAAGTCTTGTAGCAGGAGTAAGACCTACATTCAAGTGCAGTTTAGTGTCCCAGGGAATGAATATGCAGCCTTACTTAAGTCATGCGGTTAAGCCCTTTATGTTCCCCAAAATGAAGACAGGCATTGCTGTTACAGATGGGAGTTAAGATGAGATATCATGGAAAATGGCACAGAAGTACCTGTGGGGATATGCATGGTAGCTGGTGTTACTGTTGCAGCTGTGAGAAGAACAGGGAATAGGGACAGATTTATGCATATTTCAGTTGCATAAATCTTGGCTTTTCACTTCTGTTAACTTCAGCTCCAGGACAGGTTGGATCAGAAATAATGTCTGTGTGGTGATCTCAGCACAGCTCATCTTATAAGTCAGAGATTGGTGGAGTGCTAAAAAAACCAAATCCTACAGGATTATATAGTCGCAAAACTACAGGCCAGTGCAGACATCAGCACAGAGCAGCAGATATCCTGCAGGCTGGGTGGGCTGGCTCGGCTCTGCTGGGAAGGTCTTACCATCCCTCACAGGCATGGACAACCAACCCAGAGTGTGACATGGGACAGAGTCTCTTCTACAAGCACAAAAATTCAGGCCAATAAGAGAAAAATATGCAAATGTATGTAAATGTTGAAAATTACCTTTGTGTTCTTAAACATTTCTCTTTTTTTCTTTTTTTTCTTTTTTTTTTTTTTTTTTTTTTACAACATTTAAAAAAAGTGTGTTTTTTAACCTGTGATAATAGCTCCCTACTGATAAAAACTATATGTGGCACACTGAGCAGATGGCAAAAAAACAACAGCTGTTTTTTTGTATGTGTCCACTATAGTAGCTTAGAAAATAGGAGTTTCTTGTACAGGTGAGATTTCAATACCTTTTTTTACTTCATCCTTTTGTCCACCTCTCTCTTCCTGACACACTGCACAATGAATTCACTCCCTCTAATGAGCTACAGAATACTTCTGACGACGTATGTATGAAAATCCAGGTTGAAGAAAGAAAAAAAAATAGGAAAAAAAAAAAAAAAAAAAAGGAAAAAAAATATATATATAGGAGAAGAAACCAAGCTATCATAGATGAAAGAAGTAAATAGAGGGAAGGAGAGAAAGGGTATGCTCATTGAATTTGCCTGCTGTTGCTGGGCTGGGAAGTGGAGGAGGAACACAATGAGCAATTTATTCTGTAAATTGAGCTGTCTTGCCTTTTCTCACTACAAAGTTTTTTACAGGAGCACTGGTAAGTGTGGATACACTGTGTAAATACATTGTAACCCACCAAACGGTTGAAATCCATTAATCCTGGACTGTAACAAAAAGTCCAGTGCATGACCATCCATGCCAGCATCTCTCTAGTAGGGATCCCAGAACTACACCTGGTTTGTTTCCAAGATGACAATGAGTCATTCAAGAAATCTGTCTCAGAAATGCACATACTTCTAGCAAGAATAAATATGGGGGATTAAGTATAAGACATAATTTAAAAGTACTAACATCATTTTTATTTAGCTGTCAGAAAAAAACTTGAGGACAACACTATATAAAAAGTCCTTGGATTTCTTTAAGTTTAGGAGTTCCTTTAACTTAAAAAAAAAACAAAAAAACAAGTGAAATATAAATCCAAGCCCAGATAGAGAAATAATGTTGTAAATCAAGTGCCATTCCTCCCTTTCCAGATTTGAATCACCTCACTTTTATCAGCAGGAGGCTTGCCAGCTTACAGAAGCTCTGACTTCTTTGCAGAACAAAGGAGAAAGCATTTTTGGCCTGTTTTCTAACAACCTATGAGTCCTATCTGCTCAAAAGGTCCTGAAGACCATTTGTAAGCATTTGACATATGTCCGGGTAGTTATCTGAAAAGAGTTATGCACATTATCATTGAACTACGTTCTTCATAAAGTGAAAGAGAACAACAGCATCCCCTAAAGCAACAGCAACAAAAAGGCTGCCTTGGACTGACCAGAGAAATAGCTACATACCAGGCTTTGTAAGTTCATACATACATACTGGGAAACAGAAAAATATTAAGAAATAGCACCAGGAAGGAAGTAGTTTAAAAGCTGTTTCATCTCTCAAATAGCTTATTCAGGTGTTTGTTGTCAGCAGACCTCAGTTCTGCCACCTCAGTGATGAGCCAAGACCTTGACTTTGGGAGTAAAGGATAGGAATGGCTGGAAAGGAGGGCATAGGGAAGCCCTGGGGAGAAGGGGTCGGCATTTCCCCATCTACAGAACTATGCCTGATCCCCTACACTTCTCTCCAGCTTGTACAAATGAGGGCGCATGATCATGGCTAGGTGATGACGGCAGCACTGCTGCCTCTAAGTGCTTGCTTTGCCTTTGTCTAGAACCAGGTCTTGCTCAGGTTAGACACAGTATCTGGTAATCTGACTAACACAGGGAAAAGCACCATGTGTATAACTATATTTTTGGCACAACCTTTGCTTTGAAAAGGTTTCCTAGTAATGGAAGTGATAACAACACTCTGATATCAAACTGCAAAAACGTTTCTGTTAACTGCAGTCTGTGGAAGAACTCCAGTATTCCTAGAGTAATCAGAGTGTGCTAAAGTGACATGCAGAATGGGATTCATTTGCCCATCATTTAGACACATAAAGCACTATATATGCCTGACTGCTTTTGCAGCAAATGAAAAAAAACAAAAACAAAAAACAACAAACACTTAGCTTTAGGGAGGCATCATGCCTTCTGAGTACCTGTTTTCCTCTGCTGATGACAAAAGGAGCACAGAGTGAGCAGCTCAGATGCAGACATGCACGTGTACAGATTGTCAGGCAAGTGTTGCTCATTTGATGCTGATGCTGCTGCAGCTAACTTAAGTGTAATTTGCCTAGTCTAAGGTTATGCGCCAGGCAATCGTCAACAAAAAACATGCAGATAGCAATCAAACACAACTAGTACCTTTCTCAGAGACACTGTATTTTCAAATGAAGACAAAATAGTTCTCACATCACTGAGGAAAGTACAGTCAGTTATGAAGAGGTGGGAGTGCTGTGCTTTCAAGACACAGTTCCCAGTGTGGGTTGTTACTCCCTTAGAAAACATGTATGTTAAATTTGTCCATGGCATGAATCTTTTGCACAAAACACAAATCTGTCTGCAACGAAAGTTTTACTGACTCACACTGTGTTTGTCATCAAGAGAGGAAAAAATTGCACAATTCATTTTGGTAGACAGCAAATAAAGGTCACTGATGGCACATGTTTTCCTTCCAACTTCAGATAGTTGAGTCATTTCATGGTTTTAATGGATTTATCTGGTAGCTGTTTTTAGGATCTCTGTGTTGTGCAAAACCTAAAAGAGAATCTTGTAGTATGAAAAATCTGGATTATTAAGAGCTGATGAGGGAATGGAAGGAATCATATTTAGCAAATTAAAAGGTGCTTTAAAAATTAAGTTACCTAGTTTTTATGAAAGACCTGATTTTTAAGACTTGCAAAAATCTTGTATTATGTAGAATATCTACCTCAGCAGATGTAGTGAATTGTACGTGCTACTTGTACCTTCAATTCAAAGGAAAACCTTTATGTGACATCCTGCTGATGTACATTTGGAAGGAGACTGGTGAGATAAGAAGTGGCCCATCTTACTGCTTGATACACTCTGAAGAGCCACATTTGCAGAGAAGGATGCTTGGCACTTCCTGTACTCGATGCCATTAAAGCAGGGAGGGGAGGCAAGATATCTGCAATAACATTTGAGAAATGGTTGCAGCCTAACCACAGCGGGTGAACAATGGAAGTGTGGAAGTGTGGTTTGAGGAAGAAAAGACACCACAGGATCACTCACTTTATTAACGATGAGGAGAAGCACAGATCAACTGCTGAAAAGTATGTGCACACTGTGGAGAAAAAAAATAAAAAATTTTTAAAAATAAATAAATAAATAAATAAAAAACAAAAAACCACACATTATCATCTCTCATTCTTTGCAGCTCATTAATTTGAAAACAAATATACTGGTTAGGTTATTCAAAAAGAAAATAAAATCCTACACACAGAAAGGAAAGGGATAACAGAGGATAAACAAAGACTCTTTGCAGAACTTCGTACTTCAGTGAACCCCACATTTTTCAAGAGCAAACTATAAACTGAGCATATCCAGGTACTTCAGCTATGTTATTTATTAATCCAAATGTTTCTGATCATGCTTTTTTAAGAGTTTCATAAATCTTCCAGTCAAGTGCTTTGTACCCCTGGATGAATGATCCTTTTAAATTATTTATCTTTGTCCTTACTACATATCTGACCTAGTCTGCTTATCTACTTTGAAGCTTCCTTAGGACTAATCAGCTGTCCCACTTCAGTGTCTCAAAAGCCCTTGTTTTGTCTTCCTCTCAGGATTTTCTAAATTACTAGAAAAAGCACAAAAACCAGGAAGGCAGATAAGACTTTAGAAGGCTATAAAAACACTGAAAGTCATTAAACCTGTTAATAAACACACTACATGCACATGGGCGAAATTATTTTTATAACATTGTGGTAATTTCCCCAGAAAGCCAAAGAACTAAAAAAGTGGAAGATATGTATTCCTATTAATTAACATAATCTTTGTAATTAGCATCTGCTCCTATACCATTTACTCCTGAACCAGTCACTGTAGGACCGACCTGTTGTCCACCATGTGCAATGTAACTGCCTATCACAGAGTTAACACCATACATTGCATGTAGATAAAAGCACCATGGGGCCTATCTAGCTCATTGGACAACTCATTTATTTGAAACTGAAGAACCCATTAGAATCATAGACAAGTTTATGAGTCATGTCTAAGAGCCTGCTTTTATGGATCAACATCATCAACTTGTACATAGAGCGCTCCCTAGGAAATCTGCCGTTTAACAGCCACACTGATAAGCATACTTCCTGCTG
>NW_009954567.1:1757968-1764590 GCF_000747805.2 Chaetura pelagica | reverse complement strand
CAGACCTCTCACAGTCTCTCCTGGTTTAGACAAATGAAGCACTGCACAATTTTTGTGAAAAAGTGCTCAGTATTGAAGTTAGTACTCTCCGCCTATAAAAACGAATGAATGCCCCTAACTTAGGTTTTACTGAGATTGTGGGGTTTTTTTCAGTGAAGCAACACCAAAGTTCTTGTCACGGGAAAGCTTTACAAAGACAATTTTTTTCCACATAAAATCTCAGCTTTGCTGACAAGAATAAAACTGATTTCCAATACAATTATAAATTATTTCATTCTGAGACACAAAATGGGGTCTCACCTACCAGTATTACCACTGAATGCACTACAACAGCTTTTAACACTTCTAGTTCTTATACAACAACTACAAAACAAGAATATCACAGGGATTTTTCACTTTTATAAAAGGAGTTACAGGCTTCTTCAGTTTTCGTTAATTTTTTTTCTATTTTGGTGACTTGGTGATCAAAATAATAATCATGTATGGATTGTAATCTCTTATTTTAAAGCTAAAATCATTACTACGAAATTTATAGGAACATGACTGAAAATGGGCAAGAGTGTTTCATTCAAGAGCCCTCTAACATTTTAAACAGAAACAGAAGGGACAATTGAGAGCTATAATATGATCTCCATGATGAACATGCATATGGTCTGTAATTAAAAAGGTTTGATGGGTGTCTTCAAGGGACTCCTGAATACATCATGTTAAATATTTTGCAAAGATATTTAGTCTGTCTCAAAACTAGAGGCATATTCTTCAGAATTACCTCAAAGATATAAAAACACAGATGCCTCTAAACAAAACTTAAATAAGGAGTAAGAGGACACATTTGTGCAGTCTGTACAGCCTACTGAAAAAGGAAATCACCCTAAAGTTAATAATGGTCCTTTACATTCACTTCCCCTCTCAATTCATGTTTCTTTCTTTAAAAATCCTTAAATAAAAAATCTGGAACTGACAGTTTAGCTCATATGTAGCACTTTTGTCCTCAAAAGCAACATACTCTTTTCCTTTCCACCCCGACTTGCCTCACAGTGCTTGTGACAAAATGTGACTGCTCAAGCAGAATTATCACTCATTTAGCCTTTAAAACTCACATTACTGGTATATAAACAAAAAAGAGTAATTGTTTGCCTTGCCACTCTGTGCTATAGAAGTTGCTTCCTTGACAGAGCCTGCATTGAATGACTGTGCCTCAAGATTGGTTGGGTGGCCTTCTGTTTAAACTTTCAGCTCTGCATATGTCAGATTAAAATGTAGCAAATTAACAGCCAGAAGGACCTACAACCACTAAAAGACCTGAAAAGGCAAGCTCAAGAGGGTTTCTTGTGTGTTATTTCCCTCTTCATGACATATTAAACATACAAATATTTCTGAAATAACTGTCCAGTACTAGTTTGCAAATATTAATAGAAGTATTAACTACATTACTAATAGGTTGTAATTGATGGAGCTACCTTTTTTCCTGCTGCAAGGAGATATTACAGAAAGAGCAGATTAGATAGATGATAGATAGATAGATAGATAGATAGATAGATAGATAGATAGATAGATAGATATAGATAGATAGATAGATAGATAGACAGATAGATAGATAGATATAGATAGATAGATAGATAGATAGACAGATAGATAGATAGATATAGATAGATAGATAGATAGATAGACAGATAGATAGATAGATATAGATAGATAGATAGATAGATAGACAGATAGATAGATAGATATAGATAGATAGATAGATAGATAGATAAAAAACCAACACCAACACAAACCCAGCTAAATTCAATCCAAAAATGAAACTGTTTATCAAGTGGGAAAACAGTAATCTCCAAACCACACTAAGGTTTTAATCCTGCAGCACATCTGTAACTTCTTTCCTGACCATAGTCCCACCAACCATAGTCAAACTATTTGCAAACTTAGAATAGGATAGGTACAAAAGTGCTCACCTGGACTTGGATGAAAGTGTTCCACATGTAAGAAGTGGGGTCCCCAACTCCTGCTAACTGCATTACAAGCTAGAAGATCTAAAAAGTCCTCAAAGCATTAGAAGGATTGTTAAATGAATGAGAGTCTCTTCAGACTAAACCAAGCAAAATTTATTTGCTTTTGCTCAGGCTTTCACTGGAGCAAAGGCAACCAAAGTCCATTCAGAAGGTGCTACTCCACAAGCTTGAAACAAAGTCTGATAGGAAGGAAGAGGAAAGCAAATGCTTTCATCCTTGTTTCCATATCTGAATTAATTAACATGGCGATGTGACTACTGGAATAATAAAATGAAATAATAAAAAAAAAAAAAACCAAAACAAATAAAATAAAATAAAGTAAATTGAGATAGACATGTCAAGCAGCTAAAATCTTTTTACCACAAAGACAACCACAATTCACTTTCACCATCACAGCAGTGCAAATCTCTCCATTCAGATATATTCTTCTCACCACCCAAGGCTGGTCAAGGAGAGTACACAAATCCGCTTCTTGCAGGATTAAGCAACTCAGGAGATAAGAACAGGTCGCAAACCTGACACAATTCATCACTGAAGATCTGAGAGAGTAAGAAGTGAGTCTACAAACCAGGACAGAGTTTCAGTCCAGAAAATCCCAAAGGGCAGTACATGCCAGACAGAATGTAATTTGGATATGTGGTGAGGCAGACAGGACAGGGCAATGGTATGGGAGAGGGAAAATGCCAAAAGGCAGGGAAATGAGAAATTTAGAGGTGGTTGTGAAATAATTGTCATGTAATATAAATATATATCTTATATATATAGAATATATGTGTGTGTATGAACATGTGTAAGAAGTATTTGCATATGAATACACACACATAAATACATATAGGTCAAGCTTTTCAGAAATAAGCTGTGACTGAAAATGCCTACCTTAAAGCTTACAAAGAGAAGCTTAATTTTGGCAAGCACTATGAAAGATGTTATTGAAGAACCCAAGCAACATTTTATCTTGGTTTCACACCAATTAGAGCCTGGCATTAGAAGACTGTCCAAGGTAATAAAGGGGAAGGCACTGAGCACATGACAAAAAGCACTCAACACACACTTGGATTAGAACTAGCTTGTTCAGGGTTTTTTATGTGCAATTTATTTCAATGGCAAAAAGACTGTCCCTTATCAAAAGGCAAGTATATTGCCAAAATGTATTTCATGTCATTTCACACACTTTCCCTGGCCTAGAAATTCATTTGAAGCAGAGTTGCTATTTAATATGCAATCCTGAATCACTTTTACAACTGCACCACTTAATGTAAAACCATAATATACCTTCTTTTTGGTAGAAGAGTATATAACTGGTCCAGAACAACTCACCACCAGAACAGTGACATTCTTGGTTTACACATTTGCAACAACAAATTTTGTTTGCTCTGTATCTTTTGCACCCACTTCTTACTAACAGCATCATGAGGATTTCATATTTCATATGTGCATTGCTCTTATTATATTATTTTTTTATTTTCTCTAAGATGTTGCTCTAGCCATAGACAATAGTGTGTGGGCCCTCAATTACAGAAATTTGCTGTAGGTTCTGCTGCTACCATAGAAATTTTATATTGCTGATCTAGTCACTAGAAATATTCCATACCACCAGTTTAGCAGAGGTATATCGTTCTGCCTCTTCCTACAGACCACAAAAGTGTGAGGAAGCATTTCTACACATGACATCTCATGATCAGTAATGAATGCAGTCTCAACAAAGCAGCAGAAACTTCACGGGAGAATCCCATCCCTTTGTGGTCACAGACAAAAAATAAATGTCATCAACATCAAACATTCAAAAACTGCAGTAGATTTTGGCATAGGGCTGGGTTGCCATTTCATATATTTGCATATTCAGCAAACTTTATACAAATCTAAATCAGGTCATCACTACTACTCATCAAATACACATACCCTGTTCTAAAACTCCATATGCAGTTGTAACAGCATTTGCGAGAGATAACGTTTCATCACCATATTCAGGACTTTTCCTTCATGGAAAAAAGAGTATCAGGTCTTTTATACATGGAACATCTTCATTATTTAAAAAGGAGTAGTAAATAAGTATTTTATGCAGCAGAAAACATACAGAAGGAAGAATTAATCTCGCATTTAATTTGGGATTAGTTGGAGAATCTAGTTATACTTATACTGTGATAGAAAGTCAGTGCATGCAGGACTCCTTCCAGCCACGAGAATCAAAGGACCTTGCAAGAGCTTAGAGGTCTCTTAGTCGCCCTTCCTTCATCCATTTAGGGAGAACAAGATCTCTTGTGCAACAGGGTAGTTCAAATAAGGGAATCCACTGTCCAAATGACCAATCACTTGAGACTGGATTAAAAAAAGACTGTGAAAAAAAAAGCTCTCAAACCAAACTATGATTTAGGTCGCAGCTACAAATAAAAGGTTTTTTAAGTGGGTTGAAACACAATTGCATGCATCCTTGTACTGCCAAGAGAAACAGGGGAAAGTAAAGGAAGCCTGGAAGCAATGAAATTAATTGGAGAGCATGAGAGGGCAGTCCTGATGGGCAGAGGCCTGCCTGGAAGCAGACCTGACTTGCATGCAGAGGAATGTTCCTGTGCATCCGCTGCAAGCTGGGAGCCATGAGAATGGTGTGGTGGCAGCAGTGCTGAGGAGAGAGAGAATCCTTGGACACTGCCCACCACTCTGGCTGACAGAGGCCAATGGGCTTTAGTCATAACCTATCTTGCTAGGGCAGTTAATTAGTATATACTGTGCAAATTCTATTTAAACTGTCTCTCTCTGGAAACAGTCTCTTCCCCAAAGAACACACTTGGTCCAACTTGTTCCTGTTCTCACATACTGCATATCAGCCCTAAGAAACCTTTTTATCTCCAGAAGCAGGTGGGAACTGCACTCAGGAGAGACCTTCGTTATTGCTGCTAGCTGTTGGTAACTCCCTGATGGCAACTCAGCAAGTCAGACGAGCACAAACATGTATGCCCATAACCAGACCACAAAAATCCTCTCTGCCCACCCAGAATTGGTGATTTTACTAATCCACCACCTGAAAAAAACCCCACAAATATTCCTCTGGTTGTTTTTTGTGTTTTGCTTGTTTGAACTAAAAGTGAGTATACCAACTACTAATACTGTCATTCTTTAACAAGAAAATTTATATCAGTCAATATTCAACTTTACACTGACCAATACATGCTTACAACCCTAGGGAGGAGAAGGAGGCAAAGCAAAATTCTATTCCCCAAGATATAAGAGAAGTTTTTACAAGACTGTGACTCTTAAGAGGTCACATCATGTGAAATTGCTGCCTAGGAAAACAAATAAAGGAGAGAAGCAGTGCTAAAAAGAAGAGATGGCATACAGCTACCTGGCTGGCCAAGCTGACAGGAAGTCTCCTGATCAATTATTACCTAGTGTTTTAAGCTGGGTTGTTTTGTGATTGCTTCCTGAGGAAAAGAGAACAGAAGAAGACCTAAATCTTTCTGCATTTATCGGCATTGGGCACCCTGCTGTTACTGTCAGCAAGAGCTGGGTAGGTCTAAAAAGCAGCGACAGACAGAGCAGCAGTACACACACTTCCTTTCTCTCGTAAGTATTTGCCAAAAAAATATTTTCAGGTTAACAAGCACTTAACAAACTAAAACAGGTGCATCAAGATAGCCCTGAAAAATTATTTGTAGTCAGTGTCTTTCATTGGGATTATTTCAGCGAATTATTTAATAAATTGATCCAGTGTTCCACATTTTTTTCTAAATACCAGCCTCTGAATTGCTCAAAGGAGCAGTTTTCTTCTGTGGGGGTGGCTGAGTTGTTTCCTCAGGTCAGGCACTACTTGTCATAATAGTCTATGAATGCCAATAAATAGCCAATGGCAACATTTTAAAACGAGCACACGGAGTGGCAAGCCATCTTTTTTGCACATAGATAACTTATGTTCACTTGGCTGAAAATATGAATATTTTAAAGAATGTTCCTTCCCCTGCCTTCCTAAGGACCACAACAAAACCCCCTGCAGAGACATGGAGGAGCTAGACTAAGTCTCTTCAGAGCAGGAAGTCACATACCTCTTCCCAGTGCCATGACTGCTGAGAGCTTATTCACCAGCACAGCCTTTTCAGCAGTCCTGTTCAACTGAACTACCCAAAAGAGCAACAAATAGGGTGCAATAGCTACAAGTTTCTTCTGTCTCTCATGGAGGAACCGCCGCCATGGAACCGTGTTTTAGGGTGGAGGTTACAATGCACCCTCACCACACTCACAAATTGCTACTGACACCAATGCTTGGTTTATGAATTAACAGGTTTATTAAGGGTCAGCACAAACTGTGGGGTGAGGTTTAGGGAAAATGGCAAAATGGCAAATGGCTACCAGGCAGATTTTAGGGACGTGATGTGTCCTTTAGGGAGGTCATGCAAAAAGTGCTGTGTTCTCTCCGAGAGAGGGTTGCGGATCAAAGGAGAGGGAGGGTGAGGGAGGAAGCCCAACGCAGTCCTCCTTAAAGAGGTCATGCTGTGTGTGCGAGAATGGAGAGAGGAGGGAAGGGTTGTGTGGAGTTGTCACTCTCCGCGGTCAGGTGGCTTCTTCTCTAGCGGCAGAGGCGGCAGCAATAGCAGCCCCCAAGCCCGTGGTTTCGGGGGGCA